>NW_026652281.1:17722695-17904426 GCF_009828535.3 Hylobates moloch
TACGTCCCATCAATACCTAATTTATTGAGAGTTTTTAGCATGAAGGGTTGTTGAATTTTGTCAAAGGCCTTTTCTGCATCTATTGAGATAATCATGTGGTTTTTGTCTTTGGTTCTGTTTATATGCTGGATTACATTTATTGATTTGCGTATGTTGAACCAGCCTTGCATCCCAGGGATGAAGCCCACTTGATCATGGTGGATAAGCTTTTTGATGTGCTGCTGGATTCGGTTTGCCAGTATTTTATTGAGGATTTTTGCATCAATGTTCATCAAGGATATTGGTCTGAAATTCTCTTTTTTGGTTATGTCTCTGCCAGGTTTTGGTATCAGGACGATGCTGGCTTCATAAAATGTGTTAGGGAGGATTCCCTCTTTTTCTATCGATTGGAATAGTTTCAGAAGGAATGGTACCAGTTCCTCCTTGTACCTCTGGTAGAATTCAGCTGTGAATCCATCAGGTCCTGGACTCTTTTTGGTTGGTAAGCTATTGATTATTGCCACAATTTCAGAACCTGTTATTGGTCTATTCAGAGATTCAACTTCTTCCTGGTTTAGTCTTGGGAGGGTGTATTTGTCAAGGAATTTATCCATTTCTTCTAGATTTTCTAGTTTATTTGCATAGAGGTGTTTGTAGTATTCTCTGATGGTAGATTGTATTTCTGTGGGATCGGTGGTGATATCCCCTTTTTCATTTTTTATTGCATCTATTTGATTCTTCTCTCTTTTCTTCTTTATTAGTCTTGCTAGTGGTCTATCAATTTTGTTGATCTTTTCAAAAAACCAGCTCCTGGATTCATTAATTTTTTGAAGGGTTTTTTGTGCCTCTATTTCCTTCAGTTCTGCTCTGATTTTAGTTATTTCTAGCCTTCTGCTAGCTTTTGAATGCATTTGCTCTTGATTTTCTAGTTCTGTTAATTGTGATGTTAGGGTGTCAATTCTGGATCTTTCCTGCTTTCTCTTGTGGGCATTTAGTACTATAAATTTCCCTCTACACACTGCTTTGAATGTGTCCCAGAGATTCTGGTATGTTGTGTCTTTGTTCTCGTTTTTGTCACTTGTAGTGTACCTATCTTTATAATATGAAGTGTTCTTGTAAATGAAAAATAGTTACTTGTCACAAAAATCTGAGACCTTTGGTATATAGTAATGAGATAGCCTTCTTTCACAGCTCATAACTTGATTCTGAAGGAAATTACAAAAGGATAGTTAAAAAAAAAGTTTTTGTCTGTGGCAACACTCTATGTGACATAGTGAAGAAACCAGAATTTTAGAGCCAGAAAAGAAAGGTATAAATCCCAGCTGTCTTGGTCACAGTCTTGGGTAAGAACACTAAATAATTTCAACTTCAAATTGCTCATTTTAAATTGGAAATACTACTTATTGAAAGTCATTGTTTATTTCTTAGTATCCAATATGAGATGTATGTGAAAGGTCTTTGAAAAATCTGAATATGGTTATTATGTAAATTATTAAAATTTTAATTTGTTAAATGTTGTGAGTAATGACTGCATCATCTTTGGGTAAAAAAGTACACAATAGTGTCCCAACTGTGTTCTCTCCTTTTTTACATTAAAATATCAGAAGAGAGGGGTGTGTGGGGCCTTATTTTTAACTTTCTTCATTAATCTTTGAACAATAACTATGCCTGTTATCAAGTGCATTTCCATTGATGAGTTCATCAACTGAACAGTATGCCTATCACATCCCACATTTCACAGACTTACAACATTTTGGTTTTTATAAATATGGTTTGTAATGTTGCTCTATAGTATTATATGAGGTTTTCCACAAAAATGAAATATTATTTATTTCACTAAACAATTAGCAAGATGAAAGTTATTTTTTAATCGTCTCATCAAGAAATAAAATTTGAGGAATAAACAAACATAATATCTCCATTTGGTTGAATTAAACAGTTATAGATCTTTTCTAATCTTTTCTGGTCTTATTGAGGTTATTAAAAATCATTATGTACATTATGTATTAAAGCTTTATCATAATGAAACATTTTTAACTAAGATTCTCCAAAATGAACAATAACTGCACTTTAGCAATGTCAATAATTCAGAATATGAGTTAAACAAAATTAGGACCCAAGACAATTCTATGTATATTACAGAATATAAACCACAGGGAAGTAGCAAGCCTCTATAGTTATACTGCATATATTTCAGCAATTATATTGAAAAGTTCATTGAAAACAAACATATAAAAGCTCTAAGAAAAAACCCTAGACATTTCTTAAATACAATTTTGATGAGTTCCAGTTTCACAGTGCTGATACTATTTTCCCAATGGATTCCAAGAGTCTGATTCTACTTTTATTCTGTGTCTTGCAATGAAATAGTCAGATGTACCATAAAACTTAATGGAAAGCGTGATTGCACAGAATGGCTGATATCCTTGTAACTTACCTTCGAAACTTAAGGTAAGTTTTGACAATGTATTTTGCCAGCATAATATACATTGAACTGGTGCACATGTCTAAGAAAACTATCTTGCAAATATATATTCACTAGATCATTGCCCTCTTGGGGTCCACATATCACTTGTGTTAAAGAGGATCACCATCTGTTCAGAGTGTTTTAAAATAAATGCATAATCTCATTTCATTGTGTTTTCTCCCCCATGATCTTCATCATTAGACTTACCTAATGTATTTTACATCTGTATTATCTGCATGACTATAGACACTCCAAATACCAATGTCTGTTTTAGGCATCATTTTTATCTGGACTCTCTAAGCATTGAAGGATAAATTTCATTAACTCTTTGAGAAGAACTAGACTAAAACTCTAGTATAAAGTACATAAAATTTGTAAATCATTAACTTAAGCACAAACGCAAAAAAAAAACTACATATAAATATACCTTCTATGTGCCTTTTGGTCCATTACCAACTATCTCCTAATTAGGAGTGAGCAAGACTAACGTATGTTCCCTACTTCTATCTGGGACTTTGTGGTTGGAGTGGGGCATTTCATTTAGCATCATTTGCTCAGTCGTTTCTGTGGCTCACACCCAATCATATCTCATGTCATTCCATGACATTTATACTGTACAGATATACTGGGCAAGGCTTGCTTTATTGCAACCAATAGAAAAAAAAATGACTGGGTAATTCAAGCCAAAAATGGAGGCAGCTACACAAACCGAAAAAAAAAAAAAAAAAAAAAAGCCATGCCCCAAACCAAGGAATTATGGTTTTGGGAGGCAGAGACAAAGGCTGGGTCTGGGACCATAGTAACTGAAGTACATGGAGCCAATGTTAGGGTGCTGATCTTTTTGTGAGTCAGCCCATGTCCCCATGGGGCCCCATGTCTTTCTGTTTGAACTCCAGATTCTCAGGAGAAAGGCATGGACTCATCCGACTTTTTTCTAGTGTTTTTAACCTCTATTTTCACCAGTCATGGGCAGCAGGATAGTGGAACAGCACAAATATGGTGGTGTTGGCATTGCACTGAGCCAAGATGTACTCTAATTTTGTGTTTGTCACAGTTGGTCACTCTCATCAGGGCTGATATGGTTGTTGGAAGAATTTTTTCTCTTTATACTAGTAATTCCTTAAAGTTCAGCATTCAAGCACAGAATCTTTATCAGGTTTACATCTACAGCTCTGCTTATTTCTATTTCCATTAGTTCTTGCTCAGATTGTGCAATGCTACAGTTATGACTGCTGATGCCCAACTATGACAAAATGCTCCCTTCTGTACTTCTGGAGCAGGATGGACTCACCCACCTTTTTACAAAGAAGAATAAACTTTTGAGCTGAATGAAGGGCTGTTTGAAAGATTCTCCTCCAGTACTCACAAGTAATTTACCCTGCAGTTAAGTCCTGTCTCCACTACCAAATATTTTCCTCTCCATTTCTACAGATCTGTTAATAATGGCCTATGGGCCTTCCTGGAGTTTTGCTATTTAATTATTTTATGTTGGTTAATGCAGAAAATGAATCTGGACCGTAGTTTATTTCAATCTGTCTTCAAGGTCCTGGGGAGATTTACTGAATATGGCAAGCTTTGTTTAATGTTCATTCAGTTCTTTCATGTCCACTTACTGTGGAAAAGAATGACTGAGACGAGTGGTGACTCCGTGGCATATTTACTTGCCCAGGTGGAAAATAGTTGCTGCTGCTTTCAGAAAAACTTTCCAACCTAAATTGAGGCCATATTCCTTGAAGTTAAAATGGCAAAAGACAAATCTATACATATTATAAAATATATATTGTCTTTTTTTGAAATCATACTCTTTGATATATTTTTTTTTCAATTTTATAGCAGTAAAGTTTCAGTGAACTCAAAATGATATTTTTGTTTTTCCTTTAAGGAGTAGTGCCAGCAGACATAGTATCTATTTCTAGTTTTGACTCATTGCCTGACCTTAAGTAGGTCATTTGAGCTTTTAGGTCCTTCATTAATAAAATGGGAAGATTAGTATTTATATTTTTCATGGAAACCAACAGAATTTTTATATGAAGAATCATTGGCATGGTTGAGAAGGTGTTGGTTGCTCCCACCACCCAAAGCATTCACATTTTTATCATGTTTTCAAATTACTTGAAGATTTTGACTATCTTCCGATCTTTTCTTGTGTTTAAAAGACAATTCTGATGACTACACTTCATGTTCTGATCATTGCGGTACTCAAGGATTGTATATTAAGGCTAGGCACAGCGGCTCATGCCTATAATCCTAGCATAATCGGCCGAGGAGGGCAGATCACTTGAGGTTAGGAGTTCGAGACTGGCCAACATGGTGAAACCCTGTCTCTACTAAAAATACAAAAATTAGCTGGGCGTGGTGATGTGTACCTGTAATTCCAGCTACTAAGGAGGCTGAAGCACAATAATTGCTTGAACTGGGGAGGCAGAGGTTGCAGTAAGCCAAGATTGCCCCACTGCACTCCAGCCTGTGTGACAAAACGAGACTCCATCTCAAAAAAAAAAAAAAAAAAAAAAAAGGATTGTACATTAAGCATTGGACACCTGATGCTTCAGATGCCTTTATTATGGAATCATGATTGCCTAAGTAGACTAGAGATTTATAGGCTTATTTTGATTTGTGCAAATCTAGGAAATTATTTGGGGTACTAAAATAGTTTCTTAATATTATGAAAACCCTTTGCTTTTTCCAGATTCCATTGAACCTGATCATATTGCTTATATTAAAAATGTTTCCATAATTCTCTCTGTTAAAAAATGGAGGTTAAAACAAAGATTATAGGACACAGTCTGATACCAGAACTATATTTTTCTGAAACTTTCTTCAGCTGCATTCTTTCCCCTTTAGGAATTTACAGTTGAAAGATATTTATATCTTTTTACTATACAATCACACAGAATCTAATTATATATTGTTTTGCTTCTGCTCTTCTTTGCTGTAGGTGTTCTAGAACGTTGAGAACACTCCACAACTAAGTATGATTCAAGAAAGGCTAATGCTTTTCACTTTTAGTTTTCTTTTACGGTTTTTGTCTTTAAGAGCAGCATATGCCATGCTTACTTTGCTTATCTTTTAGAGTGACTTTATTTGTAATGATCACAGCTACTATATCCCAGTTGCCAAGAATTTGATAGGAACCATGCTAATAACTAAATACTTATTATCTAACATGTAGCGTCAGTATCTCAGTTGTCATAAGACAAGGTTATTATTCCATAGATACTAGATATGTGCTAATCATTACATAAAAATACTACTTTGTAATTGTAACATTATTGTAAGTGGATAATCTGGTTAATATTGGAAGTGGAATAATTTTCTTCATTATTAATTTGTTCTATTATCTATGTCTCATAATTTGGGTAATACATAGAATTCTATGACATTTAAAATTGTAGTCATGCAGAAATTGCTTGGTTGTTCCTATAAAGCTAAGTAGGAAAATATAGGTAAACAGACATGTTTTGAATAAAAACTTTAGGAACATCTAAAATACGAATCTGGATTCACAAATGTTTAATTTCATTCCATTTGGAAGTCATGTTAGTAGTGGTTAAGTACATAAGTTCTGGACTCCAACTGCTAATGTCTAAATACATGCTCTGCCACCTTCTTACTATATGACTTTGGGCAAGTTACATAACTTCCCTGTACCTTAGCTTTCTCATCTGTAGAACAGAAACAACGGCTTCTTATTAATTGGTCTCCCTTATTCTGCTGCTCTTTTTACTATGTGCTCCAGTGTCATTGGCTCCTTATGTCTCTCATGATAGAGTTTAATATACATTGTACAGCTGGATTATCCCAGGAAGTACACCCTAATTAAAACTATTGTGTCGGTTTGGGTTCAATGAAGTGAAAACTACTATGAATGATGCTGAATAAGAGATTATTCTAATACTAATTTAAGACTGTGTTTGAAACAAATGGGCTTTGAATTTTACCAATGTTTTCCTGTTTGTTTTGAGATGTTAATTGTTTTTTTTTAAAATGTAATGGATTAGGGTGATAGGATAAAACAGCAGAAATGTCCCAGGCATATTTGTATGGCAAAGTTGGCGTTTCAAATCAGTGGAGAAAATATAAAGTATTCAATAAGTAGTTTTGTGGAAATTGGTTATGCATTAGGAAAGAAGTCAGGTTATATGTCTAGTACATGCTATTCACAAAAATTCTATGTGTGATAAGGATTTTTATATCAAAATCCTGAACTATAAAAGTAATGATAGAAAACATATGACTATGATTATGACTTAGAATAGCATAAGCCATATTAATCAAGGCACAAAAGAGTGATTAAGATTGATAAATATAAATTTGATGTCAAAATTAGAAGCTTCTTCATAATAAGCAACACAATAGGAGAAAATGTTTGCAATGTATATAAACTAAAATTGGATCATATCAAGAGTATATAAAATTTCTATAAGTTGAGAAGTGGTATGGCCTGAATGTTTGTGTCCTCTCAAAATCCACAAGGTGAAGGTATTAGAAGGTAGAGCCTTTGGAAGGTGATTGGGTAATGAAGCCAGAGGAGTCCTTGTGAGTGGGGTTAGTGGCCTTGTTAAAGGAATTGCAGATAGATAGCTTGCCTTTTTCACCATGAGAAGTTACAATGAGAAGACAGTCTAGGAAGTGGGCCCTTGCAGACATCAAATCTGCCTTGATCTTGGACTTCCCAGCTTTCAGAACTGTGAGAAATACATTTGTGTTGTTTATAAGCCACTTAGTCTATGATGTTTTGTTATAGCAGCTCAAACAGACAACCAGAAAAGAGAAAGAAAGAAAACCAGTAGAAAAGTGGAAAAAAGGCTACAAACATGGTACATAGTGGTTGTCTCTTCAGAGAGACCTGGGATTTGGAGTGGTAATAAAAGAGGGATTTAGTTTTATGTATAGGATTATGATTTTTTTCAAAGATAATCTAATGAATTATTTTATCTTTATATATTCTAGGTATTAATTTTTTGTCTTCAAATGTGGAACAAATAATTAACTATGTTTTTCAATTAATTGGAAATTTATTCATTTCCATAGTTTTGCTATCCAAAAACTACTGTAATGAATATCCATTATGTATCTCCTTAAGAACATGAGGGAGCTTTTTCTTCAAGATAGGTTCCAAGAATGGAACTGCTGGCTCATGGTAGACACTCATATTTAAGTTTAGAAGGTATAGCTAAATTGCTTTCCAAAGCACATGGGGCAATTTATACTTTCACAATCAGTGTGTACCTGTTCTAGTTTTTCTGTATCCTTGCCAACAATCAATACACTAATTCAAAGTAAGAAATATGACAGCTCAATAGAAATATGGGCAAAGGCTATAGATATTCATTTACTGAAAAATAAACATAACAGCCAGGAAAAATTATGCTTGTTCTCACTCACAATCATGAAAATACAAAATATAACAACCATGGGGTACACTTTTTCAACCATCTGTTTGGCAAAAGTTAAAAAAAGCTGTGTGAATTTTAGGAAATGCATGCCAATATTTTCACTATCCAGCAAAGTGAGATAAAAGACTTCTAGTTTTTTGAAATTAGAAAAAAAAGTTCTACTTAAGTTAGTAGACAAATGGCCTAGGGAACTTGTACAGAGAAGTGAATGAGGAAATTAATTCAAGATGGATTAAAGACTTGCATGTTAGACCTAAAACCATAAAAACCCTAGAAGAAAACCTAGGCAATACCATTCAGGACATAGGCATGGGCAAGGACTTCATGTCTAAAACACCAAAAGCAATGGCAACAAAAGCCAAAATTGACAAATGGGATCTCATTAAACTAAAGAGCTTCTGCACAGCAAAAGAAACTACCATCAGAGTGAACAGGCAACCTACAGAATGGGAGGAAATTTTTGCAATCTACTCATCTGACAAAGGGCTAGTATCCAGAATCTACAATGAACTCAAACAAATTTACAAAAAAAAACAAACAACCCCATCAAAAAGTGGGCAAAGGATATGAACAGACACTTCTCAAAAGAAGACATGTATGCAGCCAACAGGCAGATGAAAAAATGCTCATCATCACTGGCCATCAGAGAAATGCAAATCAAAACCACAATGAGATACCATCTCACACCAGTTAGAATGGGGATCATTAAAAAGTCAGGAAACAACAGGTGCTGGAGAGGATGTGGAGAAATAGGAAGACTTTTACACTGTTGGTGGGACTGTAAACTAGTTCAACCATTGTGGAAGTCAGTGTGGTGATTCCTCAGGGATCTAGAACTAGAAATACCATTTGACCCAGCCATCCCATTACTGGGTATATACCCAAAGGACTATAAATCATGCTGCTATAAAGACACATGCACACATATGTTTATTGTGGCACTATTCACAATAGCAAAGACTTGGAACCAACCCAAATGTCCAACAACGATAGACTGGATTAAGAAAATGTGGCACATATACACCATGGAATACTATGCAGCCATAAAAAATGATGAGTTCATGTCCTTTGTAGGGACATGGATGAAGTTAGAAACCATTATTCTGAGCAAACTATCGCAAGGACAGAAAACCAAACACTGCATGTTCTCACTCATAGGTGGGAATTGAACAATGAGAACACATGGACACAGGAAGGGGAACATCACACATTGGGGAGTGTTGTGGGTTGGGGGGAGGGGGGAGGGATAGCTAAATGACGAGTTAATGGGTGCAGCACACCAACATGGCACATGTATACATATGTAACAAACCTGCACATTGTGCACATGTACCCTAAAGCTTAAAGTATAATAATAATAAAAAAAAGAAGAGGGGGAAAAAAAGGATGAATCCAATGTTGAAAGTCAAATATAGCCAAGCTCTGTCAGCAAACTGATGGCAGCAGGGCCTTCAGCAGTCTTCCTGTTATTACAATTAGATTGAGTAGAACCAGAAAAGGCTGAGGCTCCTAAAAATTGGCAAAAATCCAGAATCGAGTAGAAGAGATGGGGCCCCTTGACAGAGCTCAAGGCCTAGTGGTCAATGTAGAAGATGTGTGGAGTCAAGTTGAAATATGAGTATCTCATGAAAAAAACTGGAGAGTGAGAACTGAATGTTTTGAGGGGTTAGGAGAGAAATGTCCCTAAGCAAGTTCAGAGTGCTTTCTTCAGCAATAAGGGCTTATTTCTGTAACCATTGTAAGAAAAATATACATTTAATGGAGCACTGCATGTGCCTGGGGAATCATAGTTTAATGTTGAAAAGGTTGCAGAAAAATTAGGGGCATTTGGAAAGTGAGCTTGGTCCTAAGGCCAGTATCTTCAGGGCACTGTACTGATAGATTAAGCCTTGCGAAAACTATCTGGGGTCTTTTGCTTGGAAATATGATCCAGAATTATCAGTATATTTCCCAAGAGACCTGTGGAGACATAGGCTACATAAGTAGGGTTGTGCTAAGCAATACTGGACTGTGGATTCTAATATACTATAATTTTTTAAGTCAGCGATCACTCTGTATCTTGGGCATATTGTGAACTGGAATTTTCAAAGGGAATTGAGGGAGTGAGTTAATTAGGCACACATCTGAGATAGTGTGCTCAAATTTCTACAGACCAGACAGGAATAGGTGTGTTCATTGTGAACAATGTGAGCCTCTCCTAGGTAGTCAGCCAGTTTTGCTACAGGCACACTGAAGAGCAGTGTGTATCTACTCCCCTGATATATTACCCAAGTACTAGCATGAAGCTACAAATAGAAGGAAGAGAAGGAAACAGCTTCTTATTTGCCCAGCCCAGAAGTGGGGAATGAAGGTGGGGCTAGAACTTAGTTTAAAAAAGAGGAGAAAGGCCTCCTCTCTCCATAAATGGGATGTAGGTTATACAAAACATGTCCTATTCAGTGAAGCACTGAATAGAATTGTAATGCTATAAAAATTTAAGATCATTATTTAGAGGATGAATTTTCATTAAGAATCAAGAAAACATATATTGGTATTTCAAAATCTTTTTGTGTACCTGATAAATATGGGTTATTCTGAACTGAGTGAAAGGAATAAGATTGGGGACACCATGACTAGAGCTCAGGATACCCATTGCCAAGGAGCGAGAAGTGGTAACTTTTAGTGTTGTGTTTAATTTTAGGGAATGGGTATCATCAGTTACATTTGGCTAAGGAGAGTAAGGCAGCTTTCCTCAGGTTCATCCCATTGGAATACATTACATAAGGTTTTTCTAAAGTGAGGTTATGTTTCATTGGTTGATGAAGAGGAACAGTGGGATCCAAACAGTTTTGGAAGTGCTGGTGTAATTAGATAAAATATTTGTACAGTACTTGGAAGACTATGAAGGAACCCTGAGAGAAACAACTCCTAAAGATGCCAAGGTGCTTCCAGGAGAGGGTCATTCCTGCTAAATATCTGAGAGGTATGCCTGGAACATAGAGTTTTCTAGTAGGAAAAAAGCCAGTTCCTGAAGATCCTTTGGCTTCATCCACAGCCGCATCCAAGTAGCATTAGATAACTAAAGCTGTTTATGAAACTCAGTAGACATCACAGATCAAAGAAGGCCCTAGATAAACAAAAGCATATTGCTGAGTTAATTCAAGGATACCATCAGTGTAGGGGCATCTTGCAAGTCTGCATCCAAGACATTGAAGATAAGGTCCATTTGATGGGTATAGAAAAATTTACATGCATGAGTCACATGATAATGGTTAACATTTTTTTCTACACTAAAAAAACTATTTGTTTTGACTCTCTTACTTTTTCCCTCACAGAAATTTGCTATCCCTTCCCTCCTTTTCCCACAAATCCATATTAACTACATACCATGTCGTCCTTCAAATTAGTGGAATTATATAAAGATATATGTATATGTGTGCCAGTATACAAACATACATATATGAATATACATATATGTAGATATGAAACCTATCTTTTGTTATTGTTTTGTAAAACACTTTTTCACATGGAAAATGCTGTGAATTTGGTACAACTCTCTGCCAGGACCAGAGAGGAATGAGAGAGAGAATCCCCTTTTGGGAAGTGTTTGTTTCACCAGACACTAGAGAAGGTGGTGGTCATGTGCAAGGCTTATAGTCTAGAGTGAGGAACTTGTACCAATTGAGGACCTGAGTTTTGAATGAATAGCAAGGATGATCCCACTCCAGAACATCCATATCTATGTACATTTTTAAGAAGTTGGAAGATGGGCTAGAATCTGAATTAGATAACTGTTTTATAAATTCTTCTGGATTTAGTGTGAATCATGATCAGCCAGTGGTAAGGTTTTTTATTAATGGATAACCCCTTGTGTCTTCTAAACCAAGTGCAAATATAATAGTTCATTATGCTCACTGAGGTAGACCCCTGCAACATCAAATGGTGGCTGGAAGGGCCTTGGCATCCCAGTAGAGTGCCCAGGTGCACCAGAGTCGTGGTAGAATCCCACAACAGTATTCTCTTTGTTCGGTGGCATTGAATTTCTGAGCATAATATTAGTGTCTCAGGAAATCCTTCCCAAGAAGTTTTTTCCAGCTGGCAGCCAGTAATTTATTCCAAATGTCTGAATGAGCTGAAGAGAGTTTCCCCTGGTCTGAAGTTGCTTGTCCTGGCAGACAGATGTCTGCACTGCTTCTTACTTTTTAAAAAATTTGTCTCTGCTACACAAGGCTTAAAGATCCCTCACCTTTGTGTTGTTTGACTGGAGACAGCAAAATAATGAATCTGAATAGGAAAAAGATCCTATCACAACTCCTCTCCATAACTCTTTATTTATTTTTCCTGACACAATGATTTTATCTTCATTTGTATCCTTCATTATGGATTTTTCTTTTATTTTACACTCAGTGTTTGGCCTTGGCAGCATCAACTCTAGTGTTTGGAAAACTCTTTGAATTTGAATTTGAGGCTAAGCCACAGTTGAAGTTGGCTTTAGCAACTTCTCTTTCAGACAGACAGATTTCTTCAGTTTCCCTAAAGGATGTCTAGGGCACCAAGATGAGACTACATCCTGGACAACACAAAGACCTCTCAACAGATGTGAGGTATGCTCAAAGGCAGTCTAAACACCAAATTTCTTAAATGGAAGGAAGTAAGACATCTAAAGTGATTTTCTAAAAACAATCATTGCCTTACAGCTCTAGACATTCAGCAAGCAAAGTATTTAATGCTTGTCATTAATAGGATATACCTAGGTAATTTCTGGTGCTTTTGAGATATAACAGTAGAATTATTTAATTAGGAAAGTTTCTAGGGTTTTATTGAGATGTTGTAGAATGGGAGTTTTGAACAAGTATTATTGCATAGAGATGGTCTCTGACTTATGATTGTTTGACTTGGGAATTTTCAACTTGATGGTGTGAAAGCAATACTCGTTCAATAGAAACTGTATTTTAAGTACCCTCACAACCATTCTGTTTTTCATTTTTTAGCACAGTATTCAATAAATTACATGAGGCATTGAAAATTTTATTATAAAATATCCTTTGTTTCAGATGATGATTTTGACCAACTGTAGGCTAATGCAAGTGTTCTGAGAATGTTTAAGGAAGGCTAGGCTAAGATATGATGTTTGGTAGGTTAGATGTGTTAAATGCATTTTCAACTTTTTTGGTATTTTCAACTTACAATGGGTTTTCTTTGGTGATGTAACCCAATTATAAGTCAAGGATCATCTGATACTGATTTGTTAATTAACATTTTAAATTTCCTGTAATTAAATATTAAAAAGTGTGTATCTGATTTATTCATTTTTGTCTTTTCAGCCCTAACAGTACAGAAAAGTCTAACCAATTCATTTAAAAAGATCTTGTCACCTATAGGCTCCTGTTGGGTCCCTGCAGAATGCTTCTGATGGATGCTACTGCTCAGGTCTTCCTCAATAATTACCATTTCTCATGCTTATTTTTTTCCCTTGAAAACCTTTCCAGGGGCCCTCTGAGGCTTTTGTCCATAGTAAACAAAGCTTACCACTGTGTCTCCTACTTTGTGGAGCGCTTTGTCCCATTATTGCTTTAACTTAAACCTAGTTCTTGAGGACCTTTCCTCTTGCATCTTTCTCAAGTGAATGGTTGTGGGGGTACTCAAAATACAGTTTCTATTGAACGAGTATTGCATTTGCACCATCATTAATTTGAAAATTCCCAAGTCAACCATCATAAACCAATCTCATTTTCCTGGTGAAGTTCACACATTTTAGTTTCCAGTGTCATTTCTGAATCCTCATTTTCCCACCTGCATGAAAATAAAATCTACCTCTCTGATGTTCGTACTCTTCCCCATAATTATTGCTGATTATATGGCTACTCTCTGTTGGCTAAAACACTTTGGGCATCCTGCTTACAAAATTCCTCTCTGCCCCAAATTATGCCATTGTGTCGAATGACTTCAGAGTTTACAGGGCCCCATTTACTGTGGTTTGGATATACACTCCAAAGTTCATGTGCTGGAACCTTAATCCCCAGTGCAGCAATGTTGGGAGGTGGAAACTTTAAGAGGTGATTATGTTATGAGGGCGCTACCATCACAAATGAATCAATGCCATTACTGTGGGAGTGGGCTCATGATAGAAGGATGAATTTGACCATATTTCCTCTCTCTGTCTCTCACACTTGCTGGGTGATGCCTTCCTTTATGGGATGATCCTCACCACATGCTAATGGCATGCTTTTGGACGTCTTAGCTTCAAGAGCTATGAGCCCAATAAACTTCTGTTCTTTATAAATTATTCAGTATGTGGTATCCTGTTATAGCATCAGAAAACAGAGTAAGACAGAAAATTGGGGCCGGACGTGGTGGCTCATGTCTGTAATCCCAGTACTTTGGGAGGCTGAGGCAGGTGGATCACTTAAGGTCAGGAGTTCAATACCAGCCCGACCAACATGGTGAAACCCCATTTCTACCAAAAATACAAAAATTAGCTGGGCATGGTGGCATGCGCCTGTAGTCCCAGCTATTTGGGAAGCTGAGGTGGGAGAATTACTTGAACCTAGGAGATGGAGATTGCAGTGAGCCAAGATTACCCCACTGCACTCCAGCCCGGGTGACACAGTGAGAGGCCCTGTCTAAAAAAAAAAAAAAAAAAAAAAAAAAAAATTGGTACAGAAAAGTGAGGCTGTGGCTATAACAAATGCCTGAAAATGTGGAAGTGGCTTTGGAGCTGGGTAATGGGTAGAGGCTGGAAGAATTTGGAGGAGCAGGCTAGAGAAAACCTGTATTGTAAGGAATAGAACATTAAGAGTGATTCTAGTGAGGGCTCAGAAGAAGAAGAGACCTTCTTTTTATCTGGAAGAGGAGAAGTGGAGTAAGTTGGAATCATCTTAGAGATTCCTTAAGTAGTCACAGCCAGAATGTTGGTAGAAATATGGACAGTAAAGGTCATTCTGATAAGATCTCAGATGGAAATGAAGCATAATGTATTAGAAATGGGAATAACTGTCATCTTTCCAGTACCGTTATAAAGAACTTGGTGGAATTGTGTCAATATCCTAGGACTTTATGGAATGTAGAACTTATGAGCAATGAACTAGGGTATCTGGTGAAAGAAATAGCTAAGCAGCAAAGCATGAAATATGGACTTTTAACTGCATACAGTGAGATGTGCCTTCTTTAATTTTAAAGGCTTAAACTGTCTTTCCACATCAGCCATACACTTCCTTATTCACATTGTGGACTCTAATGTCACCCTGAATCCCATAACAGTAATTGTTTTACAACCATAGTACCTAATACAGATTAAGCACTTGCTATGCACTAGGGAACTGAGCTATAATTTTTAGATTTGTTGTTTTATTTAATTTTGAAATCAACTCTGTGAAGTAGGTACTATTTTGATCCCCATTTTACTGAGAGAGAAAGTGAGGCTCTGAGTGGTTAAGTATTCAAGATCATACAGTAAGAAAATGGTAGAGCTTGGATTAAAAATTATGATATCTGTGCAAAGTTCAAGGTTTTAACTCCCACAATATAAACATTATGCTCTCTAACCCTACCACCCACTTTCAGTGCCTGTCATTCAGTGCCATTGCTCCTGATCTTTAGTCTTATGGTGAATTCTAAGAGCTCCTTGGGCTGCCCGATTCTTCTATACATGTTAGCTTCTCTCCATTTTCATTTTCTTTATTATTAAGTCTAGATCCTGTGGACTATCATTGAACTATGCTCTCTTGATAGGTTCTCCCACCTTCTTTCCTGTTGTCCTTCACTCACACCTGCCTAGAGAATCTCTAACCCACTGTACAAATGGGTGGCCAAGCATTTTGGAGAAAAATCACCCAGAAGTGTAGAGATACAAATCTTACCTCCTTTATTTAGTATGTAGTAAAAGTAACTCTTCATTGTGCCATAACAAATTAGCTTCTCATTTAAACAACCAGTCTACTGGCTGACAGAAATGATATCTTAGTCGATTTAGGTATTTTCCGTCTTTTTCTGAAATTGTATCTAATTTTCAGGAAATTTACATATCTTAAAGTGGAAGTTGAGGGGTGAGGGTGGGAGGAGAAAGACCTTTCCTTGTAGTTGTCAAAAAACCTCACTGTAATCCATTGAGATGTCTGCATCTAGGTTGGTTTTTGGCACAGGAGGGAGGTGACTGCTTCATTCTACCTCATTGCTTACTTTTAAAAAATTTACATAGCTTTAGGGGTACAAGTGGTTTTCAGTTACAAGGATGAATTGTACAGTGGTGAAGTCTAGAATTTTAGTGTACCCATTACCTGACTAGTGTACATTGTACCCAATAGGTGGTTTTTCATCCTTCCCTCCCGTTCCACTGTCCCTTCTTCTGAGTCTCCAATGTCTCTGATAGCATTCTGTATGTCTTTGCGTGCCTATAGTTTAGCTCCCACTTATAAGTGGTATTGGGTTTTTGCTTCCTGAGTTAGTTCACTTAGAATAATGGCCACCACAGGGCAGTCAGGCAAGAGAAAGAAATAAAGGTATTCAAATAGGAAGAGAGGAAGTCAAACTGCCTCCATTTGCAGATGACACGATTTTTTATTTAGAAAATCCTATTGTCTCAGTCCCAAAACTCCTTAAGCTGATAAGCAACTTCAGCAAAGTCTCAGGATACAAAATCAATGTGCAAAAATCACAAGCATTCCTATACACCAAGGACAGACAGAGAGCCAAATCATGAGTGAACTCCCATTCACAATTACGACAAAGAGAATAAAATACCTAAGAAACCAACTTACAAGGGATGTGAAGGACCTCTTCAAGGAAAACTACAAACCATTGCTCAGCGAAATAAAACAGGATACAAACAAATGGAAAAACATCCCATGCTCATGGATAGGAAGAATCAGTATTGTGAAAATGGCCATATTGCCCAAAGTAATTTATAAATTCAATGCTATTCCCATCAAGCTACCACTGAGTTTCATCACAGAATTCGAAAAACACTACCTTAAATTTCATATGGAAACAAAAGAGTCCATATAGCTGAGATAATCCTAAGCAAAAAGGACAAAGCTGGAGGCATCACGCTACCTGACTTCAAACTATACTACAAGGCTACAGTAACCAAAACAGCATGGTACTTGTACCAAAACAGATATATAGTCCAATGGAACAGAACAGAAACCTCAGAAGTAACACCACACATCTACAACCATCTGATCTTTGACAAACCTGACAAACGCAATAATTAGGGAAATGATTCCCTATTTAATAAATGGCGTTAGGAAAACTGGCTAGCCATATGCAGAAAACAGAAACTGGACCCCTTCCGTATACCTTATAAAAAAATTAACTCAAGATGAATCAAAGACTTAAATGTAAAACCTAAAACCACCAAAACCCTAGAAGAAAACCTAGGCAATACCATTCAGGGCATAGATATGGGCAAAGACTTCATGACTAAAACACCAAAAGCAATTGCAACAAAAGCAAAAATTGACAAATGGGATCTAATTAAACTAAAGAGCTGCTGCACAGCAAAAGAAACTATCATCAGAGTGAACAGGCAACCTGCAGAATGGAAGAAAATTTTTGCAATCTACCTGTCTGACAAAGGTCTAATATCCAGAATCTACAAGAAACTTAAACAAATTTACAACAAGAGACAAGCAATCCCCTCAAAAAGTGGGCAAAGTTTATGAATGGACACTTATCAAATGAAGACATTTACGCAGCTAACAAACATATGAATAAAAGCTCATCATCACTGATCATTAGAAAAATACAAGTCAAAACCACAATGAGATACCATCTCATGCCAGTTAGAATGGCAATTATTAAAAAGTCAGGAAACAATAGATGCTGGCAAGGCTGTAGAGAAATAGGAACGCTTTTACATTGTTGGTGGGAGTGTAAATTAGTTCAACCATTATGGAAGACAATGTGGTGATTCATCAAGGATCTAGAACCAAGGAAATACCATTTGACCCAGCAATCCCAGTAACTGGGTATATATCCAAAGGACTATAAATCATTCTACTATAAAGACACATGCATATGTATGTTTATTGCAACACTATTTACAATAGTAAAGACTTGGAACCAACCCAAATGCCCATCAATGATAGACTGGATAGAGAAAATGTGGCATATGTACACAATGGAATACTATGCAGCCATACAAAAGAATGAGATTATGTCCTTTGCAAGGACATGAGTGAAGCTGGAAGCCATCATCCTCAGCAAACTACACAGGAACAGAAGACCAAATACCACATGGTCTCACTCATAAGTGGGAGTTGAACAATGCGAACACATGGACACAGGGAGGGGAACAACACACACTGGAGCCTATTGGGGAATGGGGATCAAGGGGAGGGAGAACATTAGAACAAATACCTGATGCATGTGGGGCTTAGAGCCTAGATGATGGGTTGATAGGTGCAACAAATCACCATGGCACATGTATACCTATGTAACAAACCTGCACATTCTGCACATGTATCCCAGAACTTAAAAGAAAAAACAAACAAACAAACAAACAAACAAAATAATGGCCTCCAGTTCCATTCACATTGCTGCAAAACACATTATTTTATTCTTTTTTTGTGGCTGAAGAGTATTCCATGGCATATATACCACATTTTCTTTATCCACTCATTGGTTTATGGGCACTTAGGTTGATTTCATATTTTGCAATTGTGAATTGTGCTGTGATAAACATATGTCATCACCTACTTAAAGGCACCTACAATTCTGTCATTCACTGGGCCATTTTTTATGCTAGGCTGTGGCACTGAGGGATATAGCAACATCCAGCATGATGTGGTTGCAGAAACAATGGATAATTTATGTGCCTGTGCCCACGAGCCTAAGCAACCTCACAGAGTCTCTCCCACTGTGCATGCCAGCCCCCCATGCCAGTTTTCTAAAACTTTTGACCTCAGCTGCACTTGAGATATCTCCACATTCCATCTTATTTATTTCACTTATGTTAGTGTCTCAGGGAATTGGCGTGATGATGGTGAGGGAGGAGGGGATGACAGACTGCCATCTTTTTGAAATCCCTTGTGGGTCATTCTTGGCTTCTTACTCTTTTTCACTTTCCATCAAATTTGGACTCCATCATTAAGTTCTGTTGATTTTATCTTGAAGTCATCCCTTAATCTTGGACCTACTCCCTAAGATCCCATTCATACTGCCACTCTACTAATAGATATCCCTAAATGACCCTATCATGTCTCTCCCACATTGTTGCAGCAGCCTCCAAATTAGCACCCCCACTTCTGGGTCTATCTGCTTCCCACAGCAATGTATTCTACATATTGCAGCCAGAAAACTCTTTGTAAATTGCAAATCTGATCACATAACTTCTTTTCAAGAAATCTTTTTGTAGCACCCCAAATAATAAAGTTCATATACCTTATGTGGCTTACAGAGGCCCCAGTAGTACAGCCCCTGGCAAGCTCTCTAGTCGCATCTTCAGATACTTCTTACTGTCATCCACTTTGGGCTTCAGCCATGCACTTAGACCTCTTTCTAAGCTGTTCCCTTTGTCCCTAATTACTTTATCCTCGCTTGTGCACCCATCTGGAGCTTACTTTTTCTTTATGTTTAAACTTAGACTCAATTTGCAGACCTCCTGAGACAGGATCAGTGCCACCCTATATGCTTCCGTAAGTGCTCATCAGACTGCCTTGTTAACGCCTGTTCATTGACTGCATCTCTTTCCTCACTGTGAGATCCTGGGGATCAGGCATCATGTGGGCGTTCATTATCATTAAGTTCTTACAGAGAATAGTAGATAAAAATCCAGTAATTTAGACTCTCCTTTTTTTCAGTGATACAAAATGTAAGAGAAAATTGTCTTTTTTTTTATATAAGCATCTGTGTATTTAATAAAAAACTTTTGCCCATGAGGGCTGTTAGAAATTGAAATATGTTTTTTGGAGAATTGGTATGTTAACTTCTGTCGTATGTCTTTTATATTACATATTATTAAAACAGCAATTAGATGCCACTATACCTCAGAATAGCTAAAAATAAGAAGATTGATAATACTACATACTGGTGAACATGTGGAACTACTGTAACTTTCATATATTGTTGATGGCATGTAAATTGGTACAGTTGCTTTAGAAAACTGTTTGACTTATCTACTAAAATTGAATATTTGCATACTTATTAGTCATTCTCATGTACTCCAGAAGATATGATGATAATGTTCACAGAAACATTATTTGTAATGGTCCCCAAATGGAAACAATCCAATTGTCCATCCACAATAAAACAGATGATATGTTCATTTAAAAGTAAAATGTTGTATATTTATCTATGAAATACCATATAGCACCAATAATGACTAGACTATAGCTACATACAAAAACATTGCTGAATCTTATGGCTGTTTTTATTTATATAAAGTTCACTATAGGCAAAACTAATTTATAGTATTAGAAGTCAAGAGAGTGGTAGCCTTTGAGGGAGAATAGTGATTGGGAAGGTGCATGAAGGGGAATTTTGGGGTGTTAGAATATTCTATTTCTTAACTTGGATGGTAGTTATATGGCATGTTTATTTTTTGATTATTTATATTTTATGATTTGTGTACATAAATGTACAATTTGTGCATATTTTTGTATGTGTGTTATACTTCAACAAAAATGTAGGCACCTCCCCAAACCAGGTTGATAATTGTTTATCTGCATGAACGCAGAAATATGATCAAATATAAATTAGAAGAGGCCACCTTTACTATGTTCTTTACCTAAGTATACAAGTTTTACCAGTACAAGGCCAATACTGTCCTTCTGGAAGCTCCATAAAGGCTCCTTTAAGCATTATAATTTCAAAGTAACCAATCAGGAGAGCATTACTCTAAAGCAGAGATTCTTAGCTTTGTAGTTCCATTGGCAATTTGGTATGAGACCTATAAATTTCTTCCCAGAAGGAAGAAATGTTTCAAAGTGTATAAAATAAAAAGAATGCATGTAAAATTACAAAGGAAATTCATGATAGTATAATTATAAAAATATAAAAAATGAATTTTCATTAACACATTACATAATATGACAGCACATTTATGCTGTGGTTTGAATGTTTGTGTCTCCTCAAAATTCATTGAATCTTCAGTGTTATAGTATTAGGTGGTGGGGCATTGGGGAGTTGATTAGGTCATTAGGGCTCCACCTTCATGAATGGGATTCGTGCCTTTATAAAAGACACCCCAGAGAGATAGCTAGCCCCTTCCACCATTTGAGGATGCAGTGAGATGTATCCTATGAACGAGAAAGTAAACCCTCATTAGACATTGATTCTGGTGGTGTCTTGATCTTGAACTTTCCAGCCTTCAGAACTATGAGCAACAAATTTCTGTTGTGTATAAGCCACCTAATTTATGACATTTTTGTTACAGCAGCTGAATAGATCACGACAATTTAAATACAGGCAAATAACAGTTAAAATTTATTTTTAAGAGGTAGGTCAGGGTGAAGGTTTTTGACACATTCCTATGTCACTTTACAAAAGGGTGCATCTTACAGGAATTTAAGCAATCTCATTGGAATTGTCCAGTTTTGGGAAACTTGAAACAGTAATGAAGATGACTTATGTCTGTCAATGTTTTGATGAATAAACAATTGTAGATAGAAAATATCAGAAAGCAGAGTAGATGCCTGGACCACCAACATAAGATTGCCACCATTTTGGTGATGGAATGACGTCTAGGTGCCAAGTAGTTGGCTAGCCATGTATCCTGAGTGGCTGTAAGTAGAAAGATCACAATTGCCTATCATCTAGTGGCAGTTCTAATAGCCACTGTAATTTTTAAGTATTGGTGAAAAAAATATTTGAAGTATATGTAATAGCTCTACTGTGATAGGAAAATATCTTTGGTTTCTACTGATGATAAAGTCATAAGCACTGCTAGCTTCCATGGTTTGTTGCCTGTTTTCATGATGAAGGAAATGTTACATTTATTTAGAGGTTAGAGGTTAGTGAAGTAAAGATGAAGGTAAAGATGCAATTTTTTTCCCATCAAAGTTATGAGCTCCCTGAACGATAACCTAGGTTAAGAACTGCTGCTCAAAAGTGAAGGTAGAAGTTATAGGAAAGTGGTGAAACAAACAAACAAAAATTCTCAGTAATCACAAGCAACACTTTAGGCTTTTTTTTTTTTAAAGACAAAGTAAAGAGCTGAGGGTAATACTAAAGGTAAACAAAAAGTTTCAAATATTCAATGCTCCCAGGAGAGCAAAACCTCTGAATAAGAAGCCAGCTGTTGATCCCATTCCTTTATTGTTTATGCTGAGTCATCTCTGTGGGATGGGACATTTGGAAGCATAAACTGACAGATAGAAACATTTGAATTTTTTCATATATAAGTTATCTTTGCATACATGTAGATTACAGAATAAGATGATTTAATAACTCCTTCTCATTATTCCAGTCTTAGATCAGCCTGAATGTCACCTTCTTTTTATTTTATTTTATTTTATTATTATTATTATTATACTTTAAGTTTTAGGGTACATGTGCACAATGTGCAGGTTTGTTACATATGTATCCATGTGCCATGTTGGTGTGCTGCACCCATTAACTCGTCATTTAGCATTAGGTATATCTCCTAATGCTATCCCTCCCCCCTCTCCCCACCCCACAACAGTCCCCAGAGTGTGATGTTCCCCTTCCTGTGTCCATGTGTTCTCATTGTTCAATTCCCACCTATTAAGAAGCCCTTTCATGGTCCCTGCTCCCTCTTCCCAAAGCACCTGAAATTACGCTATATGGTGCACTCACCACCCTGATAGTTTTGTTTTAGGATTTGTTCTTTTATTTCACTACCTTCTAAGCTCCATGCAGACAAAGACACATGTCTGTCTTATTCTTGCTTAATCCCTAGCAAATAGCAGTGTCTCATATATGGTATGCATTCAACAAATATCTGTGGGACAAACAAGTGAGTAAATAAGTTACTGAATGCTTTCTCAATCCATCTCTCTCCTGTTTGTTAAAGTTAGTCATGATGGAGTAATGGGGAAGGGAAGAAATGGTAGAATGGTAGGAGTTCTGATTCATGGAGAACACTGACTTAATGCAGAATAATCACTGCATAATAGTGCTTTCAAAAATCTAGAGGTTGGGATATCAGCATAGCAAACAGATAAAACGTCCCTGTCTAATAGAAGCATTGACAAAAGTGAAGTGAAAATGCCTCTTCTTTTGTATGGGCAAGCCTCTTAAATCCTGTGTGTGTTTTCCTCAATTTTACCTAACAGATCATAATTTTTATTAACCTTTTAAAGTTAGGTAACTAACCTAGTAAAATACAGAAATGCAGTTTGATGAAAATAACAGTTTCCCAAGGCTTTCTGAGAATTACACTGCTGAGTAAATTAAATTCACTATAGAGGAGATCAGCTGTGACTAATCTAGATCTTTTTTTTCCATATTATTCTTGATTTATTGTTCCCAAGTCCACCAGACAAAACCAGCTTTCCTTCTGAGTAACTGCAATCTGTTTTAATGCAAAATGATTTATTTGTATTCCAAATGAGTAGCTCATGTAACAGGAATAGGGGAATTTTTTTTCACCCAGTTTGGCACTGCTGAAAAGATAAGATTTGTGGCCTTGATATATATTCTTGATTATTGTTGCACATTGTAAAATGTGTGCTTTTATAACACCACAAGGACTAGGGCAAAGAAAAATGACAATCAGCACTACCCTTGTCCTTTAATTTTATTTTATAACTTTACTGTTTGATAGTCTTCTTAGATGAACTGAACTTATGCCCCCAATCCTTACAGAACAGGACACATATGCTCTTATATACTGGCAATATTGTTCACTATCATGAGACAGTAATAAAATCAAAAGATAATTGGCCTTTGCCATTCAACTACTGCCATAAAGAATTCTACACATGAAGTCCTTGCCCAAGCCTACGTCCTGAATGGTATTGCCTAGGTTTTCTTGTAGGATTTTAATGGTTTTAGGTCTAACATGTAAGTCTTTAATCCAACTTGAATTAATTTTTGTATAAGGTGTAAGGAAGGGATCCAGTTTCAGCTTTCTACATATGGCTAGCCAGTTTTCCCAGCACCAGTTATTAAATAGGGAATCCTTTCCCCATTTCTTGTTTTTGTCAGGTTTGTCAAAAATCAGATAGTTGTAGATATGCGGCATTATTTCTGAGGGCTCTGTTCTGTTCCATTGATCTATGTCTCTGTTTCGGTACCAGTACCATGCTGTTTTGGTTACTATAGCCTTGTAGTATAGTTTGAAGTCAGGTAGCGTGATGCCTCCAGCTTTGTTCTTTTGGCTTAGGATTGACTTGGCGATGCGGGCTCTTTTTTGGTTCCATATGAACTTTAAAGTAGTTTTTTCCAATTCTGTGGAGAAAGTCATTGGTAGCTTGATGGGGATGGCATTGAATGTATAAATTACCTTGGGCAGTATGGCCATCTTCACGATATTGATTGTTCCAACCCATGAGCATGGAATGTTCTTCCATTTGTTTGTATCCTCTTTTATTTCATTGAGCAGTGGTTTGTAGTTCTCCATGAAGAGGTCCTTCACATCCCTTGTAAGTTGGATTCCTAGGTATTTTATTCTCTGTGAAGCAATTGTGAATGGGAGTTCACTCATGATTTGGCTCTCTGTTTGTCTATGATCGGTGTACAAGAATGCTTGTGATTTTTGTACATTGATTTTGTATCCTGAGACTTTGCTGAAGTTGCTAATCAGCTTAAGGAGATTTTGGGCTGAGACGATGGGGTTTTCTAGATATACAATCATGTCATCTGCAAACAGGGACAATTTGACTACTTGAATACCCTTTATTTCCTTCTCCTGCCTGATTGCTGTGGCCAGAACTTCCAGAACTGTGTTGAATAGGAGTGGTGAGAGAGGGCATCCCTGTCTTGTGCCAGTTTTCAAAGGTAATGCTTCCAGTTTTTGCCCATTCAGTATGATATTGGCTGTGGGTTTGTCATAGATAGCTCTTATTATTTTGAGATACGTCCCATCAATACCTAATTTATTGAGAGTTTTTAGCATGAAGGGCTGTTGAATTTTGTCAAAGGTCTTTTCTGCATCTATTGAGATAATCATGTGGTTTTTGTTTTTGGTTCTGTTTATATGCTGGATTACATTTATTGATTTGCGTATGTTGAACCAGCCTTGCATCCCAGGGATGAAGCCCACTTGATCATGGTGTATAAGCTTTTCGATGTGCTGCTGGATTCGGTTTGCCAGTATTTTATTGAGGATTTTGCAATGGCAACAAAAGCCAAAATTGACAAATGGGATCTAATTAAACTAAAGAGCTTCTGCACAGCAAAAGAAACTACCATCAGAGTGAACAGGCAACCTACAGAATGGGAGAAAATTTTCCAACCTACTCATCTGACAAAGGGCTAATATCCAGAATCTACAATGAACTCAAACAAATTTACAAGAAAAAAACAAGCAACCCCATCAAAAAGTGGGCAAAGGACATGAACAGACACTTCTCAAAAGAAGACATTTATGCAGCCAAAAAAACACATGAAAAAATGCTCATCATCACTGGCCATCAGAGAAATGCAAATCAAAACCACAGTGAGATACCATCTCACACCAGTTAGAATGGCCATCATTAAAAAAATCAGGAAACAACAGGTGCTGGAGAGGACGTGGAGAAATAGGAACACTTTTACACCGTTGGTGGGACTGTAAACTAGTTCAACCATTGTGGAAGTCAGTGTGGCGATTCCTCAGGGATCTCGAACTAGAAATACCATTTGACCCAGCCATCCCATTACTGGGTATATACCCAAAGGACTATAAATCATGCTGCTATAAAGACACATGCACACGTATGTTTATTGCGGCACTATTCACAATAGCAAAGAGTTGGAACCAACCCAAATATCCAACAATGATAGACGGGATTAAGAAAATGTGGCACATATACACCATGGAATACTATGCAGCCATAAAAAATGATGAGTTCATGTCCTTTGTAGGGACATGGATGAAACTGGAAACCATCATTCTCAGTAAACTATCGCAAGGACAAAAAACCAAACACCGCATGTTCTCACTCATAGGTGGGAATTGAACAATGAGAACTCATGGACACAGGAAGGGGAACATCACACTCCGGGGACTGTTGTGGGGTTGGGGGAGGGGGGAGGGACAGCATTAGGAGATATACCTAATGCTAAATGACGAGTTAATGGGTGCAGCAAAACAACATGGCACATGGATACATATGTAACAAACCTGCACATTGTGCACATGTACCCTAAAACCTAAAGTATAATAATAAAAAAAAGAATTCTACAACATAAATTTTTTAAAAAGAAAACTAAACAAATATTATTTCCTATGACAAGTGTTCTTCAATAAATGAAAAGTCAGTAATGGATAACTCTACCTTGCAAGGAAACTAGTTTTCTGATCAGAGAGTACATTTTGTAGCTAATTAATTCTGGCTTGCAGGTGCTAAAAGGGGAACAGCGAGAGTTTGCCCCAGTCTATGGGGTCATGAGTGGAAGGACCCTATATCAAAACATTTCTTGGTTAAATAAACTCCCATGATCCATGAGGCTGGTCTTTGGGAGTTCATTCAGAAACTTTGTTGATCAAGTGCTCAATCGAGGCCAAGAATTTTTCCAAAGGAAAATCTTGTTCATGTGTGGAGTTGCTCCTGAGCTGCCCCTTCATATAGATGGTTATCTATGAGATAACATTAGCTAATTTTTTTAAATTAGCAAAATGTAAACTCTACCACCTGTTCTCTTGGTTTCTAGAATATACAGATCTCTTCTCAGGCATCAGTAAGCAACTCCACTGTAATCATCAGATTGTTGAAACATATAGATGATGTTGCACCACCTACTCTTCATTTGGCTGAGATGAATTTCATTTGGGGAAGGATTTTGAAGGAGAGATACCATTTGTCTCCTCCTGGTGGTTTTGGTCCTATTCCAGGCTCTATTTAGAAATGAAATAACTATATATGAGTACCATACTCATTTAAGCCTTTATAGAATCACCACAGTTTGCTAACTTGCACATTCATATATTGCTTAACTTATTCAAAATTGTTTTAAGAAACAACTGAATGGTACCTATGTCTACTTCTCTTGCTATATTAGAAAATGTATGTTAACAGTTAACTTTTGCAACAGAATTACCTATATAATGCTTCTGGAAAAAAATTTATTTTAGGATTTACTAACAAAAAACCACCTCAAAACAAAATAAAACCAAAACTTTGTTTTCTCAGAAAAAACTGTTTTGCTTTTTTCTTTTAATGTTCATTGTGACACTATATTTGTTTTTTTTTCCAGCTGCATTCTAGGAGACTCAGAATTAAATCTGTGGTGTAATTATAGCAATTATATTAATCCTTATGTTTAACACATTTGGGTACATTTTTCCTTAGTTTCCATTTTTCATTTTCTATTTTATTACCCAGGCATAAATCTTTTATAAAAATTTTTATCAAACAATTTTAGAAAGAAATTAGGTTCATTATATTCAAACAGCCAAACTCCACGACAGAAAGGACACGTATTTACTTAGCACATAGAAGAGGGACTGACCATGTGGGCAATAACTGGATAAATACAGATCAAATGGACAAAGTCTGTAATCAATACACAAGTATATATGTACATAGAAGATTGCTTTCAAGGGTGGGAGAAATGAATTATAAGGAAAGGATGGGAAATAGAAAATCAGAACACTGAGAGAACTAAGTACAAGTTCACAATCGGTAACACGTATCATATACTCATTTAACTTTGTAGAATTGCAAAATAGTGAAATTGTAGAAAGAAAGCTTTTACTAAGAAGGATTTTTAGACAATTTTGAGTGGTGGAGGAAAATATGACAGATTGGATGTGCAGGCGTGAGTGTGTGTATTTGTGTGTACATGTGTTCCCATGGATGTGCATGTTTTTGGAAGAGTAGAGAGAGGGCTTCTGGAGAAAAAGCAAAGAGGTAAAATACAACATTTTCACTACACCTATAGAGAATAAAAGAGCCAGAAGTGGTGGTTCATTCCTGGAATCCCAGCACTTTGGGAGGCCAAGGCGGGCAGATCACCTAAGGCCAAGAGTTTGAGACTGGCCTGGTCAACATGGCGAAAACCCATCTCTACTAAAAATACAAAAAGTAGCCCACTGTGGTGATGTGCACCTGTAATCCAAGCCATTCAGGAGGCTGAGGTGGGAGAATCACTTGAATCCAGGAGGCGGAGGTTGCAGTGAGCCAAGATGGTGCCACTGTACTCCAGCCTGGGAGACAGAGAGAGACTCTGTCTTAAACAAACCAACAAACAAACCAGAGTGAAAGATAACTGTTCCCCTTCTGCCTGAGAATTTTATTCTCAGATAAACTTATTTTTTTATATACTCCTGAAAACCCAGCAAATATAAAATAGCAACTCTGTTATTAGGAAGCATTGCTTGTGGTAAAAATGAGCATTGAGGCATCCAAATAGGAGGAAAGTAAGTCAAACTATCACTGTTTGCAGACAATATGATCCTATATCTAGAAAACCCCATAGTCTCAGCCCCAAAGCTTCTTAAGCTGATAAACAACTTGAGCAAAGCCTCAGGATACAAAATCAATGTGCAAATCACTAGCATTCCTATACACTATCAACAGAAAAGAAGAGACCCAAACCAGGAACTCAATCCTGTTCACAATTGCCACAAAAAGAATAAAATACCTAGGAATACAGCTAACAGGGGAGTTGAATGATATCTACAAGGAGAACTATAAAACACTGCTCAAAGAAATCAGAGATGACATAAACAAATGGAAAAACATTCCATGCTCATGGATAGGAAAAATCAATATTGTTAAAATGGCCATACTGCCCGAAGTAATTTATAGATTCAGTGCTTCCTATTAAACTACTATTGGGATTCTTCACAGAACTAGAACAAACTATTTTACAATTTATGTGGAACCAAAAAAGAGCCCGAATAGCCAAGGCAATCTTAAGCAAAAAGAACAAAGCTGGAGGCATAATGCTACCCAACTTCAAACTATACTACAGGTCTACAGTAACCAAAACAGCATGGTAATGGTACAAAAACAGACAAATAGACCAATAGAACAGAATAGAGAACCCAGAAATGAGGCTGCACATCTACAAGTATCTGATCTTTGACAAACCTGAAAAAAACAAGCAATGGGGAAATGATTTCCTATTCAATAAATGGTGCTGGTGCTGGGATAACTGGCTAATCATATGTAGAAGATTGAAACTGGACACCTTCCTTATACCATGTGCAAAAATTAACTTAAGATGGATTAAAGACTTAAATGTAAAACCCAAAACTATAAAAACCCTAGAAGGCAACCTAGGCAATACCATTCAGGACATAGGCAATGGGCAAATATTTCATGATAAAGATGCTAAAAGCAATTGCGAGAAAAGCAAAAATTGACAAATGGGACCTAATTAAAGAGCTTCTGCACAGCAAAGGAAACTGTCAACAGAGTGAGCAGACAGCCTATAGAATAGAAGATCATTTTTTTCAAATATGTATCTGACAAAGGTCTGATATCCAGCATCTATAAGGAGCTTAAATTTATAAGAAACAAGCAACCCCATTAAAAAGTGGGCAAATGACATGAACAGACACTTCTCAAAAGAAGACATACATGTGGCCAATAATCATATGACAAAAGCTCAACATCACAGATCATTAGAGAAATGCAAATGAAAACCACAGTGAGATAGTGTCTCACACTAGTCAGAATGACTATTATTAAAAAGTCAAAAAATAACAGATGCTGGTGAGGTTGTGGAGAAAAAGGAATGCTTATACACTGTTGGTGGGGGTGTAAATTAGTTCAACCATTGTGAGAGACAGTGTCGTGATTCCTTAAAGACCAAAGCACAGAAATACCATTTGATCCAGCAATCCCATTACTGGGTATATACCCAAAGGAATATAAATTGTTCTGTTATAAAGACACATGCATGCATATGTTAATTGCAGTACTATTCACATAGCAAAAACATGGAATCAACCTAAATGCTCATCAATGATAGACTGGATAAAGAAAATGTGGCACATATTACTATGCAGCCACAAAAAGAAATGAGATAATGTCCTTTGCAGGGACATAGATGGAGCTGGAGGCCGTTATCCTCAGCAAACTAATACAGGAACAGAAAACCACATACCACATCTTCTCACTTATAAGTGGAAATTAAATAATGGGAACACATGGACACATGGAAGGAGGTGACACACACTGGGGCCTAATGGAAAATGAATGGTGGGAGGAGGGAGAGAACCAGGAAAAATAACTAATGGGTGCTGGTCTTAATACCTGAGTGAGGAAATAATCTGTACAACAACCCCCCATGACACAAGTTTACCTATTTAACAAACCTGCACCTGTGCCTTTGAACTTAAAAGTTATAAAAAGACGTTTGATTGGTAAATTTTGTCTGGTCTAATGGGAAGTCATAATTCTGGCCTTCTATGATTGTGGTGATTCCTGTAGTTGGACATGTCTCTGTGGGACCTATGGAACTATTTCTAGAAATACAGGCTCCTGTGGGGCAGGAGGCATTTTAGCTGGTGTGTTTCATGCCTCCTTGCACCTGAGCTGTTACCTGGGGGTGACCAAGACAGCCTTAACATTCCCCTCATTGTGACTGAACTTTTCATGTTCTTCCTGATGATAGGCTCCTGATTATATAATTATTTGCATTTCTCTAATGATCGCCTTCTTCTTAGAGCATTAACTTCAGAAAGCTTGCACTCTGCCCCTTTGAAATATAAATCTTCTACAACCTAAAAATGAATTTCCTAAGGGTTTAGGAGCCATCCCTTTGAAAGATAGGACTCCTCTCTCCCAGTGTTTGTGGAGAGATAGGAGACTAACTCTGATAAGGGGCAATTAGTAAACAGAGATAGCTTAATCACATTGACCAACCTCCCCACTAAAGTCCTCCTATACTTTTCCATTAGCTCATCACAGCATTTAAAAATTCTGCCTTTTATTCCAGAGGAGTTTATTTCAGTCTCTGTCCTTATTGCAATCGTCTCGAATGGAATCTTCCTCACCATTTTTAACAGATTTCCAGTGCAATTTTTCTTTTATAGGGGTGAGGTGAGGGAGCAAAGAGAATAGCTGCTGTATGTCTGTGTAGACCATTGCATAAACTGCTGCAAGGACTTCACTTGAAGAATCCTGATGCTACACTTCCATGCTGGCAAACTGTGGCTCCTGTCCTATGTCTTTTAGAGTCAGCTAAGGCCAAGTGGGGCCTATGATAGTCTTGTGAGTCTGATTGTTTAGTTGAACATGAGAAGATCCTTCTTACTGGATGTCCTCTTATGATGACCTCGTTCTGCTTTCTTGTTACTAGTTTTCATTTTCCTTTCTAGTGGAATTTGTTTTCAATCAAAAGGCCAAGTAGAACCAGAAAGTGAAATGATGAGTCCTTATTAACTTGCTCTGTAGTTTTCTGGAGTCCATTCTGTTTATTTTTGCCATTAGTTATGTGATTCTAAATTATTTTGTTGTTTTCGAGAAAATCCTCTTTGACTTACCCTTACAATTGGGCTACTTACTTGTGTTGGGGCTGTTGAAGAACAACTTAGGCATTTTAGTTAGTTACCTGCAAGAAAAATAGCTTATTCACATTTAAAGGAATAGCTGGTATACAGTCAGCCCCCCTGTATCTGTGGGTTCTGTGTCTGTGAATTTAACTAACTATGGATCAAAAATATTTGGAAAAAGATTGTTTGTTTAGAACATGTACATTTTTCCATGTTATTATTCCCTAAATAATATAGTATAACAACTATTTCATAGCACTTTCATCATATTAGGTATCATAAGTAATCTAGAGATAAGATTTAAAGTATACAGGAGGATGTGTGTAAGTTATCTGCAAATACTACACCATTTTATGTAAGGAACTTGAGCCTCTGTGAATTTGGGTATCCATGGGGGGTCCTAGAACAAATCTTCCATGGCAGGGATCACTGTACTGTTATCGAGGAACAGGATTTATAGGAATGTGGGTAAAGAAAAACAAAACAAAACAAACCATAGGAATTCTGGGATCAGTGGAGTTAGTATCTGCATTTTTTTGGAGTGAAAGTGGGGTAAACTGATTACCTGGCAGCTAATAAGAAGTCGCTCTGGACAACATGCCCTTGAGCAGGCTGGCTGGGGTTATCTTATAAAAAACCCCAAACCAATTTTAGCTGTATATGGATTCTTTGAAAAACCTTGAGAATTTACTGTGGAGTACATGCAATAGGCTGTCTCACTGTATTGTCTATCAGGGTCTTTCATCAGTAACTTTTCCTTAATTATTAGTCCAGATCTGCAGCATTTCCTCATCAGAATTTCTCAGCACATTCAGGTAGCCTTAGCTTGGGCAGGATGATGGTAGATGTTCCTTCCTGAGGACTAAATGTATTTTTCAAAACAATTACATAGGTTCAATTGATGAAGCCAGAGACACCGTTCAGAGACCTATAAATAGAACAGCGAAGAACCACATAAGGAAAGGAGGAAATTTTGGACTCATTTTAATCTTTTAAATGACCCTTTAAATGTATGTCATATATTTGAAGGAAAGTACATTTAGGAATTGGAAAAATTATTCCAAATATACCTCAAATTAAAGCACATTCAGTCAGATAATGGATTGCTGCAAAATTATTATACATACTTTTTCTAAAGAGCTGTCAGAAATTTACAAATGAATATCACATTTTTGAAGTACTTAGAGAACACAGACGGCTTCCTTGGACTAATGCTAGCTGTCAGCTGTTAATGCATAATACTTATGTCTTCACTAATAGTTCTTCCAAGAAGTTGTTTTCTGTATCTCCTTATTGTGATTCTCACCATCTTCTTCTACCTCCTCCTGTTTTTAACCTTACCTCTTTGATTGTTAATATTAGGCTATGCAAAGATGAATTCTCTAGAATACGAAAGGATTTAACAAATGATAGAATTTGTAGAGTCATGGATAGCACATTAAAAACTACAAACATGGCAGAAGCTTAAACAAGAAAAATAAGAAAACATCTCTGGAACTGTTCCAGACATGTTTATAAACTAAATAGGACTATGAAGGATTATATGATATTGTAGGATAAATTTGAACTTAAGTTATGGGGAAATAGAACACTGGAAGAAATTCAGTTAAATTCAGCAACATTGCATTAAATATAAGCTCAGTTCAGGTGCCATAGGAGTTACAAAGGTAAGACCTCTTGCATCCTCATGAAATTTATGATCAGGCTGAGTTTCTTATTACTTAGAAATCCTGTCCTTGAGAGAAGGGTGACTTCTAGTTATTTAAAATCCCTAGAACATAGTATAGGGCCAGTAAATGCCCAGGAAATAGTTATTGAACTGAAGCACACAAAGGCACCTTATGGGAATAAAAATGCGAGTTACCTAATGCAATGGATGATTCATAAGAAAATGGTCATATTAATTAATCAAGGAATCTTTTTCTGCAACACCAATAGCCCTTTAAAAGTACCTCTCAACTATTTTCCTTTGAGTTATAAGAAAGCATCATCTCTATCTGACAGAGAAGCACAAACTAAAATGAAATAAGAACCTCTTACTGAGCTATTGAGCACTTGCAGTGCCCTGAGTGTTCCACAGGATGCTTTACATGTTTTAACTCACTTTATTCTCACACAGTTCTATGAAGACAATAGAGTAAAACAACTGAAGCTTTGAAAGGTGAATTTTTTTTTTTGCAGTTATATGGAGAGTATGTAGAGAAACCAGGACCAAGGCTCTATTTTGTTTAACTTCAAAGCCCATGTTATTTCCTTTGTTTTTCACTGTTTCTGAATCACGAGAAAATTACCTGCAGCCACTAAATACATGCCTTCAAAGAGCCAGAAACTTTGACAAGTGTTCTTAGTTGAAGGTTAATGCATTCAAGGCTGACTGGGAATTGCTCACAGATAAAAGGTAAGGTAAAGTTTAATTTTCCTAAGTGAGTGATATTTAAGACATCTTTTCCTCTCATTTCCAAATCCCATTTGCGGTACATGTTATCGCAAAAATATATGTGAGTTTTTATTGTGACTTCCAAATATATGTGAGTTTTTATTGATTTTTTTCTAGGTTTATATATCAACAAAAAAGGGAGGGATGGAAAGAAAATTGGAAATTAATATTTTAGATGTTGATATGGTTTGGCTGTGTCCCCACCCAAATCTCATCTTGAATTGTAGTTCTCATAATCCCCACCTGTCATGGGAGGGACCCCCTGGGAATTAATTAAATCATGGGGGTGTTTACCCCCATGCTGCTGTTCTCAGATAGTGATTGAGTTCTCAAGAGATCGCATGGTTTTATAAGGAACTTTTCCCCCTTTTGCTCAGTACTTCTCCTTGCTGCCACCATGTAAAGAAGAATGTGTTTGCTTCCCCTTCCACCATGACTGTAAATTCCCTGAGGCTTCCCCAACCCTGCAGAACTGTGAATCAATTAAACTTCTTTCCTTTATAAATTACCCAGTCTCAAGTATGTCCTTATGGCAGAGTGAGAATGGACTAATACAGTAAATTGGTACCAGTAGAGTGGGTGCTGCTATAAGGATACCCAAAAGTGTGGAAGGGACTTTAGAACTGGGTAACAGGCAGAGGTTGAAACAGTTTGGAGGGCACAGAAGAAGAAAATGTGGGAAAGTTTGGAACTTCCTAGAGACTTGTTGGATGGCTTTGACCAAAATGCTGATAGTGATATGGACAATGAAATCCAGGCTGAGATGGTCTCAGAGATGAAGAACTTGTTGAGAACTAGAGTAAAGGTGACTCTTGCTATGCAAAGATACTGGCAGCATTTTGCCCCTGCCCTAGAGATCTGTGGAACTTTGAACTTGAGAGAGATGATTTAGGGTATCTAGCAGAAGAAATTTCTAAGCAGCAAAGGATTCAAGAGAAAGCAGAGTATAAAAGTTTGAAAAATTTGCAGCCTGACAATATGATAGAAAAGAAAACCCCGTTTTCTGGGGAGAAATTCAAGCCAGCTGCAGAAATTTGCGTAAGTAATGAGGAGCCAAATGTTAATCACCAAGACAATGGGGAAAATGTCTCCAGGGCATGTCAGAGACCTTCATGGCAGTCCCTCCTATCACAGACCTGGAGGCCTACGAGGAAAAAATTGTTTCATAAGCCAGACCCAGGGACCCTCTGCTCTATGCAACCTCAGGATGTGGTGCCCTGCATCCTAGCTGCTCCAGCTCCAGCCATGGCTAAGAGGAGCTGATATACAGCTCACGCCATTGCTTCATAGGGTGCAAACCTCGAGCCTTGGCAGCTTCCACGTGGTGTTGGGTCTGTGTGTGCACAGAACTCAAGAATTGAGGTTTGGGAACCTCTGCCTACATTTCAGAGGATTTATGAAAATGCCTGAATGTCCAGGCAAAAGTTTGCTGCAGGAGTGGAGTCCACATGGAGAACCTCTGCTAGGGCAGTGCAGGAGGGAATTGTGGGATCCGAGCCCTCACTCATTCCCCACTGAGGCATTGTCTAGAGGAGCTGTGAGAAGAGAGCCATTGCCTTCCAGACCTCAGAATGGTAGACCCACTGACAGCTTGCACCATGCACCTGGAAAAACTGCAGACACTCAAGGCCAGTCTATGAAAGCAGCCAGGAGGGGTGCTGTACCCTTCAAAGCTACAGGGGCAGAGATGCCCAAGGCCATGAGGGCCCACCTCTTGCATCAGTGTGACCTGGATGTGAGACATGGAGTCAAGGGAGATCATTTTGGAACTTTCAGATTTAATGACTGCTCTATTGGATTTTGGACTTGCATAAGACTGTAGCCTCTTTGTTTCTCCCATTTGGAATAAGTATATTTACCCAGTTCCTGTACCCCTATCATATCTAGAAAATAACTAAGTTGCTTTTAGTTTTACAGGCTTGTAGGTGGAAGGGACTTGCTTTCTCTCAGATGATACTTGGACTTTTGGGTTAATGGCGAAATAAGCTAAGACTTTGGAGGACTGTTGGGAAGGCATGATTGTGTTTTCAAATGTGAGGACATGAGACTTGGGAGGGGCCAGGGGTGGAATGATATGGTTTGGCTGTGTCCCCACTAAAATCTCATCTTGGATTGTAGTTCCCATAATCCCTACATGTCATGGGAGAGACCCGGTGGGAAGTTACAGAATCATGGGGTGGTTACTTCCATGCTTCTGTTCTCATGATAGTGAGTGAGTTCTCATGAGACCCAGTGGTTTTATAAGGGGCTTTTCTCCCTTATGCTCAGCACTTCTCCTTGCTGCCACCATGTGAAGAAGGATGTGTTTGCTTCCCCTTCCATCATGCTTGCAAGTTTCCTGAGGCCTCCCAAGCCCTGTGAAACTGTGAGTCAATTAAACCTCTTTCCTTTATAAATTACCCAGTCTTGGGTATGTCCTTTCAGCTGTGTGCAGATGGACTAATACAGATGTTTGCTAAGTACTAGATATTTAGTAGTATCAGCAGATTTTAATATTTACAAGCCATTTTTTCTAACCCTGAACTCCATTTATTTTCTCTCTACTGTGCTAATTTCCCCCAAATTATCAATAGATCTGACAATTAATAGATTGTACTAGCTTCATTAGAATCTAGCAGCAAATTTTGGGCAAATTTCTCTAAGCATCAGTTTGCTAATCTATAAAATAGGGATAATGATAATGATTATCTCATAGAGCTTGAGGATTAAATAATTTAATTTTCTATTATGTCTAATAAATATAAATTTTGTCCATCTTTTCGTGACACTAACAGTGTAAGATGTCATATTTTACATTTGTCTAAATGAAACTAAATCTTAATACACTCACATGCTAAGTTTGGCTATGTCTTTAATATTAGAAAAATTTGAGGCATCACTCCTCCATTATATAGAAGTTCCAGAGTGTACTCAGTTTAAGAAAAAAGGCTAAGGGGCATCATCTTCTGTTTCTGCTGGCCATGATGCCCTGGCTTCTTGTGTTATTCAATGCCTGGTCCATCACCATGGCTGGCACAGCTGCAGCTACAGGGAGACCATGTTCTCAGCTTCAGCTATAGAATGTCGCTGGAGTGCACAAGACCATGATTTACAGTTTGCAGCCCATGCATACATTCATGCATCTGTCACCATCAGAGTTCCTGCCATGACCCAGGGGGACACAAGTTGCTACCTTCATCTCTCCACTTCCCAGTTAAGGAGGATTGCCACAGTCTAGGCTGAAGCCTCGCACTTCCTCAGACACTGCACAACATCCACCTCTTTCTCTCTCAGACAAAACAGCTCCTTCTCTTAAAAAGGGACTTTGTGGCCCGGCACAAGGGCTCACGCCTGTAATCCGAGCACTTTGGGAGGCTGAGGCCGGCGGATCATGAGGTCAGGAGATCGAGACTATCCTGGCTAACACAGTGAAACCCCGTCTCTACTAAAATACAAAATAATTAGCCAGGCCTGGTGGCAGGCGCCTGTTGTCCCAGCCACTTGGGAGTCTGAGGCAGGAGAATGGCGTGAACCCGGGAGGTGGAGCTTGCAGTGAGCCAAGATGGCACCACTGCACTCCAGCCTGGGTGACAGAGCAAGACTCTGTCTCAAAAGAAAAAAAAAAGAAAAAAAAGGGACTTCGCGTGACTTTTTCTGCAGGGTCGCTCAATGTCAATTTTCTATTTCAGGCTTGAAATCTGGAGAGGTTGTTAAGAAATATTTCCTTTCCCATCTCCCACTCAACAACAACACAGACACACACATGCACACACACATACACACACAGTAAAAGTCTAGAAGTCAAGAACTCAAAGTTATAGTCTCATTTCTGGGAAGCTTGGTGTGGGGGTGAATAATAGGAAGATGGAAGCAAGCACTATTTACCAGGTTCTTTTAAATATTTCTAGAGATATTTTATATTTGTAAATATTAGTGTGTATCTTGTATTTTTGTAGACAATTAGGTATCAGTACTTCTCAAGCTATCTGTAGTGAATGACCAGTTAAAAAATTGCAATCAGATGGAGACCAATAATTTTGTAAAATATAGTACAATGGTTGTGGCAATGCCAATAAAGATTTCTAAGTTTTATTTTTATTTGTTTAAGCTTTCTGAGTGCTTAGTCTCAATTCTCTGTACTTATGTCAACTAGTAGCACTGGTCTACAAATTGCATTTTGAGTATAGTACTGTTATACATAGTTTCTTATTGTAATACACGTATTTCTTGTTTTTTTTTGTCTATTTAATATTATATCTCAAAGATCTTTCAATGAAAGGACAATTTAGAGCAATCTGTAGATAACATGAAACTGAGTAAGAAAAAAACTTGTCTTTGTAAGGTACCCAGATGTTTGGGGTGGTTTGTAGCACAACATTGCCTGGTAAAAGCTGACTTATCCTTCTACTTATATTTTACTATTCTCATTTAGAATTACTCAATGTCAATTATCATTCCCGATAACTTTTTAGCTATCACTTCTTTGTCTTGGATTCAGCATTGCCAATGAGGAATCTGATGTCAGTCTTATTCTCATGAATTTCCTATTTTTGGTAACGTATGTCTATTGCAGTTATACTTGAAGGGTAGCTTGGTTGGGTTAAATGATTGGGTGACTTTATTTTTTTATAATCTTGCTTACATGTTTTCATGACTCCTGGCATGGGGAGTAGCTACAGAGAAATCTAAGGCAACCTGACTTTTTCCTCTCTATGTGGCTTCCTTTTTTTTGGGGTGGCCATACTTTTTTCTTCAACAAAGCTTTTTCTTCATTTAAGTTCACCCAGTTATATCTTGGTGCCTATCATTTAAAAAAATATTGTTTTTTTCCTGGCCGGGCAAGGTGGCTTATGCCTGTAATCCCAGCATTTTGGGAGGCTGAGGAGGGCAGATCGCCTGAAGTCAGGAGTTTGAGACCAGCCTGGCCAACATGTCAAAACCCCGTCTCTACTAAAAAATGCAAGACTTAGCCTGACATGGTAGCAGGTACCTGTAATCCCAGCTACTCAGGAGGCTGAGGCAGGAGAATTGCTTGAATCAGGGAGACGGAGGTTGCAGTGAGTGATCATGCCACTGCACTCCAGCCTGGGTGACAGAATGAGACTCTGTCTCAATTAAAATAAAATAAAATAAAATAAAAAAATTTCTGAGACACTTGGGAAATAGAGTGTTCTTTAGATATTCAGATTAAATTTTTTCTATGTTTCGAAATAAAAACTTTTTGGTGTCTTTGCCTGGTATGTTCAGTTCCATTCATTATAAATTCTGCTTTCATGAGTTTTAATTATATGTATGATGGATCTCTGTGTGTGGCATTGGATCTACCATCTTTCCTACAACTATTCCTATATGTTTATTTATATTTGTAATCTTTCTAGGCTGTCAAAATGTACTTAAATGTGATTTAAGTCACTCTACTTTTAGTTTGTTTTGTGGTGAGGACACTTAAGATCTACTCTCTTACCAAATTTGAAGTATACAATCCAGTATTGTTAACTATAGTCACATTGCTATACATATTTCTGGTTGTCTTTAATATATATTTTTTCTTTGTGTTTTCTTCCTTTTATTTCTGCAGTTAATTAGCTCACCTTTCCTCTTCTGCTGTCTTATTGACTCTTTCTTGAGCTATTTGTCTCTTTTGTGAGCTCTTCTTTTAAGTGAAAATAGTATCTGAAATTCATTTGAGACAATGAAGAATTATTTGTTTGAACTGCTGATCTGTTGGGGAATTTTCTTGCAATGTATTTTCTTCATCTGCTTGATTTTAATTTTCTCTCCTGCTATGGTCTGAGTGTTTTTGTTCCCCTAATATTCATATGTTGAAGACTAATGCAAGATAGGGCCTTTAGGAGGTGATTAGATCATAAGGGTAGAGTCCTCATGAATGAGATTGGTGCCCTTGTGAAAGAGGCCAGAGGAAGCTTGTTTGCCCCTTCTGCCATGGGAGGACAGAGCAAGAAGGTGTCAGCTACGAGAAATGAACTCTCATCAGACACTGAACCTGCTGGTACCTTGATCTTGGACTTCCCAGACTCCAGACCTGTGAGCAATCTATTTCTGTTGTTTATAAATTACCAAAGGTATTTTGTTATAGCAGCCTAAATGAACTAAGACAACTTCCTACATTTGTGTGTGTCTATTCATATTTTAAATTTTTTTGTTCTGCTTTTAATGGGTCTAATTTGAAGGATATAGTTGGATAACTGGGCAGAGGTATATGTGATGTGCGTTGGGACACTGTAGGTTTGATTTATGTTTCTCATCTTAAAAACCCTTTTAAAAAGCTTGTTATTTCCTCTCCCTCAGGACTCTTGGGAGCTCAGCTTTCAGTGTCTTAGCACTTTACGACATATTTAAAGTCCTTTATGTCACAGCTCTGCTGCTGAGATCTGGTGGTCTCTCCGCAATTTTACCCATCCATGAATAGTCTAGGTTGTAGACTGGAGAAATCGCATATCATCATGGATATCCATTCTCTTTCCTGTGGTTCTGTTTATAGTCCCTATTACTTATCTGGCCTACCCATCCTCCTAGATCTTATTGCTGACTTAGGACATAATTATTTTCTTTTAGACAAGTGTTTCTTTGTTCAAGACTTAAGCCTGTATGTGCCTTTTCTTAACGTCCCACCTTGTTTTGGTCTAGATTTTACAGTATTGCGAATATGCCTCAGTTTTATAATTTAATTGATGATGAAGATTTTTCTCCTTGCATTCTTTTCGTTGTTTTTAGTGGGTTTCACAGGAATGAGAATACAATAAAAAGAGTCCTTTCTCCATCATTTTCAACTGAAAAGCCAAACAGCTTTAAGATTGAATTGACACAGTGAAAGCCCTCTCCTAATAATTTTCATTGATATGAAGTACAGAGATATTTAAGGGATAGAATCAACAGAACTTGCTGATTTGTGGGAAATAGGAGCCAAGGGAAGGGGAGCAATTAAGGGCAGTCATTACAATTTCTTGCCTTGAGATATTTGGATGATGATGGTGCCAATTATTTGGTGGAGAAAGTAGGAAGACCGGGTTGCCATGGGAGGATATATTAAGGGTTACATTTTGTATTTATTAAAATTGAGAAATATCTGAAATATTCAACGAGGGACTTCACCTATACTCTTGGATGTGAGTCTGGAGCTCTGAGCAGAGCTCTGGGCTTAATATGAATTTGGGATGTGTTAGCTTAATTAATGTAGGAAAATTTCAGCCCTGGGGATGGGTAAAGGAACCTTGGATGTAGGTTGTATAGATAAAAAAGAGTAGAACATAGCTCTGAGATTCTCTTACCCTTAGAGGTCAGTTATTAGAGAACGTGCAAAGGAAGCTGAGGTAGAAGAAAAACACAATATCTGTGGAGGGAAGAGGTGATACTATTTCAAGACAGAGGGAATAGTCGATCATATTAAATGATTTTGAAGGGTGGAGTAGATGAGTGAAGGAAGTGCCCACTGGATTTGGCAACACGAAACTCAGCAGTGACCTTGACAACGGCAGCATCAGTGCATTAGTGGGGTGGGACACCAGGTTGCACTGGCTCAAATTAGTAAAGCGGAAGTGAGGAAGCAAAAGGGAAGCAGGTGACATTTAAGAAATATTTTATTTTAAATCGACAAATTTATAATTTTATATATTTATGGAGTACAAAGTGATGTTATGATTTAAGAATAAAATATGAAATATTAATAATTACATTAAGCTAATTAATATATCCATGACTTCAAATACTTATTTTTTGTGAGGAAAACATTTTAAATTTACTCTCAGTAATTTTAAAATGTGCAATACACTATTATTAACCATATTAACCATGTTGTGCAAAAGAATTAAAAAATACCTTATTACTCCTGTCTGATTTTGTACCCTTTGGCTATGATCTTCCCATTTCCCCCACCCCAGCTTCTATTACCACAACTCTCTGCTTCTGAGTTCAATTGTTTTAGATGTCACATGTAAGTAAAAACATTAGGTATTTGTCTTTCCATTCCTGGCTTATTTCATTTAGCAGCATGTTCTTCAGTTTCATCCATGTTGTCACAAGTGACAGAATTTCCCTCTTTTTTTTTTAAGGCTGAATAGTATTCTATTGGAAAGCAGGTGACATTTTTGAGAGGTTTAGCTATGAATGGTGGCATAGAAACAGGGTAGTAAGTCAGCTTTAAGAACAGAACATCCCCATCACTTTTGAAACCCTTCCTGTGTCTCCCTTCCTCTTCTCCACATGCAGCAACTACATTTAATTCTTGTTAATCATTACTTGTCCTTTTAGCTTTACCATAAACTTAAAATGCAAAAAAAAAGAAAGAAATAGAGTAGTAAAAAGTAGCATCAGTGTTTTCTGTTTATTTTAGTTTAATATAAAAGGTACTAAAGCATGTTTGTGTCCTGATTGAAATGACACATAGAAGAGAAGAGATTAATTATATAGGAGAGAGATGGATGATTGACATTGCATGGGTGTTAAAGAAAGCATGAGGGAATTTAATTCAGAGCAGAAGTGGAGTGATTGGCCTTGGACAGATGTATGGTCATATCTTTTGTTTAAACAATAGAATATGGGAATATGGGTATTAATGCAGGAAGGTTTTTAAATTTGGGGGTGGAAAAATGATGTAATTTATTTCTGATGGCTTCTGTTTCCTCTGTGAGATTTGACGGAAAGTAATCTGGTTGCTTCTTTTGTGAGGCTTGAGATAATAAAGGTATTAGAAACCCTTTCATTGTTGTTAAGGATTCAAAACATCTGCCCTGTTGTACTTGATATACTTAAATTATTATATTATATTCCAGGATTCTTTTTCTACAAAATAATTAATGAAACTATAAATCAAGGCTAAATGCCTACTGACACATTACTGTTTGAGTTAATGCCTACTAGTAAATCTGTTTTACAGATTAAAAAACCTGAACCCTACAGACATTAAATAATTTGCTCAATATGACATAGGTAGGAAGTGAGGGAATTGGATTGCAATCTAACCTGACTGATGTTAGAATCTGCTTTTAATCACTACACTATATTGCCTCTGCTCGTTTTAACATTTAAATTACACACATACATACATAATGAAAGGATAATAACATGGACTTTTTTCTCATTACTGTCCTTGTTTTTGTTTCAAAAGTTCCTGTACCCCACCCACCATTTTTTTTTTAAAGATTCTTGGTAAAATAAACACCTAATTTCTACATTACTGAAGTCAAGAGGAGTGGAAATAAAACTATACTTTCTCACCTTAGCATTTTCTATACATATCAAGAATTTTTATTTTAAATCTGTAACAATCAAACAGTGATGAGAGAGCTTGAAACTTGACAGCATTGTCTTCCTCCAAATCTAATGTTAACATTTGCTTTTATGAGCATGTTATTTTCTACATGACATTTTCCTTTAACATTTTTAATAAGAGAAAGAGAATTCAGAGATTTGACAGAGTACCTGTAAAAGCAGAGAAGAACAAAAATATGCTGTCTAGGCACTGAGTTAATGAAGAATTATATTTAAAAGAATCGTAAAAGATGTTGTAATAATGTAGGTGTGTTTTTCCTCAGTGCAGTTTAGTTCTCTTATTTTTCTTTGTGTAGGAGTACTGTCTGCAATTTGGGTGCAAAAGTTTAACACTTCATTTATTAAAGAAAACTTAATTCTTCTAACTGTATATTTGTACCCATTATTTGTATATTTGTAACCCATAACTAATTAGATATTAACCCAAACTTAATTCTTCTAACTGTATATTTGTACCCATATGATTGTTCAATAAATCAATAAAGTGACCATAGTTAGCATTAAGCTATTGAACTTTTCGAAATAGCTAGAAGAGAATAATGCAAATGTTTCCAGCATGAAGAAAAAATAAATTTTAAGGTGATGGGTATCCCAATACACTGATTTGATCTTTTCACATTATGTGAGTATATCAAATTATTACATGTACCCCCAAAATATGTACATTTATTATGTATCAATAAAAAGTAAATAAAAAATAATTATAAGAGTGGAAAGCAGATCCTTAGCTAGAGAGGAGAAATGTAATAAAATGGAAGAAAAGATTGACATGGAGGGATACAAAAGAAAACATTAACATGGGAGGAATACAACATTTTCTGCAGTTCCTGAATTTTCTAACATATTGATCATTTATTACAAAATTCTGTGAAAGAACTATCCTATTTCATTGAGAAGAAAGTGAAATATCAAAAATATGTGTAATTTATTTTGGGATAAACAGTATATCAATAATGTATAGTATCTAAAATTCATGTCTCTTTTTCTCTGACATTCTTCTTCCTTACCTCGATTCAGGAAGTGTTGTCTGTGTAGAGTTACTGTTGAATAAAATTAATGCTTAAAATTCATAGCTATATTTGGAAAAAATTTAAAGATAATAATTAAAATGCAAATGCAACTGGAAGAATTTAACTATGCAATTAAGTTCATTCTGAGACTTCAATGGTACCCCGACATATTATCTGACTTTAGGATCAGCTTTTGTTGAAGAGAGGAGAAAGTGAAAATCAACACATAATTAGAGGAAAGGACACAAGATGGAATGTTTGGCTGGAGGCCAGAATGATAACTTTGCTTACTTGATTTTTATTCTTTACAGAATGGCCCTGTCTGAGAGATATGTTACCCTATACACCAAGACTCAACATATATGACTTAAGAAAAAAAAGATCCTTATGCCCTATCTGAAGGTGATGCTTCCTGACTTTTGCAACAGGCAATTCTTTTTCTTTCGATGGAGGGAACCACGCTTGGGTCACGTAATTTCACTTTATAATATGGATAGTTTTAGGACAAACTAATTAAAGCTTATATTACTTGTATTTTCAAAAAGCCCTCATGTAGTGCATTATGTGATTAATTAGCTCTTGTAATTTGGTAAAATGAGAGTTTATTGGCTCTCCAATAAGAATGAAAAAAGAGAGAGGGATGGATTATCGTAGCATATCTAGAACAATATAAAAATCTTTATTTTATTGCTTTTGGCCTCCTTGAGGTGTCAAGTGTGGCAGACATGTGTATGTTTTCTTTTAAGTTCATGACCATGGAAACTCCTTCTTCAAAGAAATGTTGAAAAATACTTCATTGTTGCCTTCTAAAGAATGGATGTCAGAAAAATTGGTGGACTAGATTTTTAGCTACTTCACTCCTATCCTTTACCAATATTCTTGATCCTACAACTTGCTGCTTGAAGTTGGATGCCTCCTTTGAGAGTTAACGTTTTATGCAAGGTCCTAGTTAACAGAAAGAAGGAGTTCTTTCTCATTGGAAGTGAAGTAATTTTCCTGAATCAATAATATATATTTCAACTGATGGTCATTTAGATTGTGAAAGTTGATAACCCAGAAACTAGGAAATGCTTCAAAAATGTGACATAGCCTAAGAGAATTACAAATATTATCTAGTAACTTTTGCATATTCTAGAAGTACGGTTTGACTCCTGCATCTTGCAGACAAATACTAGTATTATAAAAAAAGAAATTTTTCTTTTTGCCTCATGCTCTTTAATATTACAAAATTGTTTCAATGTAAATATTTCAGCTATTTTTTCATAGCAGTCCAGTGAGATAAACATAAATTGGCATGATCACAGATCAAATTCTTTTAAATTCACTGCTTTGAGGTAAATCACCTGAAGGAGCTGGTAAGAATTAGATGGCAGCTCCAGAGCATCACATGTTTGATATACTCCCCATGGCCTCAGTTCATATACTTTCTCGTCTATGATTTATTGAGGAATGGGTTATCAATAAGCTGAAGAGCAAACTAGCAGCACTGGAAATGAAAGGGCCAAGGAAAAAATGATACATTTTAGAAGGTGAGCCTTGGGAGGAAATGGATTGATTAAATTTCATCTTCTACCCCAGGACCCTGCCTCTGCTTCTTTGGTAATTAAAATTATATGGAGAGAGAGAGTGATTGAAATTGAGAGAGAGAGAGAGATATTGAGAGAGAGAGAGAGAGAGAGAGAGACCCACATGGTAAAAGTTCAGACTAGCGTCTGTGATTTTAAGTATTAATTTAAAACAGCTGTAAAAAATATTCAGATATTCACTTTAGGTAATATGTTGGCTTTTTCCAGAAAAGAATGCTGACTTCCTATGCCTGGGGAGTTGATACTCAAGCTGGCACACTGACAATTAATGTAAATTCATTAAACGAAACAGGAAGTAAACAGGTATCTTTAAGTTTGTATTTCCCATTCATAAGTACTTTCAATCATACCTGGTTATGAAATAGTTTTGATGTTGCAAATCAATAAAACAAAAAACAAATAAACCCAAAGGCAAAAAAAAGAATGGAAAAATCCTGAAAGAAATAATCAGATTTTCCACCAGAGTATTTTGTTCTCTGAAATTATTCTGCCTGCCTTTTGAAGATATCTACAACTTCACTTAGCTGATGCTATGTTTTATAAATATTCATTTGCTGCATTTATCCTGATTACCAAAATAAACATGTACAATGTAGAAAAAAGGCAGAAATACACAAAAGCACAAGGAAAAATTAAAAACAATTCATGCTCTTTTCACTCAGATATGATCAACTTTTGATATTTTACAGAGTATTCTTTTATTTTTTTTCCTCTGGTTATTTTTTTTCCAAATCTCAATGTAATGCAAATACATTTGTGTTTTCATTTTCATGACTACATACACAGAAACTCACCTGAAATAAAAAAAAGTTTGATTTTTTCATTTTACATAGAATGATATTATGTGTATATTTCTGTGACAGTGGTATATCATATTATTTCAAATAACTTATTCTTTTTTCAGTCTGTAGTGACTGTTAGAAGCCTACTTAATATCCAGTAATCTCTTCTTTCTAAGAGAATCCCAATTTTATTGAAAGCAGCAGTGTGCCCAGATGAAACAAACAAAATCAACAGGTTTATGTGTCCTTTGCATACATAGCCATTTTGTTGACAGCTGATGTGATACCTCTGTTTTTGTCTTCTTTGGTTTAAGAGAATTTAAACAAGAGACACACAGCAAAGGAGATACAGCATAGAGTAATTTATTGCAAAATAAAAAGAATATTTGGAAGTTAGGTGCAGAATAGACACTACACCCTGAGAGAGAGGATTCAGGGCGTGCTGTTTGTAAGGATGAGACAGCAAAGACTGGCACCTGGGCGACTCCTTTTATGGGAGTCTTACATGATTATTCACAAGGAAGTGGAAAGAAGTGTTACTCGTAAGCATATTCTGGGTGGTGTTCTGGTTGCACATGTGCAGTAGCTGTACATGTTTGTTCATATGTTGCATGTCTCATTAGCATCCAGGGGTGTGTTTTTTACTATTAAAATGAGTAAAGGGTCAATCTGAGGACAGGTAAAATCAAAGTGCGAATGCTCTCTACAGGAAAAATCTACTGAAGATAGCTTTGCCTGAATACTCAATTACAATGCACATGTTGAGGCTTGTTGTGTTGACTGTATGGTCATGATGGTTGCTGCATCCCGAGAACATGGTCACTTCCTCGACTACCTATCCTGCCTCAATTTGATGTAATTCTAGCCATTTGTTTAAGCCACTGCTTAAAATTGTTACAATGGAATGCAACTGTTGTTATTATATATGTAATAGTTAATAAATATGGATGTACCATATTTTAATATGTTATATGTAATAGATAATAAATATGGATGCACCATAAATTATTTAAGAATTCAATAAGTAAATAACATCTAGAATAGTTTCAGTTTTTCACTATAAAAACAATGACACAATAAGCATATTTGTATGTATCTATGCCAGTCAACTTTTGTACATATTTTCTATTTCTTTGCCATTTTGCACTTCTTTTTTGATAATCATGTTGTTTAATCTTCTGTCTCACTAATTCATATTTTATCTGGGTCTCTTTTTATTTCCAGCTTGTTATTTTGTGTGCATTTTAAAATTTCAGCATTTATTATGAACATATATGTATGTGTGTGCATCTACATACATTTAATATTTTAGAAATATAAACTCTGAATATATATTAAATATGTATTAAAATTATATATGTTGTATATACACATATATTATGTTTAATCTCTAAGCCCCAAAATAATTTATTTCAGAGAAGCATATTTCTTTTATAATGGATAAGAAAGTCTTTCTCTGAGGATGTTAATTATATTTATTTAAAGTTTTTTTCTGTTTTTCTCTACTATGTCTATTTAAGTGATTATGATACTAATTTTATTGTAATTTAGGTTTAGCAGTTCTCACCGCTGCAACCCCCACTAAGCTTTTGAGTTTTGTTCTGAATATCTGGAAATTCTTGGGAAATTTTAGATTGCAATTTGATAGGCAGAGAGTATTTGTTTGGTTTATATGGGGATCTCTAAAGGCTTTGCAGTGAGTGTAGGTTCTGACTACTGTAGATTCATCATGGCTACAGATGTATAGTACGAGTACCTGGGGAAAACATCCCTTGTGGATTGCATGTCTTCAGGATATTGGCTCCTTGAAGCTTCTTTGCAGGGTGGACCTGAAAGAGCAACAAAGTATGTCAGGTATAGTCAGGCATTGATCTTTTCATTTATTTCTGGATACAATTTTTATGTTTTGCCTGGTGCAGTGGCTCATGCCTCTAATCCAAGCACTTTAGGAGGCTGAGGAAGGAGGATTACTTGAGCCCAGGAGTTTGAGATCAGTTTGAGCAACACCATCTCTACCAAAAAAAAAAAATTAATTAATTAAAAAATTAACCAGGCATGGTGGTGTGTGCCTAGTCCCAGCTACTTGGGAGGTTGAAGTGGGAGGACGGCTTGAGCCTAGGAGGTCAAGGCTGCAATGAGCCATGTTCATGCCACTGCACTCCAGCCTGGGTGACAGTGTGAGACTCTGTCTTAAAAAGAAAAAAGTTATATGTATTTTGCGTTTACATTTAGAAATGAACTTGGCCATAGGATTTCCTTTCTTATAATTTCCTTTATGGTGGCCTTGAAAAATAGGTTGGGAGTCTTTTTGTATTTTTCTATTATCTCAAAAATTGTTTTATAAATTGGCATTATTTGTACCTTAAACATTTTTTAGAATTGGGTGGTAGAGACATCTGATATTGGTTATATATTAGTTCATTCTTACACTGCTATGAAGAAATACCCAAGACTGGGTAATTTTTAGAGAAAAGAGGTTTAATTGACTTACAGTTTTGCATGACTAGGGGGGCCTCAGGAAACATACAATCATGGTGGAAGGTGCCTATACACAGGGCAGCAGAAGAGAGAATGAGAGCCAACAGGGGAAATGCCAAACACTTATAAAACCATAAGATCTCATGTGACTTACTCATTATCATGAGAGCAGCAGGAGGGAAACTGCCCCCAAGATCCAATTACCTCAACCTGGTCCTGCTCTTGACACATGGGAATCATTACAATTCAAGGTGAGATTTTGGGTGGGGACACAGAACCAAACCATATCATTCCATCCCTGGCCCCTCCCAAATCTCATGTCCTCACATTTCAAAACACAATCATGCCCTTCCAACAGTCCCCAAAGTCTTAACTCATTTCAGCATTAACCAAAAAGTCCAAGTCCAAAGTCTCATCTGAGAAAAGACAAGCACCTTTCATGTATGAGCCTGTAAAATCAAAAGCAAGTTAGTTACTTCCTAGATACAATGGGTATACAGGCATTGGGTAAATACAACTGTTCCAAATGGGAGAAAGTAGCCCAAACAAAGGGGCTGCAAGCCCCATGCAAGTTTGAAATCCAACAGGGCAGTCAGTAAAACTTAAAGTTCCAAAATTATCTCCTTTGATTCCATGTCTCACATCCAGGTCACATTGATGCAAGAGGTAGGCTCCCACAACCTTGGGCAGCTCTGTTCTTGTGGCTTTGCAGGGTACAGCCCCACTCCTGGCTGTTTTCACAGGCTGGCATTGAGTGCCTGTGTCTTTTCCAGTTGCAAGGTGCAAGCTGTTGATGGATGTACCATTCTGGGGTCTGGAGAATGATGACCCTCTTCTCACAGCCCCTCTAGGTAGTGCCCTAGTGGGGACTCTTGTGGGGGCTCCAACCCCACATTTCCCTTCTGCACTGCTGTAGCAGAAGTTCTCCATGAGGGTTCCACCGCTGCAGCAAACATCTGCCTGGACATCCAGGAATTTCCATACATCCTCTGAAATCTAGGCAGAGGTTCCCAAACCTCAATTCTCAACTTCTGTGCACCCACAGAAGACCACATGAAAGCTGCCAAGGCTTGGGGCTTGCACTCTCTGAAGCAATGGTCCAAGCTGTACCTTGGCCCCTTTTAGCCATGGCTGGAGTTGAAGTACTTGGAACACAGGGCACTGTGTCCTGGGGCTGCATAGAGCAGTGGGGCCCTGGGTCTGGCCCGCAAAACCATTTTCCCTCCTGGACCTCCTGGCTTGTGATGGGAGGGGCTGCTGTGAAGGTCTCTGACACGCCCTGGAGACATTTTCCTTATTGTCTTGGTGATTAACATTTCGCTCCTTGTTAGTTATACAAATTTCTGCAGCCAGCTTGAATTTCTCCCCAGAAAATGGGTTTTTCTTTTCTATTGCATCATCAGGCTGCAAGTTTTTCAAATGTTTATGCTCTGCTTCCTCTTGAATGCTTTGTGCTTTGTCACTTAGAAATTTCTTCGGCCAGATTACCCTGTATCTTCTTTCTTGAGTTCAAAGTTCCACAGTTCTGTATGGCAGGGTCAAAATGCCACCAGTCTCTTTGCTAAAGCATAGCAAGGGAGACCTTTGCTCCAATTTCCAACAAGTTCCTCATCTCCATCTGAGACCTCCTCAGCCTGGACTTCATTGTCCCTATCACTGAGAATTTAATCAATTAAATCCATACTGGGCAAAGTGTGTCTATGGTAGTAACAGAAGCAGGTAAGGCTACTATGTACCTAATAGTCAGATGATATCTTTATGATAATGGTGAACTTTTGAAAGTTATTTGAAAATGTCCATTCTAAAGAAATTTCCATGAATCTAAAAATAGTAAGGCTAAGAAATGCTTTTGTTTACATATACAAGAGCAGAATTAGATGTGATCATAATAACGAAATGTGGTGTTAAAATGGCAGTCTTGTTCCTTTAGAGGAAAAGGCACTGGAACAGCCATTTTTAATGTGTCTTTTACTTAAATGTTGCCAAAAATTCTTCCATCCAAGTACATGTCCTTTTGCAAATGATTACACAATTAATTACTCTTCCCTACCATATCTGCTAAGTTAAATGTCACAATTGATTGAGAGATTTTGAATTGTTTTATGCAGCTTTCTCAATCAGATCATATGTGGTTTTTATAAAATGGTATATTCTTTTTGACATTATACTTACCTTTTAGAGAAGTCATAAAAGCGGAAAAAACTGACGAGGTTTGAGGCTTTGGGTTCATTATATCTTTGTGGAGTCTTGACCCATATTCTCATGGAGCTAGAGGATAGTTAATGTTTCCTGTGGTTTATGATATCCACCGCTAGGAAACTACAAGAAATTATTGTTCCCTGCTACCATTCTCTGTTCTCTGTCTGCAGATACGTTGAAAGAAATGTAGCTTTTGCTCATAAATTTCATCATTTGAGATTGTTATTTCAGTTGAGTATTATCAGAAAGCATTTCTAATAATTAACTCTTGTTGCATACCTGTAATCAGAAAGGAACCTTCTTCACTTCACTGCACTGCTGAGCTGTGGGATATTAAGCTGGCAAGCATGAAAATAGCTTTGTGAACAGCTGGGCTCATCACAGTGAAGCTGGAGATCAAAGCTGCCAAAAATGGAGGGCGCTTATATTCAGCAACCCAAAAGAGATGGTTTTGGCCTTGAGAGAACATTGCTGAGCATAGGAACAACAGATTAATGGGAAAACTGTTGATAAAGCAGTAACTATCATCCTTGAACTATATAATCCTCTGGAACAATTTTATGACTTCTTAGTCCTTAATCATTTTAAATGATTCAGACCTGTTGAATAGAGGTGGGATTATCTGCCTCTTACCAACTCTCATAAAATATTTTACACAAAGTGAACCAAATTGCATGCAACATAGGACTATGTGATTAAAATGCACTTAAGTGCTCACCCTTACAATACCATCCAGAGACATTCTAGGAGAGCAAAATGTTCTGAAAAGTATTCAGGCGCCCTTGAAAGAATGAACAATGAACACATTGTCATTAGGAAAATTTAGCCTCCCGTGAGATAACTTTCAAAATATTATCAATAATGGATATTGCCATCAGAACTATCTTCCTAAAATATATTAGACTATTTTTACTATCCTATGCTCTGTGTTCAGTTGCTTAAAAAATTAAATTCAAAAGTGTTTGGCATTCAAAGCAGTTTATGCTAGCACCTCAGGTTACCTCTTCAGCCAATTCTCCCACTACTCCACTGTGTGTATTCTGACCTAGTATTCTGTCATATTTTCTATTTCCTGATAATGTTAGATAAGTCCAGATTTCCTTATATGCCTATATTGATCTCTCAACCTGCAATGCTTTCTCTATATTTGTTTGCAGTAAAAAAAAAAAAAAAAAAAAGTTGAAGGCATTGCTCAAATGCAACATTCTCTTTTAAACTTTCCTGGATTCTCACAATTAGAATATATACATATTTTTTGTTCCAGGCTCTTATAATGCTTGTATTTCCATTTTTAATGCTTGTATTTCCATTTTGACTTGCATTGTGGGTAGTTTTTACTGTTTCTCCCAAATATTTGAGTCTCTGTGGGTAGGGCCTATGAGTAATTCAACTTGTGTTCCCTAGAGCTTAGCAATTATCAGAATTTATTTATTGGTCATTGATATGGTTTGGTTGTGTCCCCAAGCAAATCTCATCTTCAATTGTAACTCCCACAATTCCTACATGTCATGGGAGGAACCCAGTGGGAAATGATTGAATTATGGGGGCAGATTTTCCCTGTTCTGTTCTCATGACAGTGAATGAGTCTCATGAGATCTGATGGTTTTAAAAATGGGAGTTTCTGTGCACAAGCTCTTTTTGCTTGCTGCCATCCATATAAGATGTGACTTGCTCCTCCTTGCCTTCTGCCATGATTGTGAGGCTTCTCCAGTCATTAGCTGTGGGTTCTCCATTAAGCCTAATTCCTTTGTAAATTGCCTAGTCTTAGGTATGTCTTTATCAGCAGCATGAGAAAAGACTAATACAGTCATTCTTTGCAAGATGATACTTGCTTTGGATACAAATATGAAAAGACATGGTCCCTTGCATGTGTTGTGTGCTTATGAAATACATATTGAGTTGACTGATTAACGACAGAAAGGTCTGAGTTCTCCACCTCTGATAATGAGTTGCCATTGTTTTAAACAGTGTATAGTTCTAGAAAATCTGATAAACAGAATGAAGATATTTTAAAATACTGGCAGTTCTTGTGAAGAAAATCAATGAGGTTGAGATATGTCAAGATAGAACATTAACTCCCTAAGTTTGAGTTTTGCTATAGCTGCTTTGTGTCATGATTTAACAAGGAGAATCATCTTATTATTTTGTCTGAGTCTTAAAGGACACAGCTTTGAAGCCTTTTCTATGGATGGTTGGATACTATCAGTTTCACATGTAATATGTAGGCACATTTATAGAGCTTTGAATTTGTGGAGTCTTTTAAAAAACTGATTGTGATCAATATTCACATTCTTCCAAAAGCTTAAGAGCGTCCATTGAAAAGCTCTCTGATATATAAAAGATATAAATTTGAGTACAAAATATAGCTGAGAAGTTAGTTTGGGAATATGGTATAGAAAGCCTTGATTCCCTAACTAAAAATTTTGAATTTTTAATTAGCAGTAACAAAACACTGAAAGTTCTAAGTAGTTGAATGACTTAATGTCCATTGTATACGAGGCATGTTAAATGTGCTGAAGTAAGGTGGATAGGTTGGCTGCACAATAAGTGATTGAGGATTAGAGACCAGATATGAATATAGCTTCATTATTGGTGATAGATGATGAGAACAATGGCAAAATTTACTTCGGAAATAAAAAAGACAGCGCAGTGTTGTTAGAACCATTTTGGAAGATTTATCAATAGAATCTAGTGATTGATGAGAGACATGGGAAGGAGGGAAAAATGTAATAAAGATGATAGGCCTGCATGCCTGGAAGCACCTTTTATGAGGGAACATAGGAGGAGGAAGATGATTGGAGAATGAGAGATTGCGCAACCGGCACGACCTAGGTTATGTTTCAATAATGTTAACTTTCAAATCTCAGTGGATTAAAATGTAATAACAAATATTTATTTCATGTTGTTACTGTGTGTTTATTTTGGCCTGGCTGGCATTTCTGCTCCACATTTTCCTCACTCTGGAGCCCAGGCTGACAGATCAACCACTGTCTGGAAAGTTACCAGTTGCTTTGGCCCAGGTATAGGGAGAATTTGAGGGTCTAGCATCAGAAATTACTACAGCTTGGAAGTGAGAGTGGCAACTTTAAACCATTGTCAGGTGACACTATCTTCTAATGCCAGTCAAGTGGGATATTTCCTGTTCATTGCTTATGGCCTCGCCCCTGATTTATTTCTCCCAGTGTTATTGAGGCATAATTGACAAATAACAACTGTATATTTTTAAGGTGCAAAACATGGTGTTTTGATGTGTGTACACATTGGGAAATGATTACCACAATCAAGCTAATGAACATATTTATCATCTTACATAATTAACTTTTTTTTGTGGTGAGAACACTTAAGATCTACTCTCTTAGCTCATTTTAAGTATACAATGCAGTATTATTAACTATAGTCACCATGTGATACATTAGATCTCCAGATGTATTCATTTTGTATAACAGAAATTTTATCTCCTTTGACCAACATCTCCCCAGTTCCCCCAACCCACCAGCCTCTGGCAACCACCATTCTACTCTCTGCTTTTAGACTCTATATGTAAGGGAGATCACTCAGTATCTATCACATGTAGATATCCAGTTTTCCAACACCATTTATTGAAGACACTATCCTTTCCCCATTGTATGTTCCTGGCACTTTTGTCAAAGATCAGTTGACTATATATGTATAGATTTACTTCAGTTCTCTCTATTCTGTTTCATTGGTGTATATGTCTATTTTTATGCCAGTATCCTACTGTTTTTTTTACTATAGCTTTGTAATATATTTAAAAATCGGGAAGTGTGATACCTCTAGCTTTGTTCTTTTTGCTCACGATTGCTTTTGCTTTTGGGGACTTTTGTGGTCTCATATAAATGTTAGGATTTTTTTCTATTGATAGGGATTACATTGAATCAGTAGAGCACATTGGGTAGTAGGGCCATGTTAACAACATTTATTCTTCCAACCTGTGAAGACAGGAAATCTTTCTATTTATTTGTGTCTTCTTAAATTTGTTTCATCAGTGTTTTATAGTTTTCAGTGAACTGAAAGTGGACCCCTGGTTCAGTTTACTCCTAATATTTTATTCTTTTTGAAGCTATTGTAAATGGAATAGTCATCTTAATTACTTTTTCAGATAGTTGATTGTTAGTATATATTAATGCAAATTGTTCAAGAATGTGATTTAAAATTTATGTATTTTTGTGAATTTTAATTTTCCCTCCCATTATTGATTTCATACCATTGGGGTTCAAAAAGATACTTGATATGATTTCAATCTTTTTAAGTTTGTTAAGACTTGTTTTGTGGCTTATGATTATGTAAATATGATCTATCTTGGAAAATTTTCCATGTGCACTTGAGAAGAATGTTTATTCTGTTGCTGTTGGATGAAATGTTCTATATGTCTATTAGATCCACTTGATTTATAAGTTATTCAAATCCAATGTTTCCATATTAATTTTCTGTCTGGATGATCTATCCATTGTTGAAAGTGGGTATTGAAGTCTCCTGCTATCAGTATATTGCTACCAGTTTCTCCCTTCAGTTCCATTAATATTTGCTTTATATAGTCCAATGTTGATTTACATATTTATATTTCCAATGCTTTATATATTTGTATGCTCCAATGTTATATATACAATATAATATTTGCTTTATATAGTTATATGTTCCAATGTATATGTTTATATGTTCCAATGTTAATATTTGCTTCATATATTTATGTTCCAATTTATATCCAATGTATGTCATCCAACATTAGAATAGATATATAATCATTATATATATATATATACATTTATAGATATATAATCATTTTCCATCTCTTTACTCTCAGCCTGTGTGTGTCCTTAAAGCTAAAGTGAATCTAGTGTAGGCAGCATATATTTGGTCTTTTTTTTTTTTTTAATCTATTCAGCCACTATGCCTTTTGAGTGAAAAATTTAATCCATTTACATTTAAAATAATTATTGGTAGGTAAGAACTTCTTATTACAATTTTGTTTATTTTTTTTCTCAATGGTTTCTACTTCTTCTGTTCCTCTTCTTCCATTTTTTTTGTCTTCCTTTGTCATTTGATGAGTTTTCTTTATCCTTTGTGTATCTACTAGAAGTTTTGTCTTTGTGGTTACCATGAAGCTTATGTAATCTTACACCAGTCTATTTCATGCTGATAACAACTTAACTTTAACTGTGTATGAAAACTCTACACTTTTACTTCTCCTCTTCCCACATTTTATGTCATTGCTGTCAAAATTTACATCATTTTATATTGTGCATCCATTAACAAATTATTGTAGCTGTGATTATTGTTAATACTTTGTCTTTCAACTTTTACACTAGATTTTAAAAATCTTTTGTGCATCACCATTACAGTATTAGAGTACTCTGAATTTGACTATGTGTTTACATTTATTAGTGAGTTTTATACTTTTATATGTTTTCATGTTATTAATTAGCGTTCTTTCATTTCAACTTCAAGAGAACCCCTTTTTGCATTCCTTGCAAGGCAAGTCTTAGTGGTGATGAACTCTTTCAGCCTTTGTTTGTCTGTGAAAATCTCTGTCTCTCCTTCATTTCTCAAGGACAGCTTTGTCAGTTATAATATGCTCAGTTGGCACTTTTTCCTTCCAGTACTTTGAATGTATCATCCTACTCTCTCTTGAAATGCCAAGGTTCTGCTGAGAAATCCACTAACAACCTTATGGAGGTTCTCTTGTGTTAGTCACTTTTCTCTTGTTTCAAAATGTTCTCTTTGTATTTGAGTTTTGATAATTTGATTTCAAAAGGATTCATATTTAAATTTGGGACATCTCAATTTATTGTATTATTACCAAAATATCTTTATGATGCCTTTTTGTTTTACTGGCAAACAGCGATAAGCTATGTTGGACAAGACTGAAAAATAATTTGGCCTAAGAATAGAGAATAAATTTTTCATATTAATTCCTAAGTAGTTCTGGGGTTAATTTAGTTAATATATGGTTTTAGCATATTTTAGTGTCTTCTGGGAGAAAACTTTATACTGCTGAAATTGTGGTCCAGGGATAAAAAACAAATGGTGAGAGCAGATAATTCTGATAGACTGCTGATCTCTCTGGAGGCGGATGTCTTCATACCTGGTTATTCCTAAAATATTGGTTGAGCCTGAAAGGTAGAGATGAAAGAAAAGCTGAGAAGTGTTGGGGTAAATACTTATTCAGTTCTTCTGATGTCTCTTGCCAGGTAGAAGGACATCTTCCTCCTCTGTGCTCCTTGCTTTTCCTCATGAGAGAAGAATGGACTAACCTCATTGGTGAGTTTGGGACAAGAAACAGAGCATGCTTGGCATATTATTTCCCTTTCATCTTTGCGATTCTTCTCTCTGTAGAGAGATCTGATGTGCTCTCGGTTATATGGGGAAAAGACTTCCATTGTCCAGTGCTGATAGTGACTGAAGGGTAAGTATCTAATTCTGGACAAGGGAGCTTTAGGAACATCTTTTTTTCTTCAAAGCCATCTATTCCAATCCAGTTTAATCTATAATAAACCTGATATTTTTATCTCCTCTGCCTAACATTTTTGCTTTCAATTAGCTTGTATCTGACAGGGAAGAGAGTATCAATAAGCTGCCTTTAAACCTCAGCAGTCTCTATGTTATTTTGAATAGGGATACAATTTGTAAACATATAAGCTGGTCAATGCTTAGGTGGAATTGATTGGTCAATGTTTCATTTTTGGAACATTTTCAGAGCCAGAAATATTTGCTATTTACAAATATTTCCAAAGGCATTCTAAATTATTTGGTTGAACAAAAAAAAGCTGATGCATAAACGAAGTTTAAAAACCAGAATACCATGCAGACTTTGGATAATGGGTTAGTGGAAGGTTTGTGGGGTAGATAAATGAATGTGATAATTAGCCAAGTATTTTGAGATGTGTTAAAGTGAGATATATCTCAGACATGAGGATAGTCTTGGAGAAATCAGAAAACATGTTCAATCAGGAAACATGGTCAATGAAGAGTTTGGTGTGTGATTATGCAGTGTTAGTAACAGAAGGCATCAGTGATTGGAGAAAGAATTTGTGTACGGCTATATAAGTGTACATTTCTGTGTGTGTGTAGGGTGTGTGTGTGTATATGTGTTTACGGTTGTATGGAAAAGCATGTGTGTGTGTGTGTGTGTGTGTGTGTGTGTGTGTGTGTCCGAGTGTGGGTATGTATCAGTGTGAGTATTTGTGGTGTGTTTTTGGGTGCATGTGGTTGTTTGTATGATTGGGTGTGGTTGGGTGAACGTGTATAGGCATATGAGTGAGTGTGTGTTTGCCTGGTTGTGTGTGTCTGTGTGTGTCTGTGTGTATAGGTATGGATGTGGCTGGTGAAGGACATGGGTGTGTCTAGGTCTATGTGTATGTGTGTGTGTATTGGAATGAAGGGTACGAAGTGTATAGCAGAGGGCAGATGAAACAAAAATGCTTATATAGTGACAAAAGACATCAATTTCCTCAGTGAATTTCAAGATACATCTTGGGGAAATATCAAACAAGTGTCAACTTTTCAGATATTTGCACTAAAATTTAACTTGAAAGATTAGAATTTTCTTTTAATTAAGACAATTTGAAGAAGGACAATCTGAGCCTGTGAACAACCTTTTGCAAACTGAGACAGTAGTCCTAGAGAAACTCACATATGGTTGGGCAGTTTCTGTGCATGCTGTACAACTGCTCCTAGTAAGGATGGGGGTGGGGGCTGAAATTCAGCTGTTTCTTTTTTTGCTGAGTCGTGAGCCCTCCATCCAGAAAGGGAGGCTTTTTCTAATTTGTATAATAATGTCCTGAGGTCCTAGATAGCATAGTGGGATGGGGTTTTTACAGTTTATTTTTCCATGTGTGTCTTAAATGTATACCTACCTCTCTCCGGAACAGTTCCTATTAATGGGTACAATTTCTCCTGGCCTGAAGGAACAAGTTTATGTTTTTAAAAAAAGAAAGGCTGATCTGGAACCTGAGAAATTTGGACAAATTTACCGACAAGCACTTTAGAGGCTTAGGGAGGACATTTGTTGTTAGCCTAGGAAATTGTGTAGGTAGCCTTTGCATTCCTTCTAGAACTCCTACTACAGTTTTGCTCTTTTTCTTAGCTCTTCCCAGATACATATTATTTAATAATAATTTTAGATATTTGTGTTTTGAGAAAGATCTCTTAAAGAATAAAATCTCTAAGACATCTAGGAATGAATTTCTAGTGCTGCAAAGAAGCTTCACAGGAGCATGGTGTTGGAGAGTGGCGTGGGCTCATAAATCCCACTGTGACAGCATTGATTTGTTCCTCCTAGAAGATATACATTTCTCAAATATTTGAAGAAACTAGAATCCAGAGAAAGACACCTGACGAGTCCTTCTCTCAGGAGAGCAGACTTTAGATAAGAGATTAGTGGAAGGTTTGTGGACTAGATAAATGAATGCGATAGCCAAGTATTTTGAGATCGGTCAGAGTAAGACCAAGTATTTTGACGTTATGCATATAGAGAATTAATAACTCCAAGAAATCTAAGGGAAAGACTGCATATGAAAAACTGAGAAGGAGTTGCAATGGATCATCCTGAGGAGGCATTTACCTTTGCCAGCCTTTCCAATGTGCTGAGTCTAGGGCAAACAAAGTTTCTGAAACCTCATTTATCCTTTTATAGCACATTAATAAAGTGATTCACTTGTTTGTCAGCACTTTTTACTCATAAAGCCTCAAATTTACATCAATCACACATGCCAAGGTGTACAGAATAATAAATGCATCTTTCTCCAAATCTAAGTGCAGTGGATTCATACAGCCCCTTTTAATTTACTTTACCTAGGCTATATATTTTAACTCCTTACAGGGACCAGCTTTCTGCATGCCTAGGCAGTTATTTGAAGGACACAGGATTGTTTCTTCCGTCACTCTCTATATTTCAGCCTTCCTTTCACTAATATGCCACTGATGTATTAATTTCTAAAATGAATCATGTGTATGTCTTTGCTGAGGGACTACAGGGAGTTACGTAATATAGTTTAAAAGGTGAAGATATTGGATACAAACAGACCTTGGGTTTGAGTCCTCAGTCTGCTAATTGCCAGATGTTTGACTTTGAGAAACTAATTTAAATCCCTTGAACCTCAATTTCTGTATCTTTAAGACTATTATAATGATTCCTAATTTCCAGTCTTTGAGAGAATTAACTTACATATGAGAATTACATTAAATATCTAGCTTAATATCTGACACTATGGTAGGAAAATTTATGTAATTATATTTGTAGAAATTTTACCTTTTTTGCACATCTGAAAATTATAAAAGCATCTTATAAGAAACTTTCAATGGTGATGAGTATAATAGCAGAGATGACGCATTCTTGTAACCATATATTTTTTTCCTCTAAAATTTTACTTAAAGTTTAGAATGCTAGTTAAGGTCCTGTGTTCTGTGCTATGCTGGTTTAGGGATTGTCATTTTAACTGAAATACAGTAGTCTCCTTTTATCTACACTTCCGCTTTCCATGGTTTCAGTTACCTGTGGTCCACCGTGGTCTAGATATATTAAATGGAAAGTCCCAGAAATAAACAATTCATAAGTTTGACCTTGCATACCATTCTGAGTAGTGTGATGAAATTTCATGTTGTCCCACCCTGTTCTGTTCTGGATGTGAATCATCCCTTTGTCCAGGGTGTGCATGCTGTATATGCTACCCCACTCATTCATTAGTTACTTAGTAGTTCTGTTGATAGTGAAAAAAATAGCACTTTTCCCACATGATTATCTTATTCCCAAAGATCATGACATATCCTCAGATATCGGCATACAAAAATAGGGATAAAGTTTAAATTTTTTCCTAGATTGATTTAAATGTAATTGACAAGTAAAATTGAATTACAAAGTACAATGTGATGTTGTGATATATATATGAGGATGAAGTTGTTTTTGCTAGGGAAGAAATAATATGGGAGAAATGTTCAAAGTTGCGTTGACTTGGGGCACAAGAGGAGATATGTGACCCTGGTCATGTTGTAGTGTAAGTTTTTTTAGTAATCTTTTGATTGAATGTTATTGATTTGATGTTCAGCTTTAGCAAATATAACATGCAATCTTGACTTAGTATAATATTGGTTGGTAATATAACCTTCTTTAAAATCAAAAGACTTAAGAATCCTTTAGAATCAATTTCCTCCTTCCCAATACTGTAGTTTTTAATTATCTCCTTGTATTTTTATGTAGACTATTTATTGAAGGATAAAATAATGAAAATGTGCAAAATTCATAAATGTACATTTTAATAAATCTTCACAAGTTTTACTTTTTTACAGATGGAACTAGCATCTAGATTAAAAATCAAAACGTTGCCCGAAACCCAGAAGTGCCCTTATGCCCCTTTAAGTTACTATCCACCCCTCTTTCCCTGCCATCAAGGAGAATTTCATTCTGACTTCTAATACCATAGATTAGTTTCACCTCCTTTTGCCTTTTTGTAAATAGATTTGTATGATATGTACTCTTTAGTGCCTTACTTATTTTATTCATGCTATTTTTGAGATTCATTTGTATTATGGGTAGGTGTAACTAATTCATTCTCGTTGTATGATATGTCATTATATGTAATACTATAATTAATATATCTATGCTTTTGATGGTGGACATTTTGGTATTATAAACATTTCCAGATTGGTGGTATTACAGATAGTGCTGTTATGCACATTCTGGTTTGTATCTTTTGTTGACCCTACATATGTATGTCTAGAGTATATATACCACAGAATGAAGTTGCAGGGTGCAGGCTGTACATACATAGATTACCTTTGGTAGATGCATCTGAACAGTAGTTGTACGAACTTATACTCCCATCAGTCTATATATGAGAATACCAATTCCTCCTTACCAAAGCCAACATTTGGTATTTTCTATCATTTTAATTTTTACCCTTCTGATGCATTTAATTTGCATTTCTCTGATGACCATTTGGGTATCCTCTTTTATGAATTGCCTACACAAGTCTTCTAGTCATTTTTTCTAGTGAATTGTCTTCCTTTTTCATGTTGATTTGTAGGTATTCTTTATATAGTTTGGGATCATACAGTATATTCTCGTTTGAGTATGTCTTATTTTTACCCAAAATTTGATTGTAAGATGCTTCGATACTTTCTGTTTCTCAGTTGTTTTATTTAGGATAATGGCCTCCAGCTCCATCTGTGTTGTGAAGGACATGGTTTTATTCTGTTTTCTGGTTGCATGGTATTCCATGGGATATATGTAGCACATTTTCTTTATCCAATCAACCATTTGTGGAGACTTAAGTTGACACCATGACTTTGCTATTGTAAATAGTGCTGCAATAAACATATAAGCACAGGTGTCTTCTTGACAAAACAATTTGTTTTCCTTTGGATAAATACCTAGTGGTGGGATTGGTGGGTTGAATGGCAGTTCTATTTTTAGCTCTTTGAGAAATCTCCATACTGTTTTCTGTAGGGGTTAAACTACCTTATATTCCCCTCAATGGTGTATAAGTGTTCTCTTTTCTCTGCATCCTTGCCAACATCTGTTATTTTTTGTCTTTTTAATAATAGCCTTTCTGACTAGTGTGAGATGGTACCTCATTGTGGTTTTGATTGGCATGTCTCTGATGATTAGTGGTGTTTAATCTTTTTTTAAAAAATATGTTGGCTGCTTGGATGTCTTCTTTTGAAAAGTGTCTGTTTATGTCTTTTGCCCACTTTTGAATGTGGTTATTTGGTTTTTGCCTGTTGAATTGTTTAAGTTCCTTATAGATTCTGGATATTTGACCTTTGTTGGATGGATGGTTTATCAATGTTTTCTCCCATTCTGTACGTTGCCCATTTATGCTGTTGATAGTTTCTTTTGCTGTGAAGAAGCCCCTTAGTTTAATTAAGTCTCACTTGTAAACTTTCGTTTTTGCTGCAATTACTTATGAAGACTTAGTCATAAATTCTTTCCCAAGACTGATGTTCAGAATGGTGTTTCCTAGGTTTTCTTCAAGGATTATTTGAAATTTTTTTTTATTTTTAATTTTTGTGGGTACATAGTACATGTGTATATTTATGGGATGCATGAGATGTTCTGATAGAGGCATGCAATGTGAAATAATCATATGGAGAATGGAGTATCCGTCCCCTCAAGCATTTATCCTTTATGTTACAAACAATTCAGTTACAATCTTTTAGTTATTAAATATGTACTGTTTTTATTGACTATAGTCATGGTTGTGCTATTAAATATTAGGTCTTATTTTTGAACTATTTTTTTGTGCCCATTAACCATACCCACTCCACCCACCCAGCCCCTTACTATCCTTTCTGGCCTCTGGTAACCATCCTTCTACTCTCTATCTCCATGAATTCAATTGTTTTGATTTTAAGATCCCACAAACAAATGAAAACATGTGATGTTTGTCTTTCTTTGCCTGGCTTATTTCACTTAACGTAATGATCTCCACTGCTATCCATGTTGTTGCAAATGGCTGGATCTCATTCTTTTTTGACTGAATAGTACTCCATTGTGTATAAGCACCACCTTTTCTTTATTCACTCACTTGTTGGTGAACAACTTTAGGTTGCTTCTAAATCTTGACTATTGTGAACAGTGCTGCAACAAACATGGGAATGCAGATACCACTTTGATATACTTATTTCCTTTCTTTCCAACATATACCCAGCAGTGGGATTACTGAATCATATGGTAGCTCAATTTTTAGTTTTTCTGAGGAAACTCCAAACTATTCTCCATAGTGGTTGTACTAATTTACATTTCCAAAAACAGTGTGGGAAGATTCCGTTTTATCCATATCTTCATCATCATTTCTTATTGCCTGTCTCTTGGATATAAGCCATTTTAACCAGCATGAGATGATATCTCATTGTAGTTTGGTTTGCATTTCTCTGATGATCAATGATGTTGAGCGCCTTTTCATATGCCTGTTTCCTATTCGTGTGTCTTCTTTTGAGAAATGCCTATTCAAATCTTTTGCCCCTTTTTTTGTTGGGTTATTAGATTTTTTTCCTGTAGAGTTGTTTGAGCTTCTTATACATTCTGTTTTTTAATCTTTTGTCAGATGAGTAGTTTGCAAATATTTTCTCCTATTTGTGGGTTGTTTGTTCACTTTGTTGATTATTTCCCTCACTGTGTGAAGCTTTTGAACTCATTGTGCTCCCATTTGTCCATTTTTGGCTTGGTTGCCTGTGCTTGTAGGGTATTACTCAAGAAATATTTGTCCACAACAATGTCCTGGAGAGTTTCCCTAATGTTTTCTTGTAGTCATTTCATAGTTTGAGGTCTTAGGTTTAAATCTTTAATCTATTTTTATTTGATTTTTATATGATGAGAGATAGGGGGTCTAGTTTCATTCTCCTGCATATGGATATTCAGTTTCCCCATCATCATTTATTGAAGAGAATGTCTTTTCCCTACTGTATATTCTTGGCCTCTTTGTTAAAAATGAGTTCACTGTAGGTGTGTGGATTTATTTCTGGGTTCTCTATTCTGTTCCATTGGTCTATGTGTCTGATTTTATGCCAGTACCGTGATGTTTTGGTTACTATGGTTCTGTAGAATAATTTGAAGTCAGGTAATGTGATTCTTCCAGTTTTGTTCTTTTTGCTTATGATAGCTCAGGCTATTCTGGGCCTTTTGCAGTTCCACATAAATTTTAGGATTGTTTTTTCTATTTCTGTGAAGAATGTAATTGGTATTTTGATAGACGTTGAATTGAATCTGTAGATTGCTTTGGGTAGTATAGACATTTAAGCAATATTTATTCCTCTAATCCATGAATATGGAATATTTTTCTTTCCCTCTTCTGTTTGTTTCAACAATGTTTTATAGTTTTCATTATAGAGATCTTTTACTTCTTTGGTTAAATTAATTCCTAGCTATTTAATTTTATTTGTGACTATTACAAATGGGATTACTTTCTAAAATTTCTTTTTCATATTGTTCACTGTTGGCACATAAAAATGCTACTGATTTTTGTATGTTGATTTTGTATTCTGCAACTTTACTGAATTGGTTTATCAGTTCTCATTGTTTTTTGGTGGAGTTTTTAGGCTTTTCTATATATAATATATCATCTGCAAACACAAATAATTTTAATTCTTCTTTTCCAATTTGGATGCCCTTTATTCCTTTCTTTTGTCTGATGGCTTTAGCTAGGACTTCTAGTACTATGTTGAATAACAGTGGTGATAGTGGACATCCTTGTCATGTTCCAGGTCTTAGAGAAGAGGCTTTCAGTTTTTTCCACTCAATATGATACTAGCTGTGGGTGTGTCCTATATGGCTTTTGTTATGTTAAGGTAAGTTCCGACTATACCCACTTTTTTTTATCATAAAGAGATGTTAAATTTTATCAAATTTCTTTTCACCATCACTTGAAATAATCATACGGTTTTTATCCTTCATTATGTTGATATGATGTGTCACATTGATTGATTGATCTGCATATAGTGACTCATTCTTGCATTCCAGGAATAAATCCCACTTGATCATGATGAATGATCTTTCTAATGTACTGTTGAGTTCAGTTTGCTAGTATTTTGCTGAGGATTTTTGCATCAGTATTCATCAGAGATGTTGGCCTGTCGTTTACTTTTTTTTTTAAATGTGTCTTTGTCTGGTTTTGGTATTGAAGTAGTGCTGGCCTCATAGAATGAGCTTGGATATATTCTCTCCTCCTGAATATTTCAGAATATTTTGAGTAGGATTGGTATTAATTCTTCTTTAAAGGTTTGGTAGAGTTCAGTAGTGAAACTACGAGGTGCTGGGGTTTTCTTTACTGGGAGACTTTTGGGAGAATTTTTTTTTTTTTTTTTTTTGAGTCAGGGTCTTGCTGTGTCACCCAGGCTGGAATGCAGTGGTGTGATCTCAGCTCACTGCAACCTCTGCCTCCTGGGTTCAAGCGATTCTCATGCCTCAGCCTCCCCAGTAGCTGGGATTACAGGTGCCCACCTCCCTACAGACATGAGCCACTGCGCCTGGCCACTGGGAGACTTTTGTTTTTCTTTTTTTGAGGCAGAGTCTTGCTCCATCGCCTGGCCTGGAGTGCAGTCGTGTGATCTCAGCTCACTACAACCTCCGCCTCCTGGGTTCAAGCAATTCTCTTGCCTCAGCCTCTGGAGTAGCTGGGACAACAGGCACATGCCACCACGCCTGGCTACTTTTGTATTTTTAGTAGAGATGGGGTTTCGCCATGTTGGCCAGGCTGGTCTCAAACTTCTGACCTCAAGTTACACTCGCATCTCAGCCTCCCAAAGTGCTGGGATTACAGGCAGGAGCCACCATTCCAGGACCACTGGAAGACTTTTATTACAGCTTTGATCTTGTCACTTGTTATTATTCTGTTCAGATTTTGGATTTCTTTCTGGTTTAGTCTTGGTAGATTGTGTGTGTCTGGGAATTTGTCCATTTTTTTCTAGATTTTCCAATTTATTGGCATATAGTTGCTTACAGTAGCCACTAATGATCCTTTGAATTTCTGCATTATCAGTTGTAATGTCTCTTTTTTCATTTCTGATTTTATTTATTTGTATCTTCTTTCTTTCTTTGTGTTAGTCTGGCTAATGGTTGGTCAATTTTGTTTAACTTTTCCAAAAACCAACTTTTTGTTTTATTGATATTTTGTATTGTTTTCTTCATTTCAATTTCATTTATTTCTGCTATAAACTTTATTATTTCTTTTCTTCTACAAATGTTTGTGTTTGGTTTGCTCTTGCTTTTCTGGTGCTTTAAAATGCATTATTAGATTGTTTATTTGAGGTTTTTTCTCCTTTTTTATGTAGGCACTTATTGCTATAAACTTCCCACTTAGTATTGCTTTTATTGTATCCTATAGGTTTTGATATGTTGTGTTTTCATTATCATTTGTTTCAAGAAATTTTTCAATCTCCTTCTTCATTTCTTCATAGAGCCACTGGTCATTTAAGATCATATGGCTTAGTTTCTGTGTATTTGTATAGAAGTTTCCAAAATTCTTCCTGTTTTTAATTTCTAGTTTTATTTTATTTTGCTTAGAGAAGATGCTTGATATTATTTCAATATTTTTGGATGTTTTAAGACTTGTTTTGGAACCTAATATATGGTCTATCTTTGAGAATGATCCATTTGCTGAGGAAAAGAATATGTATTCTGCAGCCATTGGATGAAATGTTATGTAAATATTTATTAGATCCACTTGGTCTATAGTGCAGATTAATGTTTCTCTGTTGATTTTCTGTCTGGAAGATCTGTCCAATGCCGCAAGTGGGTGTTGAAGTCTTAAGCTATGATTGCACTGGGGCCTATCTTTCTTCAGCTATGATTGCACTGGGGCCTATCTATCTTTCTAGTAATATTTACTTTGTATATCTGTGTGCTCCAGTGTTGGGTGCATATATATTTAAAATTCTTAAATCTTCTTGCTGAATTGACCTCTTAATCATTATATAGTGTCCTTCTTTGTCTTTTCTTATAGTTTTTGTCTTGAAATCTATTTTGTCTCATATAATTATTCCTGCTCTTTTTTAGTTTCCATTGGCATAGAATATCTTGTTTCATTTCTTTATTTGCAGTCTATGTGTGTCTTCATGGGTGAAGTATATTTCTCATAGGTGATAGGTCTTGTTTTTTCATTCATTCAGCCAGTCTATGTCTTTTGATTGAAGAGCTTAGTCCATTTACATTCAACATTGATATTAATAAGAACTTACTTTTGCCATTTTGTTACTTGTTTTCAGGTTGTTTTGTGGTCTTCTCTTCCTTCTTTCTTTCCTTCCTGCATTTGTTTATTGAAGGTAATTTTCTCTAGTGGCATGATTTAGTTTCATTCTTTCTATTTTTGTGTGTCCATGATATGTTTTTTGGTTTGAGGTGACCATGAGGCTTGAAAAAACTATTTTATAACACTATTTTATAACCCATTATTTTAACCTAATAATTACTTAACACTGTTTGCATAAACAAACAAACAGGCAAAAAGAAAAGTAATAGAAACTCTATGTCTTATGTTTATCTTCCCATGTTTTAACTTTTTTATTGTTTCTATTTATATCTTACTGTACTGTCTGTGTCTTGAAAAGTTGTAGTTATTCTTTTTGATTGGTTCATCATCTAGTCTTTCTACTTAGGATAAGAGTAGTTTACACATGGCCGGGCGCGGTGGCTCACGCTTGTAATCCCAGCACTTTGGGAGGCCGAGGCGGGCGGATCACGAGGTCAGGAGATCGAGACCACGGTGAAACCCCGTCTCTACCAAAAATACAAAAAATTAGCCGGGCGTGGTGGCGGGCGCCTGTAGTCCCAGCTACTCGGAGAGGCTGAGGCAGGAGAATGGCGTGAACCCGGGAGGCGGAGCTTGCAGTGAGCCGAGATCGCGCCACTGCACTCCAGCCTGGGCGACAGAGCAAGACTCTGTCTCAAAAAAAAAAAAAAAAAAAAGAGTAGTTTACACATGACAGTTACAGTGTTATAATATTCTGTGCTTTTCTGTTTATGTTATAGCTAGCCAGCTGTCCCAGCACCATTTGTTAAATAGGGAGTTGATATCATTTGGCTGTGTCTGTACCCAAATCTCATCTTGAGTTGTAATCCCCATAATCCCCATGTGTCATGGGAGGGACCCGGGGGAGGTAATTGAAACACGGGGATGGTTTCCCCCATGCTGTTTTCATGATAGTGAGAGTTCTCACAAGATCTTCTGGTTTTATAAGCAACTGGCATTTCCTCTGCTGGCACTTATTTTCCTGCCATCCTGTAAAAAGATGCCTTCTGCCATGAATGTAAGATTCCTGAGGCCTCCCCAGCCATGCAAAACTGTGACTCAATTAAACCTCTTTTCTTTATGAATTACCGAATCTTGAATATTTCTTCATAGCAGCATGAGAAGGGACAAATACAGTAAATTGGTACCATAGAGAGTGGGATTCTGCTATAAGATTTTGGAACTGTGTAACTGCTAAGCGACTTTGGAACTGTGTAACAGGCAGAGGTTGAAACAGTTTGGAGGGCTCAGAAGAAGACAGGAGGATGTGGGAAAGTTTGGAGCTTCCTAGAGACTGTTGAATGGCTTTGACCAAAATGTTCGTAGTGATATAGGACAACGAAGTCCAGGCTGAGATGGTCTCCGATGGAGATGAGGAACTTGTTGGGAACTAGAATAAAGGTGACTCTTGCTATGCTTTAGCAAAGAGATTGGTGGCATTTTTACCTAACTCTACAGATCCGTGGAACTTTGAACTTGAGGGAGAAGATTTAGGGTAATCTGGCAGAAGAAATTTCTAAGTGGCAAAGAGTTCAAGAGGAAGCAGAGCATACAAGTTCGGAAAATTCGCAGCCTGACAATGCAATGAAAAAGAAAAACCCATTTTCTGGGGAGAAATTCAAACTGGCTGCAGAAATTTGCATAAGTAACGAGGAGCCGAATGTTAATAGTCAAGACAATGGGGAAAATGTTTCTAGGGCATGTCAGAGACCTTCATGGCAGCCCCTCTCATCACAGGCCTGGAAACCTAAGAGGGAAAAATGGTTTCATGGGCCAGGCCCAGGGCCCTCCTGCCCTATGCAGCCTTGGGACATGGTACCCTGTGTCCCAGCTGCTTCAGCTCCCAGCTGTGGCTAAAAGGAGCCAACATAGAGCTCAGACCATTGCTTAAGAGGGTGCGAGCCCCAGGCCTTGGTGGCTTACAGTGAATGTTGGGCCTTTGGGTACACAGAAGTCAAGAATTGAGATTTGAACCTCCCCCTAGATTTCAGAGGATGAATGGAAATGCCTAGATGTCTAGGAAGAAGTTTGCTGCAAGGCTGAAGTCCTAATAGGGAACCTCTGCTAGTGAAGTGCAGAAGGGAAATGTGGGGTTGGAGCCCCCATACAGAGTCTCCACTTGGGTGTTGCCTAGTGGAGCTGTTAGAAGAGGGCCATCATCCTCCAGACCCCAGAATGTTAGATCCACTGATAGCTTGCACCATGTTCCTGGAAAAGCCACAGACACTCAATGCCAGCCCATGAAAGCAACTGAAAGTGGGGCTATACCCTGAAAAGCCATGGGGCAGATCTGCCTAAGGCTTATGGGAACCCACCTCTTGCATTAGTGTGACCTGTATGTGAGACATAGAATCAAAGGATATCATTTTGGAACTTTAAGGTTTAACGACTGCCCTATTGGATTTTGGACTTGCGTGGGGCCTATAGCCCCTTTGTTTTGGTCAATTTCTCCCATTTGGAACAGGTGTATTTACCCAATACCTGTACTGTCATTGTATCTAAGAAGTAACTAACCTGCTTTTGATTTTACAGGTTCATAGGTGGAAGGGATTTGCCTCGTCTCAGATAAGATTTTGGACTTAAAACTTTTGGGTTAATGCTGGAATAAGTTAAGACTTTTGGGGACTGTTGGAAAGGCATAATTGTATTTTGAGATGTGAGGAAATAAGATTTGGGAGAGGCCAGGGATGGAATGACATTGTTTGGCTGTGTCCGCACCCAAATATCATCTTGAATTGTAATCCCCATGTGTCATGGGAGGGAACTGTGGGAGGTAATTGAATCATGGGGGCGGTTTCCCCCATGCTGTTCTCGTGATAGTGAGTTATAATGAGATCTGATAGTTTTATAAGTGTCTAGCATTTTCCCTGCTGCACACATTCTCTATCCTGCCGCCCTCTTAAGAGGTGCCTTCCAGCATGATTGTAAGTTTCCTGAGGCCTCCCCAGCCATGCAGAACTGTAAGTCAATTAAACCTCCTTTCTTTATAAATTACCCATTCTCAGATATTTCTTTTCAGCAGTGTGAAAATGGGCTAAAACAGGAATCTTTTCTCCACTGCTTATTTTTTGCCAACTTTGTTAAAAATCAGATGGCTATCAGTGTGTGTCTGTATTTCTGGGTTCTCTATTATGTGCCATTGGTCCGTGTGTATGTTTTTGTACCAGTACTGTGCTGTGTTTTGTTTTTTGTTTTAACTACAGTTTTTTAGTACAGTTTGAAGCCAGGTAATGTGTCTCAAGCTTTATGTTTTGCTTAGAATTGCTTTGGCTATTTGGACTCTCATTCTGTAACTATGACATTGGTAGTTTCATAGGAATAGTGTTGAATCTGCAGATTTCCTTGGGCATTATGGTCATTTTAATGATATTGATTCTTCCAATCAGTGAGCTTGGAATATTTTTCTAACTGTTTGTGTCATCAGTGATTTCTTTCAGCAGTTTTTGTAGTTTTCCTTGTAGAGATCTTTCACCTCCTTGGTTAGATGTATTCCTAGGTATTTTATTTTTTCTTGTGGCTATTATAAATAGTGTTGCATTCTTGATCTGGCTCTTGACTTGATGTTATTGATATATAGAAATGCTACTGATTTTGGTACATTGATTTTTGAATCTTGACATTTTACTCAAGTTGTTTATTAGTTCCAGGATCCCTTTGGCAGGGTATTTAGGGTTTTCTAGATATAGAATCAGACCATTAGCAAAGAGAGATTGTTTAAATTCTTCTTTTCCTATTTGGATGCCTTTTATTTCTTTCTCTTTCTTGATTGCTGTGGCTACGACTTCCTAGATTTTCCTCTAGCATTTTTATAGTTTAAGATCTTACTTTTAAATCTTTAATCCATCTTGAATTAATTTAGTATATGATGAGAGATATGGGTCCAGTTTGATTCTTCTGCATATGGTTAGTCAGTTTTCCCAGCACTTATTGAATAGGATGTCCCTTTCCCATTGTTCTTTGGGTCGACTTTTTAAAAAATTCACTTGGTTGCAGGTATGTGGCCTTATATATGGGTTGTCTTTTCTTTTTTTTTAAAATTTTCTATCTTTTAAAATTTTTATTTATTTATTTATTTATTTTAAATTATACTTCAAGTTCTGGGATACAGGTGCGAATGTGCAGGTTTGTTACATAGGTACACATGTGCCATGGTGGTTTGCTGCACCCATCAACCTGTCATCTATATTAGGTATTTCTCCTAATGTTATCCCTTCCCCAGCCCACCATCCTCTGATAGGCCCTGGTGTGAGATGCTCCCCTCTCTGTGTCCATGTGTTCACATTGTTCAACTTCCACTTATGAGTGAGACCGTACATTGTTTGGTTTTCTGTTCCTGTGTTACTTTGCTGAGAATGATGGTTTCCAGCTTCATCCATGTCCCTGCAAAGCACATGAACTCATCCTTTTTTATGGCTGCATAGTATTACATGATGTTTATGTGCCACATTTTCTTTATCCAGTATATCATTGAAGGGCAGTTGGGTTGGTTGCAAGTCTTTTCTATTGTGAATAGTGCTGCAATAAACATACGTGTGCATGTGTCTTTATAGTAGAATGATATATAATCCTTTGGGTATATACCAAGTAATGGGATTGCTGGGTCAAATGGTATTTCAGTTCTTGATTCTTGAGAAATCACCACACTGTCTTCCCCAATGGTTGAAATAGTTTACACTCCCACCAACAGTGTAAAAGCATTCCTATTTCTCCACATCCTCTCCAGTATCTGTTGTTTCCTGACTTTTTAATGATTGCCATTGTAACCGATGTGAGATGGTATCTCATTATGGTTTTGATTTGCATTTCTCTGATGACCTGTGATGATAAGCTTTTTTCATTTTTTTTTGGCCGCATAAATGTCTTTTGAGAAGTGCCTGTTCATATCCTTTGGCCAGTTTTTGATGGGGTTGTTTGCTTTTTTTTTTTTGTTTAAGTTCCTTGTAGATTCTGGATATTAGCTCTTTGTCAGATGGATAGATTGCAAAATTTTTCTCCCATTCTGTAGGTTGCCTGTTCACTCTGATGATAGTTTCTTTTGCTGTGCAGAAGTTCTTTAGTTTAATTAGATCCCATTTGTCAATTTTTGCTTTTGTTGCCATTGCTTTTGGTATTTTAGTCATGAAGTCTTTCCCCATGCCTATGTCCTGAATGGTATTGCCTAGGCTTTCTTCTAGCGTTTTTATGATTTTAGGTGTTACGTCTAAGTTTTCAATACATCTTGAGTTAATTTTTGTATAAGGTGTAAGGAAGGGGTCCAGTTTCAGTTTTCTGCATATGGCTAGTCTGTTTTCCTAACACTGTTTATTAAATATGGTATCCTTTCCCCATTGCTTGTTTTCATCAGGTTTGTCAAAGATCAGATGGTTGTAGATGTGTGGTGTTATTTTTGAGGCCTCTATTCTGTTCCATTGGCCTATATATCTGTTTTTCTACCAGTACCATGCAGTTTTGGTTACTGCAGCCTTGTAGTACAGTTTGAAGTCAGGTAGTGTGATGCCTCCAGCTTTGTTCTTTTTGCTTAGGATTGTGTTGGCTATACGGGCTCTTTTTTGGTTCCATATGAAATTTAAAGTAGTTTTTTTTCTAATTCTTTGAAGAAAGTCAGTGGTAGCTTGGTGGTGATAGCATTGAGTCTATAAATTACTTTGGGCAGTATGGCTATTTTCACGTTATTGATTCTTCCTGTCCATGAGCATGGAATGTTTTTCCATTTGTTTGTGTCCTCTCTTATTTCCTTGAGCAGTGGTTTGTAGTTCTCCTTGAGGAGTCCTTCACATCCCTTGTAAGTTGTATTTCTAGGTATTTTATTCTCTTTGGGGCAATTGTGAATGGGAATTCATTCATGATTTGGCTCTATGTTTGTCTGTTCTTGGTGTATAGGAATCCTTGTGATTTTTGCACATTGATCTTGTATGCAGAGACTTTGCTGAAGTTGCTTCTCAGCTTAAGGAGTTTTTCGGCTGAGATGATGGGGTTTTCTAAATATATAATAATGTCATCTGCAAACAGAGACAATTTGACTTCCTCTCTTCCTATTTGAATCCACTTTATTTCTTTCTCTTGTCTGATTGCCGTGGCCAGAACTTCCAACACTATGTTGAATAGGAATGGTGAGAGGGGGCATCCTTGTCTTGTGCTGGTTTTCAAAGCAAATGCTTCCAGCTTTTTCCCATTCAGTATGATATTGGCTGTGGGTTTGTCATAAATAGCTCTTATTATTTTGATATAGGTTCCATCAATACCTAGTTTATTGAGAGTTTTTAGCATGAAAGCTATTGAATTTTGTCGCAGGCCTTTTCTGCATCTGTTGGGATAATCATGTGGTTTTTGTTGTTGATTATGTTTATGTGATGGATTATGTTTATTGATTTGCTTATGTTGAACCAGCCTTGCATCCCAGGGATGCAGCCAACATGATCATTGTAGATAAGCTTTTTGATGTGCTACTGGATTCAGTTTGCTAGTATTTTATTGAGGATTTTTGCATCAATGTTCATCAGGAATATTGGTCTAAAATTCTCTTTTTTTGTTGTGTCTCTGCCAGGTTTTGGTATCAGGGTGATGCTGGCTTCATAAAATGAGTTAGGGAGGATTCCCTCTTTTTCTATTGATTGGAATAGTTTCAGAAGGAATGGTACCAGCCCCTCTTTGCACCTCTGGTAGAATTTGGCTGTGAATCCATATGGTCCTGGACTTTTTCTGGTTGGTAGGCTATTAATTATTGCCTCAATTTCAGAGCCTGTTATTGGTCTATTCAGGGATTCAACTTCTTCCTGGTTTAGTCTTGGGAGGGTGTAAGTGTCCAGGAATTTATCCATTTCTTCTAGATTTTCTAGTTTATTCATGTAGAGGTGTTTATAGTATTCTCTGATGGTAGTTTGTATTTCTGTGGGATCGGTGGTGATATCCCCTTTATCATTTTTTATTGTGCCTATTTGATTCTTCTCTCTTTTCTTCTTTATTAGTCTTGCTAGCAGTCCATCAATTTTGTTGATCTTTTCAAAAAACCAGCTCCCAGATTCATTGATTTTTTGAAGGATTCTTTGTGTCTTTCTCTCTTTCAGTTCTGCTCTGGTCTTAGTTATTTCTTGCCTTCTTCTAGCTTTTGAATGTGTTTGCTCTTGCTTCTCTAGTTCTTTTAATTGTGATGTTAGGGTTCCAATTTTTGATCTTTCCTGCTTTCTCTTGTGGGCATTTAGTGCTATAAATTTCCCTCTACACACTGCTTTAAATGTGTCCCAGAGATTCTGTTATGTTGTGTTTTTGTTCTCATTGGTTTCAAATAACATCTTTATTTCTGCCTTCATTTCTTTATTTACCCAGTTGTCATTCAGGAGCACGTTGTTCCGTTTCCATGTAGTTGTGTGGTTTTGAATGAGTTTCTTATTCCTGAGTTCTAATTTGATTGCCCTGAGGTCTGAGAGACAGTTTGTTGTGATTTCTGTTCTTTTACATTTGCTGAGGAGTGTTTTACTTCCAATTATGTGGTCAATTTTAGAATAAGTGCATTGTGTTGCTGAGAAGACTGTATATTCTGTTGATTTGGGGTGGAGGGTTCTGTAGATGTCTATTAGGTCAGCTTGGTGCAGAGCTGAATTTAAGTCCTGGATATCCTTGTTAACCGTCTGTCTCATTGATCTGTCTAATGTTGACAGTGGGGTGTTAAAGTCTCCCATTATTATTGTGTGGGAGTCTAAGTCTCTTTGTAGGTCTCTGAGGACTTGCTTTATGAATCTGGGTGCTCCTGTATTGGGTGCATGTATATTTAGGATAGTTAGCTCTTCTTGTTGAATTGATCCCATTACCATTATGTAATAGCCTTCTCTGTCTCCTTATATCTTTGTTGGCTTAAAGTCTGTTTTAGGAGAAACTAGGATTGCAACCCCTGCTTTTTTTTTTCTTTGCTTTCCATTTGCTTGGTAGATCTTCCTCCATCCCTTCATTTTGAGCCTATGTGTGTCTCTGCACATGAGATGAGTCTCCCGAATACAGCACACTGATGGATCTTGACTCTTTATCCAATTTGCCAGTCTGTGTCTTTAATTGTGGCATTTTGCCCATTTACATATATGGTTAACATTGTTATTTATGAATTTGATCCTGTCATTATGATGTTAGCTGGTTATTTTGCCTATTAATTGATGCAGTTTCTTCCTAGCATCGATGGTCTTTACAATTTGGCATGTTTTTGCAGTGGCTGGTACCGGTTGTTCCTTTCTATGTTTAGTGCTTCCTTCAGGAGCTCTTGTAAGGCAGGCCTGGTGGTGACAGAATCTCTCAGCATTTGCTTGTCTGTAAATGATTTTATTTATTTTTCGCTTATGAAGCTTAATTTGGCTGGATATGAAATTCTAGGTTGAAAACTCTTTTTTTTTAAGAATGTTGAATATTGACCCCCAGTCTCTTCTGGCTTGTCAGGTTTCTTCCGAGAGATCTGCTAGTCTGATGGGCTTCCCTTTGTGGGTAACCCGACCTTTCTCTCTGGCTGCCCTTAACATTTTTCCTTCATTTTGACTTTGGTGAATCTGACAGTTATGTGTCTTGGGGTTGCACTTCTCGAGGAGTTCTTCATGGTGTTCTCTGTATTTCCTGAATTTGAATGTTGGTCTGCCTTGAACGGTTGGGGAAATTCTTCTGGATAATATCCTGAAAAATGTTTTCCCACTTGGTTCCATTCTCCCCATCACTTTCAGGTATACCAGTCAAATATAGATTTGGTCTTTTCACATAGTCCCATATTTCTTGGAGTCTTTGTTCGTTTCTTTTTACTCCCTTTTCTCTACACTTCTCTTCTTGCTTTATCTCATCAGTTTGATCCTCGATCACTGATATAGTTTCTTCCACTTGATCGAATTGGCTGTTGAAGCTTTTGCACGCATCACGGAGTTCTCATTCCGTGGTTTTCAGCTCCATCAGGTCATTTAAGGTCTTCTCTACACTGTTTATTCTAGTTAGCCATTCGTCTAACCTTTTTTTCAAGGTTTTTAGTTTCCTCGTGATGGGTTAGAACATGCTCCTTTAGCTTGGAGAAGTTTGTTATTACCAACCTTCTGAAGCCTACTTCTGTCAACTCGTCAAAGTCATTCTCCGTCCAGCTTTGTCCCATTGCTGTTGAGGGTCTGTGATCCTTTGGAGGAGAAGAGCCTCTCCAATTTTTAGAATTTTCAGCTTTTCTACTCTGGTTTGTCTCCATCTTTGTGGTTTTATCTACCTTTGGTCTTTGATGTTGGTGACTTACAGATGGGGTTGTGGTGTGAATGTTCTTTTTGTTGATGTTGATGGTGTTCCTTTCTGTTTGTTAGTTTTTGTTTGAACAGTCAGGTCCCTCAGCTGCAGGTCTGTTGGAGTTTGCTGGAGGTCCACTCCAGACCCTGTTTGCCTGGGTATCACTAGCGGGGGCTGCAGAACAGCAAATATTGCAGAACAGCAAATATTGCTGCCTGATTCTTCCTCTGGAAGCTTCATCCCAGACGGTCACCTGCTTTTATGACGTGTCTGTCTGCCCTTACTGGGAGATGTCTCCCAGTTAGGCAACATGGGGGTCGGGGACCCACTTGAGGAGGCATTCTGTCCATTGTTAGAGCTCAAACACCGTGCTAGGAGAACCACTGCTTTCTTCAGAGCTGTCAGACAGGGATGTTCAAGTCTGCAGAAGTTTCTGCTACCTTTTGTTTAGCTATGTCCTGCCCACAGAGGTGAAGTCTATAGAGGCAGTAGGCTTTGCTGAGCTGTGATGGGCTTCACTTAGTTCGAGGTTCCCAGCCACTTTGTTTACCTACTGAAGCCTCAGCAATGGCAGATGCCCCTCCCCTCGCCAGGTTGCTGCCTCACAGGTTGATCTCAGACTGCTGTGCTAGCAGTGAGCAAGGTACTGTGGATGTGGGACCCACCGAGCCAGGCATGGGAGAGAATCTCCTAGTCTGCTGGTTTCTAAGACCATGGGAAAAGTGCAGTATTTGGGTGGGAATGTCCTGTTTTTCCAGGTACAGTCTGTCATGGCTTTTCTTGGCTAGGAAAGGGAAATCCCCTGACCCCTTGCACTTCCCCTGTGAGGTGACGCCCCACCCTGCTTCAGCTCACCTTCCATGGGCTGCACCCACTGTCCAACCAGTCCCAGTGAGATTAACCAGGTACCTCAGTTGGAAATGCAGAAATCACCCATCTTCTGCGTTGATCATGCTGGGAGCTGCAGCCTGGAGCTGTTCCTATTTGGCCATCTTGGAATGGATTCCTCTCAGTCCCTAAAACACATTTCTCAGAATGTTTATCTGTCAATAAGCAATGCATGACTGTGTGTATATATATGTGTGTGTATATATAATTTTCTATGTCTATTGCTAGTAAACATAAATATAAATAAAAATTCAAAAGTTTATAAAATATTAAAAACATATAAAATATAAAATGTAAAATTGATTTTATATATTTATCTGGATTTGGTGACCTTACTAAATTTACTTACTAGTTCTAATATTTTGTCTGTAAATTTTTTTGAATTTTTTATTTAAACAAACATGCCATTTGCAAATAATGGCAGTTTTATGTTTCTTTGCAAGTTCTTACACCAATTTTCACTTTTTTTGTCTTACTGTATTGGCTAAGACCTTCAGTACAATATTCAATGTTGACAGCAGTCATCGTTGTTTCATGTCTAACCTTGAGTCAAAAGCTTTCATGATTTCACCATCTTGATGATGATGCTTATTGTAGATTTCTTGTATGGATATTTGTCACTAGGTTAAGGAAGTTCCCCTGTCTTTCTAGTTTCCAAGAGAATTTTTATCATGAGTGGGTGCTGAATTTTTATAAATGCTTTTTCTGCAAAGGGTGGATTTGGAGTGTTAACCCACAACTTGCATTACTGCAAAATCCCTTCAAAATGTATTATCTTAAAAAATATGTATCTTTATTCATTTTGCTAGTAGTCTGTTTAGAATTTTTGTGTGTATGTTTATGAGATTAAATGATGTAATTTTGTTTCTGGATGTTTTGAAATAAAGGTTATATTGGTCTCGTACACATTTTTGAGATGAGTTTCCTCTTTTTCTATTCTTGGGAAGAGTTTATGTGTGATTGGTATTATTTATTATATCTTTCTTAAAGGTTTGGAAGTGTTTACCAGTAACTCCATCTAGGATTTAGGTTTGTGTGTGTGTGTGTGTGTGTGAACATTTTTAAATAATAGGCTCAATTTCTTTAATAATATATAAGGGTTTTCAGATGTTCACTTTTTAATAAATCAGTTTAGCTAAGTTTTTTGAGGAATTTATTAATTCCATCTAAATTGTCAAATGTATTGGTGTAAAGTTGTTCATTAAATCATTTTATGGTTTTGAATAAAATTATATCCCTCTTTCTTGATAAATCTTCTTTTGGGTTTACCAATTTTATAATTGATTTTAAAAAATCAGTTTCTGATTTTGTTGATTTTCCCTACTGTAAGTTTGACTTTCTCTTTTGTTGATTTCAGCTCTCTTTTGTTATTCTTTCCTTTCCATTTTCAAGGTTTGATATACTGTTATTTTATAAACTTACTGAATGGAAGCTTAGATAATCAATTTTTCATCTTTCTTCATTTCTAAAATTTGCATTTAAGGCTTCCCATTTCTCCCTAAACACTGCTTTAGGTGAATCACACAAGGTTTTTTTTTTTTTTTTTTTTGAGACATAGTCTCACTCTGTTGCCCAGCTGGAGTGCAGTGGCATGATCTTGGCTCACTGCAGCCTCTGCCCTCCGTGTTCAAGTGATTCTCCTGTCTCAGCTTCCTGAGTAGCTGGGACAACAGGTGCATGCCACCATGCCTGGCTAATTTTTTCTTTTTGTTTAAATGGAGTCTTGCTCTTATCACTTAGGCTGCAGTGCAGTGGTGTGATCTCACCTCACTGCAACCTCTGCCTCCCAGGTTCAAGCGATTCTCCTGCCTCAGCCTGCCAAGTAGCTGAGATTACAGGTGCCTGCCACCATGCTAGGCTAATTTTTGTATTTTTAGTAGAGACAGGGTTTCACCATGTTTGCTGGACTGGTGTTAAACTCTTGGCCTCAGGTAATCCGCCCACCTCAGCCTCCCGAAGTGCTGGAATTATAGGCATGAGCGACTGTGCCCGGCCATTTTTGTATTTTTAATAGAGTTGGGGTTTTATCATGTTGGCCAGGCTGGTCTTGAACTCCTGACCTCAAAGAATCATACAAGTTTTGATTTGTGGTCTGTTTTTAATAATTCAGTTTAAATATTTTAAAATTTTGGCTTCAAAGTTATTCTTCGACCAATGCATTATTTACAGTGTATTTTAAAATTTTCGGTCAGTTAGGAATTTTCTAGTTGTCTTTTCTGATTTCTTGCTTAATTCTACTGGGGTCAGGGCACATACTGTGAACTATTTTGATCATAAAATTTGTTGCTTTTTATTCAAGTCATGGCCAATTTTGGTAAATGGGTCAAGAGGACAAGGTCTGGAATCAGACTGGCTGGGTTCACAGTCTCTGCTACTTTTAAGCTTTGTAATCTTTGTAAATTATTTAATAATATAGTGTCTTGGTTTCATTACATGTATAACAAATACATTAATACTGTCTACCTCATTGGCTCATAATGATAACTACATGAAATAATATATGCTACATGCTTATGTTAGTTGCCTGGCTCATGATAAGCATTAAAAAATATAGGCAATTTTTATTTCTCGTGTTTACAGCTAATTGAGTTTCTATGAATAACCTTCTCTGAGTATGTTGAATTTTATAGTCAAATATATTTGTATGATATATATGTTGATTCTTAGCTTTATTATATTTTACATTGTAATTTCTGTTAAAAAATTTTATGTTTTACTATCTGGTTGTGTTTTGGTAGCTCTTGTGTATTTTTATTTTCATTTTTATAATTTAAAAGTGTAATAATTGTTTCCTTTTATTTAAAAAAATTTGTAACAGCAAGTATTGATAGCAGTGCTATAAAAGAACTGCTGAAAAGAACTTTCTAAGGTGATCAAAATGCTTTATACCTGTGCTATTCAATGCAATAGCCACTGACCACATGTTGCTATTGAGCACTTAGAATGTGGCTAGTGTGACCGAGGAACTGAATTTAAAACTTATTTCATTTTAATTAATTTAAATTTAAATACATGTGACTAATGGCTACTTGATTGGACAGCACAGACCTATCGTATACTCAGTTCTCTGTTTCATTAAGCAATATTCACCAAATCCCCTCTATAAATATACTTTGCCTTCCCTTCATCTCTCTGATTTTCTTCCTCTCTCCCCCTCTTCCCAATTTTACCTCATTATTTTTTCTTGGTCATTTTGGTGTTACTTCTAATTTACTTAAATATATTATATCTTGATATGATAACAACTAGTGGCTGTTTGCCCTATATTTCAGTTCTCTCATTCTGGACACATAATAAGATATCCTTTCGTGATAGCCTTGTGTTTCAGTGAGACCCTGTGTTGAATTCTAGCTATTGAGTTGTGAAGAGAAGTGACAATACTGGTATGAGGTCCTTTTCCCTTGCCATTAAGTCTGTTGTGTTTCAGATTGTGGTTCTCTGTCAGTCTGTGTTGGAGTAAAGATAACGTAGAGAAAAGCCACAGCTCGCCCATGATGGGCATTTAACTTGAGTGTGAAACAAAACTGTTGTGTTAAGCCACTGAGATTTGGAGATTGATTTTGCAACTTAACCTAGTTAGTCTGTCTTTCCTGGTACGCTCAATTACTTGATTGATCAGCATAAAATCAATTGGCATTTCTACAAAAGGTATCAACTCATTTGCCATGTGTCAATCTTGTCTTCTCTTTTTCAAACGTTTGTTACAGTATTTGTAAATAATAATAATGGTAAAAAGTTTGTTTTTTTCTGTAACAACAATCTTCACAATTGTTTTATTCATAGTCATACAGTTAAATAAATGTATTTTGCCACAGTTTCTGTATTTATATTTTAGTTAACAGAGACATGAAAGGATCCTCAGTCAGAAAGCAGTAAGAGTGACTTCACTCTTTGCAACTGAGTGGTAATAAGATAATAATAAAAGGTGGTTAGAACAGAACAACAAAATTGAGAAGCCATAAAGACAAAACATGGCAGTCTTCATCTAGTACTCTTCACAGGGGAGGATAACCTGCTAATAGTTTCAGGAAAATTTCATAGAATTATATTTCTTGAATTCTTGAATGTTACACTTATACATAAAAGACAGTTTGGCTTGATATAAAATTCTTGGCCCCTGTGTTTTTTCTTCAGGGATTTGGAGATGTTTCTCCATGTCATCTAGTTTTTTTTTGTTTAAAATTTTTTTTTAATTTCCATAGGTTATTGGGGAACAGGTAGTATTTGGTTACATCAGTAAGTTCTTTAGTGGTGATTGTGAGATTTTGGTGCACCCATCACTCGAGCAGTATACACTGCACCCTATTTGTAGTCTTTCATCCCTTACTGTCTTCCCACCCTTTCCCCCTGAATCTCCAAGGCCCATTGTGCCATTCTTATGCCTTTGCATCCTCATAGCTTAGCTCCCACTTATGATGAGAACATATGATGTTTGGTTTTCCGTTCCTGAGTTACTTCACTTAGAATAATAGTCTCCAATCTCATCCAGGTCACTGTGAATGCCATTTTATGGCTGAGTAGTATTACATCTCATATGTATACACACACACACACACACACCCACACACACCACAGTTTCTTTATCCACTCATTGATTGATGGGCATTTGGGTTGGTTCCATGTTTTTGCAATTGTAAACTGTGCTGCTACAAACATGCATCTGCAAGTATCTTTTTTGTATAATAACTTCTTTTCTTCTGGATAGATAACATGTCATCTAGTTTTGAATGTTACTGTAGATCAGTCTAAAACTTCTGCTTGATTTTTTTTTTGCTCTGAATAATTTGGTTTTGTGATTTTGTTTCCTCAACATCCAAAACGTGCGTTCTTCATTTTTGAAGTCCAATAATTTTGCTCATATACGTTGATTGTTTTGTGTTGATTTTTCTGGGATAAAATAAAACTTTTAATCTGTAGATCCAATTAGTATGTTATTTCTGGGAAGTTTCATTGATTTATATCTTTGATTTTTAAGTTTTTAGGTTCTATTAATTCAGTTACTCTCTTGGGATATTCCAGTTATACATGTGTTGACTCTTCCATATCTGTCACACTCTCTCTAATAACTGAGAACTCTTAATTTGAATTTTATTTTGTTAAATTTTCTTGGTAAATTCTTCATGAATCTCACTGTATTTTCAAAGTTACTCATTCTAATGAAAGCTTCAATTCATCTTACTCCTCCACTCCTTTCTTCAGCTCTGTCAGTTCCTGTTTTATTTCCTTTTGTATTTAAAGTGATTTGTCAGACTTCTTGTTTCATTAAGTTCTTTAAGTTCATGGTAATAAAATTGGTCATGATTTTCATTTGCTTTTTTGTTAATTTTGGATTTTTTTTGCCATTTTTTTCTGTTCTTTCCTTTTTTGTTCTTTGAGTGGTAGCTTTCTTTTTAATGTTCAAGTTTTAGCTCAGATACAACTTCGTAATATCTATCACATCATCCCTCATAATACTGTCATATCATATATAATTGTGTTCTTGTTTTGTTTGTTTACTTGTTCATTGTATGTCTTCCTAACATAATTAGAGATTATTACAGACAGGGACACTTCCTTTCACATTTAGCACTTCATTATAAAAGCTTAATTTAAACAAATATATATCAGCAATGAATGAATATGTATGTTCTCAGTAAATCTCTTACGTTGAGACTGATTTTTATGGAGAAGACTCATAGTATCTTCCAAACCATTGTTACAGATCTGAAGGATATCAAATAATCCATAAAACTGAGAAGTATTATTAACTGCTCATTTTTAAAGGTGGAAATTTTGCAAATAAATATAAATACAAAAATTTCAGTCAGAGACAAAAACATTGCACCAAGAGGAAATAATTAAACATTTGTGTGGAGCTCTAGTTAACATAAGTTTGCTACGGTAATTCTAGATACAATAGTTTTACTCAAGACATCCCAGAGGTTAGAACCTTGAAGACTAGTGGATTTCCCTTACCTACTCAAAGTTGAAAAAAAAATAACAGCAGCTGTATTCCACAAAAAATGGAATTCAATATTGCCTCTTTATGTTTTTCCATATGTCAGTCTCTATTATCATAGAAATGTGAACAAGACTTGCTTAGATAAAAGTAATGCTTCTAGATTTTTACCACTTTAAAATACTGTGCTAACCACTTTCTTCCTCTCCTACTCCATTCCCTCTCCTTCTTCCTTCTCTTCTTTCTCCTTCCTCTTTTTTCTTTTTTAAAAATACATAATAGTTTAGTCTAATGGTATAGAAATTATTTACCAAAAACCTAAAAATTAGAACAAATGGGCTGTTGTCACCTGACAGTTAGTTAATTAGTAAAGAGTAGCATGCAGTTTAGGTGTACTTTTGAATTAAAAGTTGATAAATGGCGTTTTTACTGGCTTAGAAGTTGCTAGTTTTTACTCAAATTTCTTCCAAATAAATATTAATTTTCATGTATAGTTTGGTATCATTTGATTTTAATAATAATTGCTAGTAAACAGGTTTCTTTTTAACTAGGCTAAATAACTTGCTAGTTCAAGCATTAATTCTTTTACTGTAAAAATAATCCTTATGAATTTTAAATGTTTTTATTTTAAATAGACAACAGCATTTTGATATGTTTGTTATTTGAAGGCAGTAGCAGGAGTCATGGTTATGCTTTCTGTACCATAAAGTTCCCTTACAGGCGTCTTTCAATGAGAAAATCTTTCTGGCCTCTTTCCAATGACTTGCATAGTAATTTCCTTAAGGCTTATGCATTGTTTTATATGCTGCTAAATTCCCTGTATTGAAGAGATACAGCAATATTCAAGGCAGTTTTAGAAATGTATTTATTAGTTTATTTTATAAAATTATTTTTCTAAACAGTGCAGGTTTGTAAAAAAATACTCGAACATTTAAAAAGTATCTGTATTTAAAGATATATGTAATGTTTTCAGATATTAATCAAAGTTTTTGAACTGATTATCATAAGGGAACATTAGTGCCACATATGTGAGTAAGGAACTTGATGCAGACTTTTATCTAAATTTTCCTCTTCTAGTAAGTGCTACTTTTCCATACAAGAAATCGTGCATGTAATTTTAGGAGGGTGGCGAGAACTCGTCTATTTCCTAAGGGCTTAATAATGTTTAGTCTCTCTGTACTGGTTGCCAGTGTCTCCTAAGTATCTGGGTCAGTCTACTGGGAAGAGCATGAGGGCATGTTCCTTGGATATCTCTCAGATTTTGTCTCCTACTCTTACCACTGGCATCATCAAAAATATTTCCTTTTGCAAATTCTAGAACTACTTTTGCTCTAGGTTTGAAATACATTAAGCACACCTATTTTGACCCCAGAGATAATGGAGATAATGTCATAACCAGAGGTAAGTGCTGAAACTAATTTTTCTTTTGGGTAAACAAACAAAAAACAAAGAATCACACACATGCTCTTTTCCCTTTCAAGACTTTCCCAAGAACTTCTCATTGCACATAGATTGCCCATGGAGATAAGTTAAGAAGCCTTATAAAACTGATGCTTAACCAAAGTTGCACATTTAATTTAAATAATTCAAAGGCAGAGGTATGTTTTTTAAATCATTAATCACAATTTGAACTTTTGTACTAAAGACATGCAGTCCATTGTTGCCCAATCAGCACTATAAATCTGAAGCACCTGTGAGTTTTAAAATTTGCTTTCTTCTCATTTCTTAAATATAACTGAGCTACCTTGAACTTCATCTTTTTAGGAATATGCAGAGAAGAATTTTAGCTTTCACAGTGTACTTTGGATTCCGGCAGTCAATTTTTAAAAATTGGATCTACTTAGTTGAATGGAATGTCAAAGAATAACTAGTCAAGATGGTAGTGCAAATCTACAAGCTACACACATTTTCACTGATGAGGTCATATAATTACAAGGTTATATTTTGTATAGACTTTACTAGAATGATAGTGACTTCAAGGGTTAATTTTCATTCAGTACCACAGGCATTTTTTCCTGCTTCTAAAAACACCTGATTCCTTCTTTTCTACTTTTAAGTTTCCCAAATGCCTAATTAACATTGCTGGCTGTCTTCTCCCTGTGCCAACTGATGGCTTTCTACTGCATGTGTTTTTTGCTGTGCTTTAATGCTTTCCTTGGTATGCTTAGTCCCTGCGTGGGACACATCAGAAGTCCTGGGGAGTTGATGCTCACAGCAGTGGCCCTCAGCTCACGAAGTATGGTAGTTGGAGAATCAATACTGGCTTTCTCATCCTTTTGGTGATCAAGGGCTGAGGAGGGATCTGTTCACTCAGAGGTTCCCAGTGGAATTGAGACTCAGTCATCGACAATGATCTCCTGCATATTATCTTACTCTGTATTAATTTCCTTCCATTTCCTGTCTCTCTTTACCACTCCATTGTTGGTCTATTGGGATCAACTCCCTAATAAACCACTTACACTCACTAAAATCCTTATCTTATGGTCTATTTCTAGGATAACTAAATTTAAATAACTGTTTTTGATGGGTTACTTTTGAGAATGCTCAATACATTATAGTCAGGATCTACTGAATTAAAAACAAATCATCATTTTCAATTAATAGCATTGATTTGAAATAGCTAGATACAAGTTATGATTTGCCAGATTCATCTCTTCGAAGTGTTCTTTTTTTGGAGCTCTTTTATTGTACAATATAAATTAATCCTAATGTAGCTTGTTACTTTGCAGCTCCAGATGTTAGGCTGATTAGGATCTCTGCATATTCATGCCTTTACTCTCTTTTGGACAAAATAAATGATGAATTTGATTTACCCCTCTGCTATTGAATCCCTTAAACACAAGAGCTGCAACACAAACACATATGCACACACACACGCACACATGCATGTACACACACATAATGGATATAGAGCAACACTCTATAGCATTTTATAGAGTTAATGGAAGACTATGTTCTATTTTTGAAAATGTGTATATATCAACTTGTAAATGAGTGGGCAAATAGTGTTTCAAATGTCTAATTCATACAGTTTATGCCATGAGCTTGGGGCAGACCAGATTCTCTTGATTGGTCCTCCAAAGGTTAGCAAAGGGTGTAACTCAGATGTACATAAATTAATTTATATGACTTATCAACAACTCCCATTTCCACTCAGTAGCAAACACCAAACAGCACTCAACACAAAATAGCCCATTTAAGATTACTCAGTCTTCTTTAGTGTAAAATAATTTGGTGGGGATGGGGGAGGTGCCTAGTCCTTCCCTTCATTCCATTTCTTCTCTTATCCTTGAGTGCCTTTTGATACAAGGCAAAGTTCAGGTAATATTGTGATGGCAAGAGAAGTGTCTGGACCTCATGTAGGTTCTCACTGACTTTGGATTGGAATGTGGCAGTTTGGTGTCTGCTTGAATGGCTCACCTCGGAGACTCAGTGCACCTTCCATCTGCTCTCTAACTGCTTTCCACTCCATTTCTTTTCCCCTCAACCCTCTGGAAACAAAGTTGCTTCTTAATTCTTAGCTACCTGGTAAATGTCCCCCACTCCCAACTCCTGATAACTCTTTAGGTCTAAATCTCTGCTGTGCCGCATGGAGGCAAGGGTGATGGGTGCCACATGGAGGCAGGGGCGTTGTTAACATGCCACATTACTGTGGCTGCTCTGCTTTGCTCGGCCCAATGGCTCTGAGACATTCTTCAGCTATAGTTCTAAATGGCAAGAAGTATATTCTCCTACTGCATGCCATTTCTTACCTTCTCATTACCCTTTCTTCCATCTTTGCTCCAGGGTGATGAGAACACCTAACTCCATCTCAGGGACCCAAGTAATGCTACCCTAATTTGATCTTCTCCAGAGTTCTGGAAGTCCTCCCCATATAGCAGGTTTCGTTTCTATTCCTGTGTGTCTGAACCTTCCTTGATAGCCTTCCTTCTCTGTGTGCCGACGCTGAGAGTAAAAATTTAAGCTCTGACATCCACATTTTACTTCTGCAATATAAAAAGATTTTGGAATTTAGAAAACATATTCCTCCCAGCAAAGCTTGGTTCTTAAGACCGTCATCTAGCATGAAGCAGGAATAATTTAATTTTGAAACTTAAAGTTGAATAATGACTTATTTGTTATAGGAAATATTCAACAAACCCCTGAAGTAATGAATATTACTTAATGGGTGAAGAGTCATGAGGAAGTGGATTTATGATGAATGAAAAATACATTGGTTTAATATTTTCAGAAGTAGTCTTATTAAAAATGTTATTACAAACAGTGTGTCTTAAAATAGACTCTTACTCACATATCCACTGATGAATAACACAAATAAAGTAGAATATGTGAGGCTGGTGATGCTTAACTTGATAGGGTTACATAGCATATAAATTTTATGAATAAGATATGCAAATTTATTTTTGTTTCTGCTAATCTTAGCTTTATTACTGTTGAAAGTATAACACACAAATTCACTCGTTTGGCCTCAAAAAATTTAAAAAATATTATTTTTAATTGAGTCCTACCTGCACCCACAACTATAATCATCACTTTCTAGTTTTGGTTAAAACAAGAGAATGAATCAACTAACAAGGGGGTATAATTTCTAAAATTTCATCCTCCTTAATACGTATGTCTTCACTGGTACACATTCATGTTCATCTACCCTGAAGTGGGTGCTGTTTAAACCAATTTGGCTATTGCAGTCCACAGTTATCTCAGCCTGACTCACCGCTCCTGGAGTGAGGAATGAGGAAGTCAGAATCAGTCTGCTTCACAGACCGGAATCTATGGATGGAATCAGGTAATAGATGAGAGGGGTTATGCCACAGTGAATGCCTGCAGTCTGGTGAGGCACATGGGGGTTTGACAAGGAGCTCACGTTTATCGAGCACCTCTTATCTGTCAAATGCTTTCAGATGAGTAAGAAGAACATAATCATATCCTTAAAGACCAAGTATCCTTTTTAACTGGAGGCTGAAAATGTAAATGGAATGGAAGGAGAAGAGGGAGCTATCATTACTCGAGGATTTACTACACAGGTGCCAGGCATACTTTACCTTATTTAATCCTCAAAGCAATCTTATACCAACCTTATTTTATAGATGAGAAAACTGGGATTCATAGAGTTAGTAGACTTTCTCAGTACCACATTGGTGGTAAGTGGGAGATACTGGGAGTGGAACCCACATCCATTTGGGTCTAAATCTCAGATCTTTTACACTACACCAAAATGAGTATAAAAAATGCGTTTACCTTTTTTTCACCTGGCTAGTCTGGTGTTCTTTCCTAAGAAGTGAGCTAGTTAAAATGGTTCCTTAGTTCAAAGAGACAGACACCAAGATTATTTGTTGACAGAACATGTAGAGAACACTGAGACTGGGACCTTAATATCCCAGAATAAAGCCCTGAGAAGTTGCTAGTAACGACTAGTAGAGAAATCTAGAGGCTTTAGCATAAGTGTAAGAATTTGCTTTTTTTTTTTTGCGTTATTGTGCCGTATCTGACAGTTTTTTATATTTCACATGGTACATTATCTATTTTGTACTCACTAATATCCATAATCAGAGCTTATTAGGCCTAAATCATTATCCAGAGCAAACTTTTTCTTTTCTTTTCTTTCTTTCCTTTCTTTTTTTTCTTTCCTTTCTTTCTCTTTTCTTTCTTTTCTTTCACTTTGTTTCTTTCTTTTTTTTTTTTTTTCCCTGAGATGGAGTCTTGAGCTGTTGCCCAGGCTGGAGTGCGGTGGTATGATCTCAGCTCACTACAACCTCCACCTCCCTGGTTCAAACGATTCTCCTGCCTTAGGCTCCCGAGTAGCTGGGATTACAGGTGTGTGCTACCATGCCTGGCTAATTTTTGTATTTTTAGTAGAGATGGAGTTTCACCATGTTGGCCAGGCTGGTCTCACATGGGCTGGTCTCGAACTCCTGACCTCATGATCTGCCCGCCTCGGCCTTCCAAAGTGCTGGGATTACAGGCATGAGCCACTGTCCCTGGCTGCAAACCTGGTTTTTTATATGTCTTGGCAGTGCAGTAACTATGGGTATATTTTAAGAGTACTAGCAGAGATGATGATTTCCACATTTCAATATTATTTTTAATTTCTAATAAATTATAAATCATATTTCAAATCCATTAATTCAATAAGCAATTAATGAATCATTAATTCGTAAATGTTACATTACCTGATTAAAGCAGAGAAAAGCCATATACCTTCAGAAATGAGTAAGATTTGAATATTTAATTCTTTTGAGGATTAACTTAGAGATGTAAACAAGAGAATTTTCAAATATTTTCCCTCACATTATCTATTTAGTTTGAAAATTATATATTTAGGCAGATAGGCTTTATGTTAAAAGATTATGGAGCAAGAATAGTACGTCAAGAAAATGAGTAATGTAAGAGAAAATAAATCTCACAATTGATCCTACCTCAGACTAAGGAAAAACACTTTATATGCAGGCCACATTATCAGACTTACCTCTACCTCCCCTTCTCCCCCTAAAAACAAGAGAGAGAGAAAAATTCAGGCAAAATTATAATGCACTCAACTTTTTTTGGACATTCAGAAAGACTTTTATTAAATTTTAATTTTTTAATTTTAATTTTTGTGGGTACATAGTAGTTGTATATATTTTTGGGGTGCATGAGATGTTTTGATACAGGCATATGATGTGTAATAATTACATCATGTAAAATGGGGTATCCATCCCCTCAAGCCTTTATTCTTTGTGTTACAAACAATCCAATTATACTCTTTTAGTTATTTTAAAATGCACAATTAAATTACTATTGACTATAGTCACCCTATTGTGCTATCAAATCCCCCACCTCCCCCCACACTCTCCCACTACCTTTCCCATACCCTGGTCAGAAAAAGTATTTTAGAATAGTTGATTACTATTCTCGTTTGGTAATTTCTCCTCAGCTGATCCCTTTGGCAGACTCTAAAAGGTATGTTTCTTTTCGTAAATTCTATGTCTAGGGTGGCATCTGGAAAAGGAGAATTAAACTTCTGGTTTATAACCTTACTTTGCTGCTTTACTGTAAAGTAACTTAGCTTTATTTACACCTGCCTTCCAAAAAATAAACACTCAGACAGTCCCGATGGCAATAAACCTGAAGGAATCAGTAATTTACATATATCCAAAGGAGTCTGTCAAGATGGCAAAGCAGAAGAAATGATTGACTATTTTATAGTGATTACCTTATTTTAACATGTATGAGACATCCATACTTTGATTGAATTTAGCTGATTCTGTATTTGCTTTCAATTGTGTATTGCTCAGGACTGGCACAGCGTTAACTCTTAAAAAAATAGGAAGAAAGAGAAACAGAAAACAGAAAGAAAACTTTTAATAGAGTGAAAGAAATTTGCTCATCCTGGGTCTTTTCTTTGCTAGGAAATTTTCCAATCCCTGTGACTTAATTTTTTTAATCTATTCACTATAAACAGGCAAGATATAATGACACAACTTCCCACGCCGTAAGAATACAAATATGGCCATTTAACTTCTCCGTGTTGTTCTCTAAATAATAGATTTAATTCATAAGCATGCCTGCAATTGAGTTATTCCAAAAAGTAGCTATAGATGTGTTATGATCAGTGTTGGAAAACTAGCCTCTGCTTTGCAGAAATACAGACCCCCTGTACTTCTCCTTCAGCAGACTCATAGTACATGCTGCTTTTTTTCATTTCCTAAGCTTCATCGGCTTTGCTCTCACACCCTTAAGTGATATTTTCCCAACCATAAATCTACTCATCTCAGCAGAAACAAGAACCATGTCTCCAACCACCACTCTCTTTTTCCTATTGCAATTCTGTGTTTCTACCATTGTACCTCCAGGTACAATCATAGGGAATCATTCTTCAGGTTTGATTATATTGTCAATTTAATCCCAAGATTTAGGCTATATTTTTACCCCTATCAAGAATCAGGACACCATTATCTGTATCTAGTTATTTTATTTAAAATTTATTTCCATTTCCACTCTTTTTTAACTTGAAAAAACACATAATATTTGTACATATTTATGGTGTACATGTGGTATTTTGATACATGGGTACAATGTGTAATGTTCAAGTCAGGGTATCTAGGATATTCATCACCCCAAACAGTTATCGTTTCTTTACGTTGGAAATATTTCAGATCTCTTCCATTAGTTATTAATAGTTATTTTAGAAATAGTCTATAAATACACAATATATTATTTTTAACTGTAGTCACCTTACTCTGCTATCAACCACTAAGCCTGGCACAGTGGCTCACACCTGTAATCTCAGCACTTTGGGAGGCCGAGGTGGGCAGATCATCAAGTCAGGAGATTGAGACCATCCTGGCTAACACAGTGAAACCCCGTCTCTACTAAAAATACAAAAAAATTAGCCAGGGTGGGTGGTGGGCGCCTGTAGTCCCAGATACTCGGGAGGCTGAGGCAGGAGAATGGCATGAACTCAGGAGGCAGAGCTTGCAGTGAGCCGAGATCACGCCACTGCACCCCAGCCTGGGTGACAAAGCGAGACTCTGTCTCAAAAAAACAAAAACAAAACAAAACAAAAAAACCCACTAGCACTTATTCCTTCCATATAAGTGTATGTTTGCACGTTAACCAACGTTTCTTCACCTCCTGACCCTCACCTTCCCAGTCTCTGGTATCTGTCATTCAACTTCCTCTGCCTCCACAAGATATACATTTTTTAAGCTCCCACATAATAATGAGAATATGCAATATTTGTATTTCTGCGCCTGGTTTATTTCCTCCTGTTCCATCTACATTGCTGCAAATGACAGGATTTCATTCTTTTTATGGCTGAATTAGTATTTCATTGCTCATATGTACCACATTTCCTTTATTCATTCATCCATTGATGGGCACTTAGGTTGATTCCACATCTTGGCTGTTGTGAATAGTGCTGCAGTAAATATGGAGGTACGGGTGTCTCTTTGATAACGCTGATTTCCTTTCCCTTGAATAAACACCCAGAAGTGGGGTTGCTGGATGGTATGATAGCTCTATTTTTAGTTTTTTGAGAAACTTCCATACTGGTTTCCATAATGGCTGTATTAATTTACATTCCCAAAAACAGTGTATGAGTTCCTTTTTGCATCTTCAATAGCATTTGTTATTTTTGTCTTTGTTGATAATAGCCATTATAACTGCATCTCACCCACTCTTAATGAAATTTGTCATATCAATGGAGAATATACTTGAGACATAATAAATTATATTTTTCCTTTTCTTGCTTAAACTTTTTTTTAAGGGAAGGAACTTAGGGTTAGCAGTTAAATTTAAGAGAAAATATATAGGTTAATTAAAACTTATACAGAGAGTGAGAGAGACAGAGAGAGGAAGAGAGAGAGAACAAGAAATTAATGAATATAGTCAGGATGATATAATTCTTTGTTTTCTTGCAATCATGAAATTAAGGTCTTCCAAGATCACAGTAGGAGTTTAGTCAAGTATAATTCAGGCACGTCAATAAAGATGGAATCTTAGAATGTACTACTCCTGGTGGGATATATATTATAGTAAGGAGCTTAAAATGAGAAATTATTTACAAAAAATATAAATAGTAGTGAAAGGCAGAATTAGTTCCATCAGTTCCTGTTGAAAAGATATAGGGAGAAATTTGAGAGAGATTTGTGCCAAAAACAACGTGGTGAGCCCGTGAGTGGAAGAACTTGTGTTTCATAAAGAAAAGTTGACTGTACCCTAAAGCCAATCAAGATAAATTTTTAAGAGTTCTAACCTTCTCTTGACCCACTGATTTTGCTTGAAGTCTATGTAAGTAATATATCATGTAGTTGTTTCCTTTCTGCATTGTTTCCTCTGTGCCACGCAGTGGCATCTTCTAAGAGCCTTGGACTGGAGAATGGCTGAAGCTCACTCTGCTGGGGCCCCTGGCTAGCTTCACAGGGAACTGGAACAACTCTAGCTGTTTGCTGTTTCATTTGCTGTTCTTTCCTTATCATCGTGGAGGGCCAGTATTGCCTAGAACAGGAATAGAACAAAAATCTCTTCTTTCTTGGCTATTAGTTGTTTTTATTTGCAGAGGATTACTGGGAAAATTCACTAATCTTCAGGATATTACAAATGGTGTATTTGTAGAAGAGTTCGATCCAATCTGTCCTAATTTAAGAAGCAGCTTTATTTTTCACATTTGAAAGCTACTCAACTCTCATGGTGAATGAATTATTGTTTGTTTCTTGACTATGTACATTTATTTTGATTGTTGGGTCCTTGTGGTTTAACCATTGCTATGTGGCATTGGCTGGAAATAATTTAGTGAATAAAACAAGTTATGAATAAATCAGAATTTTTTTCTCTCTAATGGGACATAAATGGTTTTGGTTAATAAACAAAAGGTGAAAAGAAAATATTGCAAAACATAAGGTGACATGACAATATGCAAAATCCTGTTTATATGACACATTTTAGGCATCCTTAAATCTAAATCTCCAGAGCGATTTAACTTAAATGATTTGACTTTTATCTAAGGGAATCACCCTATATTAATTCTTTTAGCTAGAGAAAGCAGGCACAGTCCTCCCCAATCATGGAGTAGATGTATTTATATTTATATATGAATGGGACAAGGTAGATATTCAGAAATATTGCTTGAGTAAGTGTTCTACCATACACTGTGGTTAACTGTAGCCAAAAATCAAAACAGTAAAAATTAAATTCGGTGGACTAATGATTTCACTGAAAAAGAAATTAATTTATTTAAAAATAATTTTTAAATGGAAAGGCTACAATATTCCAGTGTAGACACATATAATTAACATTACCTATCTGTGTTTCTAATCATAAATCAATGACTTTATCTGATCTATGTTAAATTTGCTGAACAGAGTTGTGACTTCTCTGTAAAACAAGGACATTACATTGCTTTTCAGTGTTTGAGAGAGTATACTGTTTCATAAAATTTAAGCAGAGAGGTCACTGCAACTGTTGACAAAATGGCTGGTATCATTAGGTTTGTAACTATTCCGTACCTCCTCACTATACCCGTAAGACAGCACAACATGGTGGTGATCACCACTGGGATGCTCCATAGTGGGGATATTCCAGAAAGTCTTACTCATTCACTCCCAACTTGCAGCCTCTTGAGAGTTCAGGGAAGGCAGAAACAAGAAAGTTGTCTATTACATAGGAGGGACAAGATTGCTTCCACTTGGCTGTAAGCTGAAGGCTCCAGAGTTCTGCCATATTAACTTTCCAGACGTAATCTAGCTGAATGCACTGTGGATTTCTTGGATATTGTTTCAGGCCTTCAGAATAAAGCTACAGATCTTTTCAGTTACCTGGGTAGTCAGCTTTCTAGTCCAACACATAGCATAGTAGGCTTGGTCCTTCTATTCTCTTGCCTGAAAAGCTTAACATTGTAAGTAAGAGGGGATATCGTGATACATTGAAATCTTTGACTTAACAGCAGTGGCAGTCTGGTCTATGCAATAAAAATCTACAAACAGTATGTGTCTTGAGAGCTTTCTATGCCCCGCCCAGCTAATCAATGCCCTGGATCTGCCATGTATAATCTATGTGACTTCATACCAATTGCTTTTCCTTTCAAATGCTTAATTTTCTCGTTGTATTAGGTAGATAATACTACTACTATACTTAATTCTTCTCTCTCAATATACAGAGTACCTTCAATGTTCTAGGCTCATAATAGTGTGCAAAACAGTACTCTTTCAAGGACCCTAGAAACTAGTGAAAGAAGGCAGAAAAGAAAATAGACATGACGCAGTGAAAAGTAGTGATTGATGAGTGTTATCAGCATTACTCTTTTCCCTGACTGCTAAAGAGTATTCTGGCTTTGATGCTCAATTTTTAGTTGCCTCCTCTGAATCCTCCAACCCACCCTTAGAAGAAGGCTTTAATATTGCAAGAGTCATGATTTTGACTTTGAAATAAAGAATCAGGAGAATACAGCAGAATATGGCAATAAAGGAGTTCACAGAGCAGGGCTAGAGCAGGGGATTTGGGGGAGACTGCCAGTGAGAAAGTAAGGTAAGAGGATAGGAGAAGAGAGTGTTTTTTTTTTTTTTTAACAGATTTATGGTAGAAATTGTGGAATGATGATAGGCATGCCTCTGTCATGCCTGAGGTCCCACTAAAAGAGAGTAAGAAGTGAAAGAAAGAGTAAGCTCATAGCATAGTAAGAAGAAATGGAGGGGGATGTACCAGGAACTGAGAGATTTCAACAAATTTCTTGAGGGTAGAAAATGAATGAATGAGAGATTCCTGTTGCCTGATGAAAAATTGTGATGGAATCACAATCCATAGTACACTGTGAAGAGTTGGAGAAAACGTGCCAATCTACAAGGTGGAATACTGAAGAGATTCTGGGGTCAGAAGCAGTAGAAGTGAGATGTGAGGCTAAGACCGTGGCGTGTGTATATGTTTGAGTGGGAGAAGACCTGAAGATCCATAGGGGAACAATTTTGTCCTTGCTCCATCTGCCTCCCCAATCTCATGTGCAGAGTGATTGGAGCAGTGTTAAGCCTCAGGCAAAGGAGAATGAATTCTACTTGAAAGAAATAGAATTGGCTGGGCACGGTGGCTCACAGCTGTAATCCCAGAACTTTGGGAGGCCAAGGTGGGCGGATCATGAGGTTAGGTGATCGAGATCATCCCAGCTAACACGGTGAAACCCCGTGTCTACTAAAAATACAAAAAATTAGCTGGGCATGGTGGCACGTGCTTGTAATCCCAGCTACTGGGGAGGCTGAGGCAGGAGAATAGCTTGAACCTAGGAGGCGGATTTTGCAGTGAGCCGAGATTATGCCACTGCACTCCAGCCTGGGTGACAGAACGAGACTCCATCTCAAAAAATAAATAAATAAATAAATAAATAAATCGATAGAATTACATAACTATCTGTGTAGAACTCCGGCTGCTAGGACTTAGTGCTCCAGAATAAAGCTGTGTTCCTTTAGGCTTCCAAAGGGCCTGCCTGCTGACAGCTAAAACTCTGAATCTAGTGTTCTAGTGGACACTTAAATGGTTAGCACTTGTTATAATTCTACTGTTGGGTAAAGAGTAAGGGTGAATAAAAAGTATCTTATTAAGCAACAGGAGAAACCCATACTAACTAGTCTCAGCCTTGTAGTTCCTCTTTCTTAAATAAAAATGTCTGGCTGGGACTGGTGGCTCATGCCTGTAATGCCAGCACTTTGAGAGGCCAGGGCAGGCAGATCACGATGTCAAGCGATCGAGACCATCCTGGCCAACATGATGAAATCCCATCTCTACTAAAAATACAAAAATAAACTGGGCATGGTGGCATGTGCCTGTAGTCCCAGCTACTCAGGCAGGAGAATTGCTTGAACCTGGGAGGCAGAGGTTGCAATGAGCCAAGATTACGCCACTGCACTCCAGCCTAGCAACAGAGTTGAGACTCTGTCTCAAAAAAAAAAAAAAAAAAAAAAAAAAAAAGTATACTTGGAGTCATGAGGGTAAAGAAGAACCAATTCTTTAAGTTTAAAAAAAAAATAACCACAAGAAAAGGAAACCCTCGTACACTGCTAGTGGGAATGTAAATTAGTACAACCACTATGGAGAACAGTTTGAAGTTTCCTCAAAAAACTAAAAATAGAGGTACCATGCAATCAAGCAATCCCACTGCTGTGAATATCCTGGAAAGAAAGGAAATCAGTCTATCAAAGAGATATATGCACTCATATGTTTGTTGCAGCACTGTTCACAGTAGCCAGGATTTGGAAGCAACCTAAGTGTCCATCAACAGGTGAATGGATAAAGGAAATATGCTACTTATACACAATGGAGTACTATTCAGCCATGAAAAAGAATGAGATTCTGTTATTGGCAACAACTGACATGGAAAGCATTATGGATGAAACTGGAGGTAGTTATGTTAAGTGAAATAAGCCAGGAACAGCAAGACAAACATCACATGTTTTCACTTATTTATGTGATCTAAAAATAAAAAAAATTGAACTCACAGAGACAGAGAATAGAAGAATGATTACTAGAGGCTGTAAGGTAGTGGATGTGAGGCAGGGGAGAAGAGGAGATGGTTAATGGGTAACAAAAAACTAGAAAGACAGAATAAGACCTAGTACTTGATACTACAACAGGGGAAGTTACAGTCAATAATAACTTAATTGTTCATTTAAAAATAACTAAAAGAGTATAGATTGCTTGTAAAGCAAAGGATAAATGCTTGAGGGGATGAATACGCAATTTTCCATGATGTGATTATTAAGCATTGCATGCCTGTACCAAAATATCTAATGTACCCCATGAATTTATAAACCTACTGTGTACTCATACACACACAAAAAGAAAAACCACAGGGAAACAAGAACACTTTAGGGAACAAAGAGAAGACAATTTTAAGGAAATATTCTCTAAAAGAGATTTGGGAAGAACCAAGGAAAATAAAAATGGAAAAAAGAAAGAAAAAGAAATGAAGGGAAGAGCTAAAGAAAAATAAAGATATTTTTGAGACTGTGATAAAATTGTTTAAACAAAATGTACGGCCAAAGAGCCAGAAAACAAAATTTAGATGATTTCTAAGAATACAGAGTAAAACAAACCTAACCTATCTATAAAGTGATGTGGCAGTTTACCATGTTGAGAAGTTGGAAAACTCTGGGCAGTGGTAAAATGAAAATTAGTTTTTAACTAGTAATTAATGAATACCTACACTCTTTTAATATAGAATCATTTTTGGATGCGAAGATGAGGCTCATACTACACTTTTTCTGATTAGTGGAAAGGTGTTGCCCAGGCCATGTTACCTGGGAATGTGGCTGTTGCTTTTGGACTTAAAAGGGAGTTGGCTTTGAAATAGTGATACATACTTTATGCTGCCAGAGACATGTTAGACTGCATATAGCTGGAAATGTAACCAATGATGTCTTGACCAAATAGAGATATTTCCACAAACAAGAAGCTTGAACATGGATGATTGAGGTTATCAGTTCAGTTGCTCAAAGATGCTACCAAGCTTCCCAGGCTATACTCTCCTTCCATTTTTCCACCCTAAGCTATTGCCTTTTTGTTCTTGCCCTTGTCATCTCGTGATATCCTCACACAAGTATCCCAACAAAAAAGACAGCTGTTGTTTTCCCAGAAGGAACCTCTTCTTAAACTCTCTGTTACATCTCCTTAGTCAGAGTTGGTCTTGTGCCAATTCCAGACTACTAACTGGCAAAATCAAGTAAAATTTCCATGGCTACCATAGAGTTATTATTATTCATCCTCATGAATTATGGTTGGGGCCTCTCTATCCTGAGACCACTAGTTAATTGTGATCTCTTTGTAGGGAAGAAGGGTCACCTATTGAGTAGGCAACAACTCAGGTCTGCCACAGGTGTATCCTACAAAATGCTTAATTCTTGGACTAGACGTGGAAGGATTTAGTAAAAAGATAAGTGATTAAAAAAAGGGAGAAGCTGGCCGGGTGCGGTGGCTCATGCCTGTAATCCCAGCACTTTGGAAGGGTGAGGCGGCGGATCACGAGGTCAGGAGATTGAGACCATCTTGGCTAACATGGTGAAACCCCGTCTCTACTAAAAATACAAAAAATTAGCCGGGCGTGGTGGCGGGCGCCTGTAGTCCCAGCTACTTGGGAGGCTGAGGCAGGAGAATGGCATGAACCCAGGAGGCGGAGCTTGCAGTGAGCCGAGATCGCGCCATTGCACTCCAGCCTTGGTGACAGAGTGAGACTCCTAAAAAAAAAAAAAAAAAAAAAAAAAAAAGGGTGGGGGAAGCCAGGAAGGACCACAAAATAAGAACTTAAAGATTTCTAAATAGGAGAGTTGTAATAAAAAATGTGTTTAAGTTTAGCTTGCTTATATATATTTGGAGTACAAAATTCTTATATAGTCTTACATAGACTAGTTTAATGTGTTCATCTCTCTCTGGCCAAGAGTTCCACATGGCTGATAAATTCACGTCAAGGAAGAAGACTATAAAGAAAAGGCAATGTTTGCAATCTCAGAGTCTTCACCTCACCACAGACTTCTGAAATCCTGGGTGGAAGTGATGAGGTTCCATGGAGGTATCTCCTGTTTAGTTTATCTCTAGCATTCCCTTCACTTCTTCCTCAAAGGAATCACAGAAGAATTTGTCTTGTTAGTTTCACCAACATGACTGTGACTTGGAAATCTGCAGTTGTACAGAGGTTCTATCTTGCCTCTTGCCTCTCTCCTCTAAGAGAGACAGACATTTATGCCAGACAGACACATGAGGTTGACCTAATTACAATAGGTTCATTCATTTCTTAAATCACCCTAAGACACTTCAAAGACTAAACAGAATTCTTATTAGTTTGCACAGAGGGCCAGTTTTCTTCTTTAAAGTAGTCTGAGTAACCAGAGATGCTGCTGCTGCTACTGCTACTGATTAGGAAATAGGATGACATCACAGAGTAGTCCTTACTTTGGAGGAAAAAAAGTCTTAAATTTAGTCAACACTACTCTCACTGTCTGCCTGTTCTTCACGTTGACATTTATCAAGCTGTGTTTTGCACAACGGTCATAATTTTTTAGACTAAAATTAAGTTTATAAGCAAGAATATGCATGAGATTTCAGAGGATTTTAAAGCCACTCTCTGTTCCATTTTAAATTAATATCAAGCACTTTGGCTGGAATTACAGAAGGTGAAGAAAAGAAAACAAAGGCTGCCACTGAAATTTACCAGGACCATAAATTGGCGGAAATAAATATATACGTTTAAGTGAACAAAAATTGTTGTATTTTGGGTTCCTGTTTAATATACATAATTATTTCATGACTTTATTAATTTACATAAAAGAATGAGCACGGAGACATAATTTTAGTTACAGTTGTAGCATTGGTGCCTGTAATGTACTGGAGTTGGCCTAGATTGTGGTGCTTGAACTTTAGGCTGCATTAGTATCATCTAGAGGACTTGTTAAAACCCAGATTGCTGGGGCCCCTGCCTCAAGTTTATGATCCAGTGAGTCTGGGCTTGGACCTAAGAATCTGCATTTTGACAAGTTTTCAGGTGTTGCTGATGCTGCTGGTCCAGGATCTGTACGTTGGGAACCACTGGCTTAAAGTAAAGAGTGGTGTGATTGCATGACAGCAAAGAAAACCATGATCCCAATTTTAAGTTTGTTCTTTCCCCGCTCTTTCACATGTCATTCACTCTGAGCTCCTTGAGGCCAGAACCAATGTGTTACTGTCTATTTTTCACCAGTGTTTACTAGAGTACCTGGCACACAGTAGACAGTATATCTTTACTGGAATATTGACACCGTTTGCTGACACCCTCTGTTGGCTCCATGGATGACTGATTAGTATTCTCCAAACATTTCTGTTCAAGACACTTCATCAATACAAAAATTCTTCAAGATCCAAATCAAAAAGATGTCTCCAGGGGACCATGTCTTATTGCAAGGATCACATTATGCTTTCTCTGGTTTTGGGACAAATGATCATTGTTGTGGTTGAAGAGAAACAAAATACAACTAATAAGAAATTGTTTGAGTTTAGATAAAAATAGTATTTGTAACTCCCAAAAACAATGGCACATGAATATCCCAACTAGTTTCATAAGTTATAACGAGCAGTAATCATTTAAACTTCTAAATTTCAAGCAACTTCATTTTAGTGTATTTATTCATTTGTTCAATTGGCATTTATTAAAATGTTTCCAGATGGGTTATTCCTCCCTTATTCTTCCTTGGGACCAGATAACTTCTCTATAGTAGCACTTCACACACATTTTTGAAAAAGAATGCTTTTCCATGGCTATTTTTCATAGTTGTCATGTAGGCGCCTTAGGTCTACATTTAAGGAATATCTGTCTAGATTGGGCTTGGTATTGAAAATATAAAAAATACCTATCGCAGGGTCATTTCCATAGAAAACTTTTCAGTTGACAAGATGAGACAAGAGTGTACATTAATGTACTCATTTAGAACCAGAAACACTTGTAATAGTCTATAGAGTATGTTACTACTTCACTAGAAATTTCAAACTATTTGGAAAAAATATGTTAATCATACTGCAGGCAAGGACTGAATGTCTCATGCAATCTTGTAAAATGCCTCATTCATAGTAAATGCTCAGGGAGTCATTGCTGAACATAATGATACAATTTAATAAACATACAGAAGGCTTCTGAGGGCAGGGACCATATTATACTCATACGTACATCCTTTGCAACTCGCACTATGCCTTGCATCTAGTTAGGCAGTCAGTATACCTGGGAGTTCTCAGGAGTGTTAACTTACTCAACTCCAAGGTGTTTTAGCTTTATAAATAATTCATTACTTTAAGAAAAATTCCTGGATTATAATCCTAAAATCAAAAGCTCTGCTCTGAGGTCTAGAAACTGTAGTGCTGAATTTAAAACAGTAACAGAAAAACTAAATAGGGAGGTTATAGTCTAAGCTGATATTAAAATAAGATCTGGTAAAATAAAATTATAGCTGAATAAGGGTACCCAGAATTCTAGCAGATCAAACACTGTTCCCGTGAATTATAGATGCTCTTGTCTGTAAAATGATCCCATGAATCTGCTCGGCTACTGTGCTAAACCTGGTCTTTCACTGAAAAAAATGGGCCTCCTTATACAGGAAAAAATAGAAGGATTATAAGGAAATAAGCACAAAGACAGGAACTTATTTTTCCCTTCTAACAACCAGAGGATTTGTGGATGCTTAACATAAACTACTGAAATGTTCAGTGGGTAATGTCTCTTGAAGAATTATTCTCTACAGTTCATTAGTTTTGGCAGCATTCTCTTCTCTGTTTAAGTTCAAGATAGGCTGGTGTGGAAGGAGTGGTGATATTGAGGAATGTTTAAAAAAATTCTTCCTCAAATTGCAAAATAACAGGAAAAACGTATTTCATAGATACATGTAAGTGACTAAAAATGTGCTGATGTGTTAACACAAAAAAATCCTAAAATAAAATAAATGTGTTATATTCTTCATCTTACCATGGAGCCAAGATCATATAAAATTTGGTATTTATAAATCATGACACTGAAAGAAGAATCAACTGTCCTTACTGATTTAATTTGCTTTATTTTCTGGCACTTACTGGTGGAGATACAGATGAGCTGGTAACACAGTGTTGTAGGACTTTCTCCTTTGTTCAGCTAAAAGCCGGGTTCTTGTCACACAGCCATGAGAGATTAGGCTTGCTGACACTTTGAAGGGTGAGAAAAATGGAATTTATTGAGCAAAAAGGAAAAAAAGGGAAACGGGGTCCTCTCAGCAGGGAGAGAGTCCTGCTAGTATAGGCTTCCTGCATCACAAATTGAATTCCAGTTTCCATCCCAGAGCAGGAGAGACCAGGCTCCTCCCCTCTGCAAATGGTGCGAACTTCCCGAGGCTCCAACCTGGTACGCATTCCTCTCAGTGTACAGGCAGGTTGGAGGTTCTCCAGTGACCCTTTTATACTTGGCTGTCTCAACAGCATGATTCTATAGGCTGGCATTTGGGACCTCTTGATTTGTGCCACTGATTTTGTATGATTTTATATAGTTTGCCCCATTAAATTTCTAAAAGTCTAGTCTCTCAGTATTAATACTTTCAGGGTGTGAATACTCTGGGATAAATGGGATGGAGCCATTTATGTTTGGTGAAAAGAAAGAAAGTAGGAACTTTGGATACTTGGACTATGCAATCAATTATAAGTTCCTAATGATATTAATTCTGACCTCATTCTTTCCTTGCTTCTCTTTTCTTCCTTTCTTTTTGATAGCGTCACACTCTGTCATCTAGGCTGGAGTGCAGCAATGTGATCATAGTTCACTGCAACCTCCAAATCCTGGGCTCAAGTGATCCTCTTGCCTCAAGCCTCTTGAGTAGCTGGGACTACAGGTGTTCACCATGTAGTTTCGCTGTGTTGCCCAGGCTGGTCTCAAATTCCTGTACTCGAGTGATGCTCCTGCTTTGGCCTCCCAAAGTGCTGGGATTACATGTATGAGCCACTGTGCCCAACCATTTTGTTCGTTTTCCATCACATGAGGCTCTCTCCTTCATTCTGAAGCAAATGTAATGATGATATTGTTTAATGAATAAGCTTTGTGTATATATATCCTGTATAATAACTATTATATACAGCAATGCCATTGACTCTTTTTTATAATCATCTCAATATACATATATATTTTATTATACTTTAAGTTCTGGGGTACATGTGCAGAACGTGCAATTTTGTTACATAGGTATACACGTGCCATGGTGGTTTGCTGCACCCATCAACCCGTCACCTACATTAGGTATTTCTTCTAATGTTATCCCTCCCCTATCCCTCCATCCCCTGACAGGCCCCAGTGTGCGATGTTCCCCTCCCTATGTCCATGTGTTCTCATTGTTCAACTCCCACTTAGAAGTGAGAACATGCAGTGTTTGGTTTTCTGTTCCTGTGGTAGCTTGCTGAGAATGATGGTTTCCAGCTTCATCCATGTCCCTGCAAAGGACATGAACTCATCCTTTTTATGGCTGCATAGTATTCCATGGTGTATATGTGCCACATTTTCTTTATCCAGTCTATCACTGATGGACATTTGGGTTGGTTCCAAGTCTTTGCTATTGTGAATAGTGCCGCAATAAACATACATGTGCATGTGTCTTTATAGCAGCATGATTTATAGTCCTTTGGGTATATACCCAGTAGTGGGTAATCTTTTGGGTATACTACCCAGTAGTAGTGGTTCTTTGAAACCAATGAGAACGAAGATACAACTTACCAGAATCTCTGGGACACATTTAAAGTGGTGTGTAGAGGGAAATTTATAGCACTAAATGCCTACAAGAGAAAGCAGGAAAGATCTAAAATTGACACCCTAACATCAAAATTAAAAGAACTAGAGAAGCAACAGCAAACAAATTCTTCTCAATATTTTTATCCATTTAAAAATCCACAGCTTGCCTTAATTTAAAAATATATTGCATGGAGAAATTTTTACAACATAAGGGGTATAGAACTCATAGGGTATAACTGTTATTGCAAGTGGACTCAAATCCATATAAGTAACAAAGATTGATAGCAGTTTGAATAAATAGTATACCATAAAATAGGAAATATAAAGTATTATCCAAATGCATGTGAATTTATTTTAATAAGATACAAATAATTTTAAACATAACTTCTGGTCATTATATATTTTGTTATTTATGCACATTCAAAGTACAACTTTTCTATCATGTGGAAGCTTGAAGAACATTTTTTATGTTAAAAGGATTTATCATACTCTGAAATGCAATATACCATGGGGTAGGGTAGGTTTGTCAGAAATAAATATGCATTCTTGCTACCATTCCCACCTCCCACACCCATAGCAGATGTTGCTTCTTTTTCTGGTAAGCTCAGACTCAGCTTCAGAATCCTTTTCTATACATGCTCCAGGTGGCCATTATCAATTGATTGACGATGGCATTAAAATCCAAAGTTTTTGCATGTTGGTTCAAGGTTTCATAACCTCTTAAGGCTCAAGCCCAACACCTGAGATCTTAACGATGTACCTATAAACTCAGAACCCAAAGCAAAATAGATAAATTTTTAAAGCACACAGATTTCTCTTTCCTTAAAAATTTAAAAACCACGTGGAAGAATTTACAATAAAAGGAAGCAAATTTGACATAGTTTTACTTTTTCTATCCAACTTGGAACTATTAGTTCACTTGCCGCTCAACCTGGACTCAATTAACTGATATTTACTTGATAATTTTCAACAACTACAAAGTCAGCATGTTGACCTGAAGTAGGAAGACATGGCACATGTATACATATGTAACAAACCTGCACATTGTGCACATGTACCCTAAAACTTAAAGTATAATAATAAAAAAAATTTGAAATAATACAATTTTGAAAAAAAAAGTAACATTGAATGTTTTCTATTTGTCAGAGAGCTACATGTTAAAACGTTTTATCTTTTTCCCTCACAACAACTTTTTTAGGGAGGAATAATAAATCTCAATTTTACTGTTGAGGAAATTGAGACCCTTGAAGATTAACTTACTTGCTTAAGTTGTGCAGTCTTTAACTGGCAGAGCCAAAATCCAAACAAATTTATAACTGCCTGGAAGGACCATGGTTGTTTTATGAAACTTTAAAGGTTTTATTTGTCCATTTGCTTGCACTTTGTATGTTTCCTAAATTGAGTTAGCAGATTCTGGCTAAAGTAGATCTCTAGATTAGAACATCTGAATTGGTCCTACCAGTTCCTTCAGATCTTATCAGAAGGCAAGAAATTAAACTCTCCATTGTTGTAAAAAGTAATAATAATAAAAAAACATAATGCCAGGTAAAATAAAAATAATGCTCAACATAGGGCATTTTCTTTTCAAAGATTGTTTGACTATTTTTGCTTTATATACTTCTATTTAAAGCTTAGAATTATCATGTATAGGCCGGGCGCGGTGGCTCATGCTTGTAATCCCAGTACTTTGGGAGGCCGAGGCAGGCAGATCACAAGGTCAGGAGATCGAGACCACGGTGAAACCCCGTCTCTGCTAAAAATACAAAAAATTAGCCAGGCGTGGTGGCGGGCGCCTGTAGTCCCAGCTACTCGGAGAGGCTGAGGCAGGAGAATGGCGTGAACCCGGGAGGCGGAGCTTGCAGTGAGCCGAGACTGCGCCACTGCACTCCAGCCTGGGCGACAGAGCGAGACTCCGTCTCAAAAAAAAAAAAAAAAAAAAAAAAAAAAGAAGAATTATCATGTATACAAAATTACCACCTAGGAGAATTGACACATTTACCATGTTGAAGTTTCTGATACATGGTCATTCACAGTCTTCTATCTATTTAGGTCTTCACTGATTTCTCTCAGTAATATTTTATGTTTTTTTATGCAAAGAGTTTGTATATTTGTTGCTAAATTTATCTCTAGATATTTAAACCTTTTAATGCTATTAAAGTATTTCTTTTACATTTTTATTTTCTAATTGTTTTTAATTGTTCAAAAACTAATGTTTTTATATCAGCTTTGTATCCAGCATGCTTGCTGAGTTCACTTATTAATTTCAGATTGTAAATTCTATTTAGATTTTCTACATAGGGAATCCTATAACTTGTGAATTATGACATGGTTACTTCTTTTCAAACCCTTCTGTTTCATTTTTTTTTCTGGTACATGTCATAACTTAGGACCTCTAGTACTTAAAAAATTTTATTATAGCTTGACAATTTATAATTATATATTTATAGGGCACAAAGTGATATGATTTGTGGACACAATGTGGAATAATTAAGATAACATATCAATTTCCTCAAATGCTTATCTTTTTTGTGATGAGAACATTTGAAATGTACTGTCTTAGCAATTTTGAAATGTACAATAAAATATTATTAACTATATTCACCATGCTGTGCAATAGATCTCAGAAAAACTCACTTATTCCTCCACCAAAACTTTATACCCATTGACTAACATCTCCCCATCAATCCCAACCCTGTAACTACCATTCTACATTGCTTTTAATATCCAATGTTTTAAATTCCACATTCAAGTGAAAACATGTAGCATTTGTCTCTTTGTGCCTGGCTTATTTCATCTGGAAAAATCTTCCTTAGTTCCATCCATGTTGTCACAAATAAAAGAGAATTTTCCATCTTTTTAAGACTTTCAGGCTTTATCCATTTATCTGATGATGGGCACTTAGGTGGCTATTGTGAATAATGCTGTAATGAACATGAGAGTGCAGACATCTCTTTGACATACTGATTTTAAATCTTTTGGTAGATACCCAGAAGTGGGATTGCTGGATCATATGATAATTCTATTTTTAACTTTTTGCAGAACCTCCATACAGTTTTCCACAATGGCTGTCCTAATTTACATTCCCACCAATAGTGTACAGGGTTCCCATTTCTCCACATCCTCACCAACACTTATCATTCATATTTTTGATAACAGCCATTCTGACAGGTGTGAAGTGATATCTTATTATGGTTTTAATTTGCATTCCCTAGTGATTAGTGACATTGATAATTTTTTCATGTATCTGTTGGTCATTTATATGTTTTCTTTTGAAAAATGTCTACTCAGGTCTTATACCCATTTTTTAAATTGGGTTGTCTTCTTGCTATTGAGCTGAGTTCCTTATATATTTTGGATATTAACACATTACCAGATGTATGGATTGTAAGTATTTTCTCCCAAACTATATGTTGTCTCTTCACACAGTTAATTGTTTCCTTTTCTGTGAAGAACCTTTTTAGTTTGATATAATCCCATTTGTCTATTTTTGCTATTGTCTGAGCTTTTGGGGTCACATAAAAAGAAATCATTGCCAAGACTAATGTATAGTTTTTCCCCTGTTTTCTTATGTTTCAAGGCTTATGTTTAAGTCTTTAATCCATTTTGAATTGATTTTTTTTTGGTAAATGGTATGAGATGTGTCCAATTTCATTCTTTTGCTTGTGGATATCCCGTCTTCCCACTACCATTTCTTGGAGAGACTATCCTTTTACATTGTGTATTATTGGCAGCTTTGTTGAAAATCAATGTACTATAGATGTATAGCTTTTTTCTGGGCTCTCTGTTCTGTTCCATTGGGGGATATGTCTATTTTTATGCAAGAATCATGCTGTTTTAATTATCACAGTTTTGTGGCATAGTTTGAAATCAGGTAGTGTGAGGATGCCATGCTTTGTTCTTTTTGCTCATGATTGCCTTGTTGTTTTTGTGGTTTCATTTAAATTTTAGAATTTTGTTTTATTTCTATGAAATACAACATTGGGATTTTGACAGATATTGCATTAAGTCTGCAGGTCATTTTGGGTAGTAGGAACATTTTAAGGATATTAATTCTTCCAATCCATGAACACAAAGTATCTTTCCATTGATTTGTGTCTTCAGATTTTTCATGAATATTTAATATTTTTCAATGTACAAATCTTTCATCTCCTTGGTTAAGTTTATTTCTAAGTATCTTGTGTTTTTTGGTAGCTATTGTAAATGGGATTATTTTCTTGACATCTTTTTAGATAGTTTGTTGTTAGTATTCAGAAAAGCTACTGATTTGTGTGTGTTGATCTTGTATTCTGCAACTTTACTGTATTTGTTTATTAGTTCTAACAATTCTTTGGTGGACTCGTTAGAGTTTTCTATATACAAGATCATGTTGTCAGCAGTGACAATTTCACTTCTTCCTTTTCCATTTGGATGCCTTTTATTTATGTCTGTAGCCTAATTGCTCTGGTAAGGGCTTCCAATACCATGTTGAAAAGAAGTGATAAAAGTGAGCATCCTTGTCTTGTTCCAGATTTTAAAGAAAAGACTTTCACTATTTTTATTTTATTTTATTTTATTTTATTTTATTTTATTTTATTTTATTTTATTATTATTATACTTTAAGTTTTAGGGTACATGTGCACAATGTGCAGGTTTGTTACATATGTATACATGTGCCATGTTGGTGTGCTGCACCCATTAACTCGTCATTTAGCATTAGGTATATCTCCTAATGCTATCCCTCCCCCCTCCCCTCAACCCATAACAGTCCCCGGTGTGTGATGTTCCCCTTTCTGTGTCCATGTGTTCTCATTGTTCAGTTCCCACCTATGAGTGAGAACATGTGCTGTTTTTTTTTTTTTGTCCTTGCGATAGTTTACTGAGAATGATGATTTCCAGTTTCATCCATGTCCCTACAAAGGACATGAACTCATCATTTTTTATGGCTGCATAGTATTCCATGGTGTATATGTGCCACATTTTCTTAATCCAGTCTATCGTTGTTGGACATTTGGGTTGGTTCCAAGTCTTTGCTATTGTGAATAGTGCCACAGTAAACATATGTGTGCATGTGTCTTTATAGCAGCATGATTTATAGTCCTTTGGGCATATACCCAGTAATGGGATGGCTGAGTCAAACGGTATTTCTAGTTCTAGATCCCTGAGGAATCGCCACACTGACTTCCACAATGGTTGAACTAGTTGACAGTCCCACCAACAGTGTAAAAGTGTTCCTATTTCTCCACGTCCTCTCCAGCACCTGTTGTTTCCTGGCTTTTTAATGATTGCCATTCTAACTGGTGTGAGATGGTATCTCATTGTGGTTTTGATTTGCATTTCTCTGATGGCCAGTGATGATGAGCATTTTTTCATGTGTTTTTTGGCTGCATAAATGTCTTCTTTTGAGAAGTGTCTGTTCATGTCCTTTGCCCACTTTTTGATGGGGTTGTTTGTTTTTTTCTTGTAAATTTGTTTGGGTTCATTGTAGATTCTGGATATTAGCCCTTTGTCAGATGAGTAGGTTGTGAAAATTTTCTCCCATTTTGTAGGTTGCCTGTTCACTCTGATGGTAGTTTCTTTTGCTGTGCAGAAGCTCTTTAGTTTAATTAGATCCCATTTGTCAATTTGGGCTTTTGTTGCCATTGCTTTTGGTGTTTTAGACATGAAGTCCTTGCCCATGCCTATGTCCTGAATGGTAATGTCTAGGTTTTCTTCTAGGGTTTTTATGGTTTTAGGTCTAACATATAAGTCTTTAATCCATCTTGAATTAATTTTTGTATAAGGTGGAAGGAAGGGATCCAGCTTCAGCTTTCTCCATATGGCTAGCCAGTTCTCCCAGCACCATTTATTAAATAGGGAATCCTTTCCCCATTGCTTGTTTTTGTCAGGTTTGTCAAAGATCAGATAGTTGTAGATATGTGGCATTATTTCTGAGGGCTCTGTTCTGTTCCATTGATCTATATCTCTGTTGTGGTACCAGTACCATGCTGTTTTGGTTACTGTAGCCTTGTAGTATAGTTTGAAGTCAGGTAGCGTGATGCCTCCAGCTTTGTTCTTTTGGCTTAGGATTGACTTGGTGATGTGGGCTCTTTTTTGGTTCCATATGAACTTTAAAGTAGTTTTTTCCAATTCTGTGAAGAAAGTCATTGGTAGTTTGATGGAGATGGCATTGAATCTATAAATTACCTTGAGCAGTATGGCCATTTTCACGATATTGATTCTTCCTATCCATGAGCATGGAATGTTCTTCCATTTGTTTGTATCCTCTTTTATTGCATTGAGCAGCGGTTTGTAATTCTCCTTGAAGAGGTGCTTCACATCCCTTGTAAGTTGGATTCCTAGGTATTTTATTCTCTTTGAAGCAATTGTGAATGGGAGTTCACTCATGATTTGGCTCTCTGTTTGTCTGTGATTGGTGTATAAGAATGCTTGTGATTTTTGCACATTGATTTTGTCTCCTGAGACATTGCTGAAGTTGCTTATCAGCTTAAGGAGATTTTGGGCTGTGACAGTGGGGTTTTTTAGATATACAATCATGTCATCTGCAAACAGGGACAATTTGACTTTCTCTTTTCCTAATTGAATACCCTTTATTTCCTTCTCCTGCCTAATTGCCCTGGCCAGAACTTCCAACACTATGTTGAATAGGAGTGGTGAGAGAGGGCATCGCTGTCTTCTGCCAGTTTTCAAAAGGAATGCTTCCAGTTTTTGCCCATTCAGTATGATATTGGCTGTGGGTTTGTCATAGATAGGTCTTATTATTTTGAGATATGTCCTATCAATACCTAATTTATTGACAGTTTTTTAGCATGACGGGTTGTTGAATTTTTTCAAAGGCCTTTTCTGCATCTATTGTGATAATCATGTGGTTTTTGTCTTTAGTTTTGTTTATATGCTGGATTACATTTATTGATTTTCGTATGTTGAACCAGCCTTGCATCCCAGGGATGAAGCCCATTTGATCATGGTGGATCAAATCAATATTTGCAGCATCTCTAGTGATGTCTTTTTTTTTATTCCCGATACTGGTAATTTGTATGTTCTCTTGCTTTCTTTTAAACAATAATAATGTACCAGTAATTTATCAATTATTAGTCTTTTCCAAAACCTGTGGCTTTGCTGATTTTTTTCTGTTTACATTTATTTTCCATTTTATTAATTTCTGCTCTTATCATTATTTCCTTTGTTTTAATTACTTTTAGTAATAGTCACATTTTATTTCAAACTCCTTGAGATGGCTACTTAAATCAATGTTTTTAAGGCTTTTTCTCCTTATATATTTGGTGGTATAATTTTTTTTTCTTGTAAGCAGAAGACCCACAAAGTAATATGACATGTTTTTCTCATCATTCAGTTCATAGTATTTTATAATTGTTATTATAGTTTATCTTTTGACTTAATGATAGTTTAGAAGTGTGTTCCAGAAGTATTTTGAAGTATGTTTGCAGACGTATTTAGAAGATTTTTAGGGGTTTTTTTTGTTATTAATTAAAGTTTAATTTCATGGTGGTCAGAAGAATACTTTAAATTATTTCAACTATTTAAAATTATTATGACCTTTTCCCTATGGTCCAGCACGTTGTCAATAATGGTAAGCTTTTAAAATGCAGTTGAAAAGAATGTGTATTCTGTTATTGTCAATGTAGTGTTTCATACATGTTAATTAGGTCAAGTTTGTTAATCCCATTATTCAGACTGATTTTATCTTCACAGATTTTTTTTTTTGTTCTGTTGCTTTGTGAGAGAATTGTGTTAAAATTTTCTATTAAGTGTGTGTATTTGTCCATTTTTGCTTTTAGTTCTGTGAAATTTTACTATGGTATAATTTGCTTCACATGTTTTGAAATTTAGAATTGTTTTGTCTTCCTGGTATTTTGATCTTTTCGTCATTTTGACATGTTGTTTTTAGGCTCTAGAAATGTCTTTTGCTTCTGTATTTTTAGAAGTGCTGCAAGAGCTTTTTTTTTTAAGTTAGTGTTTGTGTTGCAATATCTCTGCCTTCTTTAGTTTTCAGCTTTTTTGTTCATGTTTTAAAGTAACACAATTGTTTCTAGTGTGGTCTGAAAATCTGTGTCTTTTAATCAAAACACTTAGATCATTTACAATTGAGGCAATTACTGGTATTTTTGGGCATATGTCTACTGTCCAACAGTTTGATTTCTGTCTGTTCCACTTTTATGTGTTCTTCTTTTTCACTCTTTATGAACTTTGCTTTTATTACATATTATTTTTATTTCCATTCCCCCCACCCCATTATGCATTCTCTTACTACTTTCTTTTGCTTTGATTTTATTCTTTTTCTTTTTTTACATTAGAGGTTACAAGATGAATCCTTAACTTTATTTAGAGTTTAATGTAAATGAATACTTTTATCACTTCCTAGATAATGCTAAAACCTCAAATCCTTCTATCACCATTTACCTGTACTGACTTTTAAAATTACTTTCTTGGGCCTGGGCATGCTGGCTCATGCCTGTAATCCCAGCACTTTTGGAGGCTAAGGAGGGCGGATCACCTGAGGTCAGGAGTTTGAGACCAGCCTGGCCAACATGGTGAAACGCTGTCTCTACTAAAAATACAAAATTATCTGGGCATGGTGGTGCACACTGCAATCCTAATCACTCAGGAGGCAGAGTTAGGAGAATTGTTTGAACCTGGAAGGCAGAGGTTACAATGAGCCGAGATCATGCCACTATACTCCAACCTGGGTGACGGCGTGAGACTCTGTCTCAAAAACAAAAAAATTATGATCTTGAATTTTAGTTGTATACATACTTTAAATATCACCAAAAGTATTACTATTTTGTATGATCAGTATTCATTAAGATTTATGCATATTTTTGCCTCTTCTGTTTGTCATTCTTTTCTATAATTTAACATTTTATATTGAATCAGGACCATTTTCTGTTATTCTTCTGCTGAAAAAACTCCCTTCAGTATTTTTAAAGTGCATTTATACTCTTATCTTGACAAATTCTCTTTTTTGCTGTCAGGAAATGTCTTTATGTTGCCTTCCCTTTTAAAGGATATTATTGTGGCAGTTTATTCTCTTTCAGTACTGTAGAGAAATCATGCCACTATCCTGTAGCTTCCATCATTTCTGTTGAAGAAAATATGTCTTTTATTCAGTGGCTGATTTGAATAGTGACTATTTCTGGTGTTTGGTAGTTTCATTATGATGTTCCTAAGTGCATTTTCTTGTTGTTGTTATATGATCTTATGTGTGAGATCATACTGATTCTTCAATCTGTAACTTGACATCTATTACCAGTTTAGGAAAAATCACAGCCTGTATCTCTTCATACATGCTTTTGCAGCATTCTCTCTCTTTCTCCCATCTAGATTCCAGTTTATGAGAATTAAAAGTTTGTATTATGTTCCATATGTCTTTCTTGCTTGATTTTTTTATCAGTTTTAAATTTTATGCTTCAGTTTTTATATTTTCTACTGACCTATCTTCCAGATTGCAGAGTCTCTTCAGTTGAGTTCTGTCTTCTGTTAAACTTGTTAAATTGATTTTTAAAATTTTAGTTATTAAATTTTTCTGCTCTGCAATTTCCATTAGAAACTCTTTATCATGTCATTTTTTTTGAATAAATTGATAATCACAATTATCTTAAAGTCAATGACAAATAACTTAAATATTTGGGTTAACTGTGTATCTAGTTCTATTATCATTTTTTTTCTTAGTCTTCTTGAATTTTAGAGGCTCTGGATGATTTTTTTTATCGCACTGAGAAGATTCTTCCAACTTCTGCTGGTAGCAGAGGGATAGGTTATCTCAACTCAGTGAGAACGTGAGCCAACTTAATTTTTTTTTTTGCAATTTTTGTATGAAATTCTTTTTTCTTCTTTGACTCCTAGGATGAAGCCCTTCAATATTCCAACTAAGAGCCTAAGGTATTTTCCAGGCACCTTTTTCTAAGTAAGCCCTGAACTGCAATTTTTATCTCCAATACCCTGAGAATGTCAAAACCTCCATTGTAGTTTTTAGCTATTTATTCTTTCTGGTTGATAGCCATAGTAGTACGTTTTCATGCTGCTGATAAAGACATACTGAAACTGGGAACAAAAAGAGGTTTAATTGGACTTAAAGTTTCACATGGCTGGGGGAGGCCTCAGGATCATGGCAGGAGGTGAAAGGCACTTCTTACCTGGCAGCAGGAAGAGAAAAATGAGGAATAAGCAAGAGCAGGAACCCCTAATAAACCCATCAGATCTTGTGAGACTTATTCTCACAATTCTTATTGTCATGAGAATAGCACAGGAAAGACCAGCCCCCATGATTCAATTAATTCCCCTGGGTCCCTCCCACAACATGTGGGAATTCTGGGAGATACAATTCAAGTTGAGATTAGGGTGGGGACACAGCCAAACCGTATCATTCTGCCCCTGACCCCTCCAAATCTGATGTACTCACATTGCAAAACCAATCATGCCTTCCTAACAGTGAAAAGTCTTAACTCATTTCAGCATTAACCCAAAAGTCCACAGTCCAAAGTCTCCTCCAAGACAAGGAATGTCCCTTCTGCCTATGAGCCTGTAAAATCAAAAGTAAGCTAGTTACTTCTTAGGTGCAATAAGGGTACAGGTATTTGGTAAATACAGCCATCCTGAATGGGAGAAATTGGCCAAAAGAAAGGAGTTACAGGGCCCATGCAAGTCCAAAATCCAGTGGGGCAGTCAAATTTTAAGGCTCCAAAATGATTTCCTTGACTCCAGATCTCACATCTGGGTCATGCTGATGCAAGAAGTGGGTTCCCCATGGTCTTGGGTAGCTCCACCCTTGTGGTTTTGCAGGGTACAGCCTCCCTGATGGCTGCTTTCATGGGCTGGCCTTGAGTGTCTGTGGCTTTTCCAGGCACAAGGTTCAAGTTGTTGGTTGATCCACCATTCTGGGGTCTGGAGGATGGTGGCCCTCTTCTCACAGCTCCATTAGGTAGTGCACCAGTAGGGACTCTGTGTGGGGGCTCCGACCTCACATTTCCTTTCTGCAGTGCTCTAGCAGAAGTTCTCCATGAGGGCCTTGCCCTTGCAGCAAACTTTTGCCTGGGCATCCAGGCATTTCCATACACCTTCTGACATCTAGGCAGAGGTTCCCAAACCTCAATTCTTCTCTTCTTTCTTTTTTTTTTTTTTTTTTTTTGAGACGGAGTCTCGCTCTGTCACCCAGGCTGGAGTGCAGTGGCGTGATCTTGGCTCAATGCAAGCTCCACCTCCCGGGTTCACGCCATTCTCCTGCCTCAGCCTCTCTGAGTAGCTGGGACTACAGGCGCCCGCCACCACACCCGGCTAAGTTTTTGTATTTTTAGTAGAGACGGGGTTTCACCATGGTCTCGATCTCCTGACCTCATGATCCGCCTGCCTCGGCCTCCCAAAGTGCTGGGATTACAAGCGTGAGCCACCGTGCCCGGCCCCCAAACCTCAGTTCTTGACTTCTGTGCACCTCCAGGCTCAGTACCATGTGGAAGCTGCCAAAGCTTGGGGGTTTTCACCCTCTGAAGCCACAGCCCGAGCTCTATGTCGGCCCCTTTCAGCCATGGCTGGAGCTGCTGGGACACAGAGCACCATGTCCCTAGGCTGCACACAGCATGGAACCCTGTGCCTGGCCCATGAAACCACTTTTTCCTCCTGGGCCTCCAGGCCTGTGATGGGAGGGGCTGCTGTGAAGTTCTCTGACATGGCCTGGAGACATTTTCCCCATGGTCTTGGGGATTAATATTAGGCTCCTTGCTACTTATGCAAACTTCTGCAGCTGGCTTGAATTTTTCCTCAAAAAATGAGTTTTTCTTTTCTACTGCATTGTCAGGCTGCAAATTTTTTGAACTTTTATGCTCTGTTTCCCTTTTAAAATGGAATACTTTTAATAGCACCCAAGTCACCTTTTGAATGCTTTGCTACTTAGAAATTTCTTCCTCCAGATACCCTAAATTATCTCTTTTAACTTCAAAGTTCCACAGATCCCTAGGGCAGGGGCAAAATGCTGACAGTCTCTGCTAAAACATAACAAGAGTCACCTTTGTTGTAGTTTCCAACAAGTTCCTCATCTCCATTGGAGACCACCTGTGCTTGGACCTTATTATTTATATCACGATCAGCATTTTTGTCAAAGTCATTCAGCACGTCTCTAGGAGGTTCCAAACTTTCCCACATTTTCCCGTCTTCTTCTGAGCCCTCCAAATAATTCCAACCTCTGCCTGTTACCCAGTTCCAAAGTCACTTCCACATTTTTAGGTATCTTTTCAGTTCCACCTCACTCTACTGGTACTAATTTACTGTATTAGTCCATTTTCATGCTGCTGATAAAGACATACCCGAGACTGGGAATAAAAAGAAGTTTAATTTGATTTACAGTTCCACATGGTTGGGGAGGCCTCAGAATCATGGCGGGAGGTGAAAAGCACTTCTTACATCATGGCAGCAAGAGAAAAATGAGGAAGAAACAAAAGCAGAAACCCCTGATAAACCCAACAGATCTCGTGAGACTTATTCACTATCATGAGAATAGCACAGGAAAAGCCAGCCCCCATGATTCAGTTACTTCCCCCGGTCCCTCCCATAACATGTGGAAGTTCTGGGAGATACAATTCAGGTTGAGATTTGAGGGGAGACACAGCCAAACCTTATCAATAGCCTTTTGTATTACATAGCCTAATCAGCATATACGTTGAGTGATAACTGGTGTTCAGAATTGGTTATAATTTTCTGTGTTTTCCTTGTTTCTGGTGTTCCTTATTTCCTCACATCCTGGCTTCCTTAGCAGCCCCAAATCTTAAATCCTTTGTCTGTATCCCTATGAATTTTCTTAAAACTCGAATAACTTCTTTGCTGCTTTTTGTTTTCTAAGTCTGATGCATGTTTCTGAGAATTGGCAAATGCTCTGAGAGAAAAAGTGGCATGAAGAAAATTATGTTTATATCAGTTTGCTTCTCCTCTTTCTGCAATGTAGACCCTCAAGTCCTGGTTGATTCATTATCTCTCTGATTGTTTCAAATAGAGTTTCTTTTTGTATTTTGTACAGTTTTTCTAATTGTTCTTAATGGAAGCATTGGTCTCCTGCAAGCCACTCTGTCAAGCAAAAAGCAGATGTTTTTGTAGTTGCATTTTCTTTTATATATATGATTGTTAACCATTGAGTTGTGAAGATTTATTTGTTGCTTAACACTCTGGACCGTAGAACTCGTAAATGTTCTTCTGGGAGTAAGAGCCAATAATACTTTATGGAACTAACCCTATAATGGCAGATTTTCCTGTCTAAGAGTGCCCTTATGGAGGCAAGAAGGGGCAAAAGGAAGGCAAATGTTACCTCATGATATAGGCAAGAAGGGGCAAAAGGAAGGCAAATGTTACCTCATCATATAGGCAAAAAGGGGAAAGTTTGCTTTTGCAACCTCCTGTCTTTACCTTCTATGCTGCTGTTTCTCCAAACTAAGTAACCCAGTGTCATCTTCTCCAAATTTGCCTTCCAGGACATGGCCCTAGTTTTGCTTCTGAGAACATATGTTAACATTTTGATTTATGTAGAGTGTCTTCCAAAATATACCAGTTACGTCAGTTACAGTGTGAAGGAGGACTCCTGTAGTTAGGCAGTGTGATCCTATTCTGGAGCAAAGTGCCTTGCTTAGATCATCCACCAGCACAGTGTTCCATGCTCCATACTATGCTCCTTTAGGTATCTCTTTCCTTTTTCTCCCCATGTTGCTGTCTGTCTTTTGCCTCTTGTTTGCAGATGACTCAAAATTTAACTTCTATAGCTAACATATAATGTAAACTTAATAGTTTAGTGTTTTGCTCTTGTCAATTTACTTTTCATTTTTAGAGTTCCACTGATTATTAAAAAGTTTCCAAGGAATGTCTTTCACATTTTCAGTATTTTTTCTGCACACTTATGGGAAAAAATAGAGGAGTTAGTTTGAATTTGGATGGTGAATATGTAATCATGTTGGCAATCAATCACATCACATATGTCTAACAATTAGCAAGAAGATGGGTAAATTAAGTGTTTCATAGTTCAGCAAATTTTATTTATTTCTCTTAGGTTCTTGAATGATCCAAGCCCCATATTCAGTTGTATTTGAATTTAGGAATTTTCAAGTATGTATGATAATATTTAGATTAAGTCATATTTGTATTGTATTGGGCATAATAAAATATCTTTATTTTTAATATTTTGCAGCAAATTTTTCAATGTTTGTGATATATTAAATTATTCCAGTCAAATTTTGAACCACTTGTTCTTCTATATCCCGATACTTAATTATTCAGTGTCAGAAATTCAATTTAATTACTGTACAAGGTAAAATTGAATTGCATACCTCATGAAGAGCCTATTATGAATGTCTTATTGTATTGAAAAAAATGAATAACCTTGTAATAAATTTTGATGGCTTCCATGAAGAATCGTTTAGAATGATTTAAAAAAAAACAGTTGCATACCACATGCATACTTTATCTGGCTATTTATATGAATGACAAAGGAGAAAAAGCAGTGTCATCAGAAGGATATAGGCACATGTCTTCTGGTTAAATTGGAAATATTATGGGCCTTAATGTGATAACATGGGAAGGTGTTGAATATCAGGAGAAAGAGTGCTGAGGTCTACCCCCCATTTCAGAATGCCGGTTTTCTGCAGAAATGGAATGGGGAGATACACCCTTTGATGCATACTCTTATAAAAATGTTTTAAATGATAAAATAATAGATTCAGAATATTACTTATCAGATGATGAATGTGGCATGTGATTTATTACATATAACATAAAGAATTATCATAGCACAGTAAGTTGTTGAAAGGTGAAGTATAATGAAGGTCAAGAAATAGACCTTTGCCCACCACTCCAGAAGCTTTCCACTTTGCCTATCCCTTATTTCTTTCATAAAGGCGACTGCTATTCTGATAATCTTTTTTATGATAATGATTTTCTTACGTTCCTTTAAATATTTTTCCTCAAACCTGTATCTCTGAACACTGTAATTTAATTTTGCCTATTTAGTAAAAGTATTTTAGAAGCCTTTCTCAATATATGTTTCCGTACATCTCTTTTTTGTGCCCTTGCTCTTTATTCACAGAATTACCCAGGTTCTTTGACCTGTAGAGATCTGAATTTTGCTAATTACATTGATGTATCCTTTTTGTGGGAGTATTAATTACTTCCTTGGTAGCTGTTAGGCAATTTGCAAGTGCTGTGAACCTTGAGCTAATAAGAGAGGCCATTCATCATTCATTGGTGTCTGCACATGTCCTTTCTAAGCTGATGAACACCTTTTTGCACCATCATGAAAAAGGAGCTTGTGTGCTTCAGATGGGGAGTTTGTGCAAAGCTTTTCAGTAATGCTGTTGAGAGATAATTATAAATAAATATGCTTAATTCAGTTTTAGGGTTAAAAGATGAAGATATGTATGTTTATGTACATGGGCTTGATTTTCTGACTCTCTAACTGATTGTCTCACTGTATTAGCTAGAGAGAAAAGAGGAGGTAGACCAACAGAGTGAATTAATATCTCTTAGCACAGCATTTTCCCAAAATGTGTGTTGGAGAACACTAATGGCCCTTATATGTTAATGCATCGTCCTTCCATAAAACACTTCTGCATTTAAATAAGCTGAGAAAATGCTAAGCCAGAGTGCTCATGAGCATATTAAAAATTACTGAAAAGTCTTGCATTAAATAAAATTGTTTAATTTTGGTTATTTTTTCCCAAATCTCTTTGACCAGAGAAGGTTTTTGTTGTTGTTATTGTTGTTGTTTCCATTGATTATTTGACGCTACCTTGTAATACATGTTTACTGTGGATACAATTGGAAAATTCTGATCAGGATTGCATTGAATCTGTGATAAAGTGGGGTAGTGTAACCATTCGAATAATATTAAGTCTTCTGGTCCATGAGTATGGGATGTCTTTCTATTTATTTAGATCTTCTTTAATTTCTTTCAACAAAAGTTTGTACTTTTTAGAGTATAAATTTTGTACTTCTTTAATTAAATTTATGCCTACATATTCAATTCTTTTTGATGCTATTGTAAACAGAATTTTCTTAATTTTTTGATTATAAATAATGTATGAAATTACAGTAGACATTTTTATGCTAATCTTTTGTAGTGCAACCTAGTTGAACTTGTTTATTAGCTGTAATAATTCTTAGAAGATTACTTAGGATTTTTTATATACAAGATTCAGGTCATCTGCTTATAGAATATTATTTATTCCTTTCCAACCTGGATGCCATTCATTTTATTTTCTTGCCTAATTGCCTTGACTTTAGTGTAATGTAGAGTAGAAGTGGTAAAGTAGACATCCTTGTCTTATTTCTGATCATAGAGGAAGAACATTCAGTCTTCACTATTAAGTATAATACTAGCTGGGATATGTCCAATATAGTCATGGTATATAGTCCTTTTTATATGTTTCTGCATTTGGTTGCTAGATTTTTGTGGAGGAGATTTGCCCCTATGTTCTCAAGAGATATTTGTTTGTAGTTTTGTTTTCTTGTCATGTCTTTGTCTGGTTTGGGTCATTACAGGACCAATGAATGAGTTGGGAAGTATTTCCTCCATTTTTATTTTTTGTGAATAATTAGTATTCTTTAACTATTTGGCAGAATTCACCAGTGAGGTCACCTGGGCTTGGGCTTTCCTTTGTGGGTAGTTTTTTGTTTACTAATTTAATTTTTTTATTTGTTGTAGAACCATTCAGATGATCTATTTTTTCTTGAGTCAATTTTGATAGTTTTTGTCTTTCTAGGAATTTTTCCATTTCATCTAATTTATGGGCAAACATTTTTCATAGCATTCATTTATAATCATTTTTATATCTGAAAGGTTGGTAATAATGTCCTTTATTATCTTCCTGATTTTAGTAATTTAAGCCTTATCTCTTGGTCAGTCTAGCTAATGATTTATCAGTTTAGTTAATCTTTTCAAATAAGCAATTCTTGGTTTTGTTAAAATTTTCTATTTTTTAAAAATTGCTGTATAATAGGCTGGGGGTTTTTAAAAATTGCTATTTCTTTTATCTATGTATAATCTTTATTATTCTGCCATTTGAGGTATAGTTTGCACCCCAGTGGCCAGCGTCTTAAGGTGGCATGTTATGCTATTGATTTGAAATCTTTATTATTTTTTAATAATAAGTACATTTGCAACTGAAAATTACAGACATTTGCAACTGAAATTTTCTCTCTAAGCACTGATTTAGAGCTGCATCCCATAAATTTTGGTATTCTGTGTTTTCATTTTCATTCATCTCAAAGTATTATTTCTTCTCTGACCCATTATTTAAGAGTGTATAGTTTAATTTTTATGCATTTCTACTATTGTTCCCTAATTTTATTCCATTGAGGTTGGATAATATTATTGAGATTTGTTTTAAGGGTTAGCATGTGATATATTTTGGATAATGTTCCATGTGCATTTGAAAAGAATGTATATTCTGTTGTTACTGAGTGGAATGGTCTATAGATGTCTGTTAGGTTCAGTTGGTTTATAGTGTTGTTGAAGTCTTCATTTCCTTGTTTATCTTCTGTGATTTTTTTTCTATACATCCTTTAAAGTGAAATATTGAAGTCTCCAACTAGAACTGTTGAATTGCTTCTTTCTCTCTACATTTCTGTAAGTTTTTGCTTCATGTATTTTGGTGCTCAGTTATTAGGTACATATCTGTTTATAGTTGTTATATCTTCCTGATGTACTTACTCTTTATCATTATGATATATCTGTCTTTGTATCTAGTAACTTTTTTTTGTTTTAAAATCTATTTCCTCTAATATTAGTATAGCCACTCTAACTTTGTTATGGTTTCTGTTTGCATGATATATCTTTTTCCATCCTTTTAATCTGTTTGTATCTTTGAATTCATAGTGTGCATCTTGTGTAGGAGTTCAGTGAGAGTGGTGGGAGAAATAATAAGAGAAAATTCTAGGAAAAACGCAAACCTTCTTGGAAGGCCGGAAGGTTTTGCAAAAGCTTTAGGAAAGGGTTATGGCTGAAGACAGCCTGCTCCTTTACCTTGAGCTAATAATGAAAAGCAAATAAGAAGGGAATGTAGAGGAGTTTATCTAAATAGCTTGTTTACTCATGTTGTCCTAAGATTGATCTTTTATCATTCACGTGCAGGACTGCTCTCTCCAGGGAGGGTGACCATGTTAATTATCCACAAGTGTGTTGACTCAAAGCCTTTGTTATTAAATATGTGCTAAATAAATGCCCATAGAACCAGCTGATCGGGGCTGCGGCTGCTGACTCTTTACAGCACCCTCCTCAGTGTCTGTGGGTGGCCCGGTCTCGTAGCCTGCTTGTTCACTGGATAACTGTGTCTGAATGCATTTGTTCATCCATCATTTGGCCAGGGTCTGCGGGTTGGACCCAGCAATCTTTGACACAGCACACAGTTGGATCTTGCTATTTTTAATACAGTTAATGATCTTTTTGCTTTCTGATTGGATTGTTTAACCTATGCACATGAATGTTCTTATTGATAAAGCTGGGTTTGTGTTTGCAATTTTACTTTTTGTTTTCTATATAGCTCATGTCTTTTTTGTTTATTCCTGCTTTACTGCTTTCTATTAATATTTTAAAATGTAACATTTTAATTTCTTTAGTAATTTTCCATAATGTTTTTTTCTTTTACTGAGATGGAGTATTTCTCTGCTGCCCAGGCTGTTGTGCAGTGGTGCAATCTCAGCTCACTGCAACCTCTGCCTCCCTGGTTCAAGCAATTTTCCTGCCTCAGCCTCCTGAGTAGCTGGGACTACAGGCCTGTGCCACCATGCCTGGCTAATTTTTTATTTTTAGTAGAGATGAAGGTGTCACCATGTTGGCTAGGCTGGTCTTGAACTCCTGACCTCAAGTGATCTGCCTGCCTTGGCCTTCCAAAGTGCTAGAATTACAGATGTGAGTTACCACACCCAGCCAATTCTCTTCAAAATATTTTTTAATTTTTTTCTCATTTGTTGCTGTAGGGCTTACCATATATATCTGAACTTGCCAGAATTGACTTCAGATTTACATTAATTTAATTCCAGTGTGATATAGAAATATTAATTCTATGTACTTCTATTTTATTTTCCCCCTTTTGTGCTATCATTATCATAAATAATGCATCTATATGTTTCAAACCCAACAATACATTGTTACAATTTTTGCTTTGTATAATTTTATGTATTTTGAGGAAGCTGAGAGAAGATAGGAAAGCAAGTATGTATTTATGATATTTGTTGTATTAATTATCATATTTACCTCTTTTGGTTTTCTTCATTTGTTCCTGTGGTTTTAAGTTATTATCTGGTATCATTTCCTTAGTCCAATTAAGCTTTTGTCCCATCTTCTTTTTGTTGTTATTGGCAAATATATAATATTTCTACACATTATAGGCCCAACAATACAACTATATACATGTTGTTGAACAAAATTGCTTTTAAAATCAGGAGATGCAAGAACAGCTATGTAGTTACATTTACTGTTTTTTTTCTGTGTGTTTGACTTACTGTTTGGGGGTAATTTGCTTTCAGCGTGAAAAACTTCCTTTAGTACTTCTTGTAAGGCAAGAACACAATGTCTTGTGACTGCTAACAACGCAAATTCTCTGTTTCTATTGTTCTAGAATGTCTTTTTATTTTGCCTTATTTTTGAAATGTACATTTACTGGATTTATGATTCTTGGTCGATAGTTTTGTTTCTTTGAACACTTTAAATGTTACTCTCAGAAAAATGTTCATTTTTGTGATAAGTCAGCTACTAATTTTATTGGAGTCCCATTGTAAGTGATAAATCATTTTTTTCTCTCGATGCTTTCAAGGTTTTCTTCTTGTCTTTGGCTTTCTACATTTTACTATGAATTGTCTGTGTTGATCTCTTTGTGTTAATTTTACTTGAATTTCATTGAACTTTTTGAATATGTAAATTAATGCTTTTCATTATATTTGGGACATTTCTAGCCAATTCTTCTTCAAGTATTTTTTTCTTTTTTCTCTCTCTTCTCTCTTATGATACCCAGTTATGTATACATTGATGAGTTCAATGGTAAGCATTTTTCTTAGGCTCTGTTTATTTTTCTTCATTTTCTTTCCTCTCTGTTTTTTGGATTATATAATCTTTACTAATCTATCTTGAAGTTTGCTAATTCTTTCTTCTACCAGTTGAAGTCTACTATTGAGTCCCTGTAGTGAATTTTTCATTTCAGTTTTTGTATTTTTCATCGCCAAAATTTCCATTTGGTTCTTTTTATAATTTCTGTCTCTATATTGACATTATCTATTTGGTCAGGCATTGTCTTCATATATTTCTTTACTTTTTTAATCTTGACTTCCTTTAGGTCTCTGAACACATTTGTAATGGCTACTTTGAAGTCTTTGTCAATTAAATCTGTCATTGCGTTGCTCTCATAGACAGTTTCCATTGCTTGCTATTTTCCCTGTGTAGTGGTCACATTTTCCTGTTTCTTTGCATGTATCATAATTTTTGTTGAAAATTGGACATTTTTGATAATATATTGTAGCAACTCTGTTTGGTTGCTACTGGTCCACTTCTTTCTTCTGTGAAGGTTGTTACTGTTGTTTACTTGTTTATTTGTTTAGTGACTGGTTGGATTATTTGAGTCTATTTCCCCTCTGCAAGATGAAGACTCTGATCTTGCTCCTCACAGTGTTATGGTAGGGCTCTCTTTGACTGCCTCTTCTGATCATACCCACCTGTTAGCCCCCACAATTGCTGGTTGATTGCTCTACTGTCTTTAACAATGTCCTGGAATATGAACTACTCCACAGACTGATCTAGTTGTATTCTGGCTCCTTTTCAGGGATAGTGTTTGAAGCCCCTTCTAACTCTGGGAAAGCTTTTCTTAGCTTTCTCTTTTCTCGGGTCCCTCAGTAAATTAGCTGGCCTATAGGTTAGTTTCTATCTATAATGAAGCTACCAGCCTGCTCTTCATTGCTTTCTACCAAAACCACTGTTTTAGATAGCACCCTTAGGATTGAACTTGTTCATATTCTAAAATAAAGTCAGTTCCTTTGTGGAGAGCTTCAGAGCTCTCTAGTTTATGGCCTTCTTCTCCCCCGGGCAAAATCTCTGGGCCATGACTCTGGATCTGGAGTTGGGGGCAGTGGCATGCTTTTCTCTGAGCAACACTCCTGATTTAGTCACTGGGCACTAGATGGTAATTTGTTACAGAGCAATAAAAAAACAAATACAAGTCCTCTTTTAAATGTTTGCTTGTGACATCAAAATATGTAGCCAGGCTTTTAATGAAAAACATTACAATGACTTAGATCATTTTGGAAAATATTTGACCTATATGATTATTTCTTTTTCTTAGGTTTGTTCCATCATTCCAAAGATATGAGAAGAACCATGGTTGAGCTAGTTGTCAAGACTGTGTTTCCTTATTGCTTAGTTTTGCAGTGTTTTGCCTGTGGCTATTTACTAGAAGCTTTCAAAATCTTCTAGTAATATTTTCTATTTATTAAATAATGACATTAGAAAGGGGTAACTGTATGCCAAATTGGTTCTTATTTTATCAAAGACTGACATCTTCATTCCCATAGTTATATTTTGTATGGTTTCACCTTTTTCCACTCACCTATTAAGCCCTTACCTACAATTACTTATATTAGAGAAAACAAAAATAAAAATGTCTTTCTAAATAGCATTTAAGGCAATTCTAAGGTGGATATTGGAAAGCTTGGATGTGGATACAAATTCTTAGTACTGACAAAGAAAAAAGAAAGATTATGTGCTTTGGCTATTCACAATAGCAAAGAGTTGGAACCAACCCAAATGTCCAACAACGATAGACTGGATTAAGAAAATGTGGCGCATATACACCATGGAATACTATGCAGCCATAAAAAATGATGTGTTCATGTCTTTTGTAGGGACATGGATGAAACTGGAAAACATCATTCTCAGTAAACTATCGCAAGGACAAAAAACCAAACACTGCATGTTCTCACTCATAGGTGGGAATTGAACAATGAGAACTTATGGACACAGGAAGGGGAACATCACACTCGGGACTGTTGTGGGGTTGGGGGAGGGGGGAGGGACAGCATTAGGAGATATACCTAATGCTAAATGATGAGTTAATGGGTGCAGGAAATCAACATGGCACATGGATACATATGTAACAAACCTGCACATTGTGCACATGTACCCTAAAACCTAAAGTATAAAAAAAAAAAAAAAAAGAAAGATTATGTGCTTTGGAAAAAAACATTCAAAACATTTTGGCACCATATCCTTTAGCTTTGACATTTAATCTGTGCTCTTCTGTTCAGAATCCATTGGCAAATTAGCAATTTCATAACATTGTATTTTTAATATAAAGAAATGTTCACTTTGGTTTTAATTCATTTTGTGTGTTAAAGGAAAACAATTTTTCATTAATGAATAAAGGAGTTCAAAGGAATCAGATTTGTTTTGCCCTAATGTCCTCTTCTCTTCAAGCCCGTGAGCTTCTGAAGATACAAGCTCAAACAAATCACTACAATTGGCAAAAATGGTATGTTTAGATTAGTCAGGATGAATGTATTTTTTTTTGGAAATTTATAATAATGCTGTGAAGATGAAGAGTCTTCTCCATCTGTTATGTAGTTGCTCATGAGAAAAGCTAGCAAGTGGAGTGGCCAGGCATTTATAGTTCATATGTGGATGTCTGCTCATCCTTCTTTCCTATTTCATTTTTTTGCCAAGTAGTAAAAGTGGCAAAAAATCTTCCAAAATCTAGAGTGTCCCAATGTGTGGTGCAGCATGATGACAGCTGCTCAGAAAATTTTTTGAGAGGTAGAAAAAAATGCTCTAAGAATGGTGCCAGATTGTCAGCACAAGAATTTGAGTCAACCGATTGAATGCTAAGGAATATCCTGTTTGAGAGTTTGTTCCTAAAGCTTCAACGATTGTTTGAGCTGTAGTTACATGTATGAAAACATGTGAAGACATTTAGAAGGCATGTTTCACACTCTGTCATTGTTAGGATCCCAAAATAAGTTGCTGGCCTAAGTACATGTAATTCTCTCATTAGAAAAATGGCAACCCAAGAGATCCTGTGACACAGCCTTTCTCGCAAAGGAAAAAAAAAGATACAGCAGTTCTTAAAGCGTGGTATCTGGTAATATATTATATCTTAGTCAGAAATTAAGCTGCACTATAGAAAGCTAATGGGGCAGAACAAAATCTTTAAAAAACAAGTCCCCTTTTGTTATAGAGCTTTTAACATCTCACTCTGCCTTCTTCCTAGTTTGTAGTACATTAGTGGAGACAAAGAACTATGCCTCTGTAGTGATCTATGAAGTAAATAGGTCAGTTAGTCTGGACTAAATTCAATACTATTTGCAACAGGTAAAGTTCTTTGCCAGTCTGTCCATGTGACCACAGATTTCCCTGTACTCCTTCAGCCAGGAGGAATTATTATTAGTGCAATAGCACAGAGCACATCAAGTCATTTGGAAATCAATAGTATTGTAATATGGGCCCAAAATAAAATTAGATAGATGAATCTCAATTTTCAACTTTATTGAGGTGTAATTGACAATAAGATTTATGTACATTTAAGGGCTACAACTTAAAGTTTTGATATACATATACATTGAGAAATAATCACTACAATCAAGCTAACTCACATAGTTCTTTCTTTCTTTCCTTTTTGTGGTGAGAACATTTAAGATCTACCCTCTCAGGAAATTTCAAGTATACAATACATTATTGTTAACTGTAGACACCATGCTGTATGTTGGATCTGCAGAACTTACTCATGGAAACTATACACTTTGACCAACATTTTCTTAGATAAATGTGAGTACTTAAATGTTAACATTTGTTACACTCAAAGATTAAATTAGAGATAGAATGATGCCAGTGAATTTAGAAAGACAAAGCTCACAAAATTCTTCATTTACATGATAATTCTTCAAATTTATGGGGCACAGTCTGATGTTCTGATACATATATATATGTTATATAATGATAAAATCAGAGTATTTCGTATCCATCACCTTATGCATTTATCATTTCTTTGTGGTGAGGGCATCCAAAAGCCTCTCTTCTAACTGTGTTTGCATTTATCTAATTGTCATTTTGTTATTGATATGTAAGTTAATTACGTGTGACCAGAGAATCTGTTCTATATTTTACCATGTCTTTGATGTGTTTTGAGACTTGCATTATGGCCTAGAAAAAAAAAAAATTATTATTGTGTTGAGAATGTTTGAAAAGGTTTATTCTCTAATTGGTCTTTACAATATTTTGTATATGTCCATTACAGTAGATTTGTTAATTCTGTAATTTAAAGATTTTTGTATCTTTAATTATTTTGTTTGCTCTAGCTGTCACTTTTTTATCTTTGACCAAGGTGGCCTCCAGGTTCCCCTCAGCTTGAGTAAACTTTACAGGCCTCTTCCTGACTCTGGGCCCCTAATTTCCCTATTCCTGGAGTATTTATTTTAAAAATCTTGTAAGTTCTTTATGAGGCCCTTTTGAGATACAATTTTTTTAAAAAAGCTTCTTGCCAATTTACAAACCAGTAATGTCTTTCTTGAGAACCTGGAAGACATCCCTATGAAATGTAGCCATGGAAACACAGTGTCCCTATCTCCCAGTCTCCGTAGGAGGGCAGGAACCTTACTTCTTTGGGCATCTTCCTCTAAGCTGTAAAACTACCTCCTGTTATCAAGATATTTATTTATCCTTTGTGGTCTTAATGTTTCAGGCATGTGATTTTTAAACAGCAAGCATATATTTGGATATTTTATAAACAATCTGATCCAACATTCTTTGCATGTTAGAAGGACAGGTATTCCCTTTTATTCGTGATTATTGATATATTTTGTATTATTTCTAACTTGTATGTTTCACATTTTTATTATTTTTTGTTGTTTCATCCAATGACTAGGTTGAGACAGGAAATTTTTCTTGCTCTCCACCTCTCAGGATAAAATTTATTTTTCATTCAACATTATACAGAGGGTATAGCTCTTTTGGGGACCCAGGGTCATCTGATGGACACTCATTATAAACCCCGGTTCAACAGACCTTTGCAGTTATCCTCTATTCCTAAGGTTCTAGCTGATAACCAAACAGAATATGAATTTCTAAGAATTTTTCTACAGGAAAATACTTAATTTTTAATTTTTTTCATATTTTTAAAAATAGATTTTAAACATGTTAGATTTTTCCCTTGAGCACTTTAGCTTTATTTCAAATGATCTGACTATGTGGTGCTTAATCATTATTTTCTAAATATTCTGAAATTTATATTTGCATTTCCTTTTTGACACAAGAGTGTGTTGGAAAAAACTCTCTCAAACTGTGCTTTTCCGTTACTCTCGTACCACCACAACGATCAACACAGAAGACTTCTGTGACTAAATGTGTGTGGGTTTTTCCCCACCACCAAGCAGTGAACACCAGGTGGGTGTCCTGTAATTCAGTTTCAACAGTCTCTACCTGGAGACAGTGTCGGATCCCTCAGGTGGAGGGCTCGGTCTCCAAGACTGCTCCCTCCTTCCCTTCAGGCACAAGTCCAGGCCTCTGGAACTTCTGACTGACTAGCTTTAAGTTGGGGTTCCCACAACCCCCTCTTTTTGGTTCAGTTGGTTTACTAAAGTGGCTCACAGAACCCAGAGAAACACTTACATTTACTGGTTTACTAAGAACGACATTGCAAAGGATACAGATGAAGAGATGCATATGGTGAGGTATAGGGGAAGGGGCATGGAGCTTCCATTTCCTCCCTGGGTACACCACTCTCCAGGAATCTCCACGTGTTCAGCTATCTGGAAGCTTCTGGAACACAGTCCCCTTGGGTTTTTATGGAAGCTTAAAGATTCCATCATTTCTTCATTTAGTGTATAGGGTGGGACCTTCTCTGGAAAGGATCCCAAGACCCACAGTCAGAAAGGTGGGGGAAGATTAGAGTCCTGCCTTGGGGCAGGTGAAAGGAAGGCAGGAGAGAGATTCTGTTTCCTGAGGCCTAACACACTCAACATTATAACAAAAGATTGCAACTAGGAATATGGGAGTTATGAGCCAGGAACTGTGAATGAAAAGCAATCTATCTATATATCATAACACCACGAAGAGTAACTAAAGAGAAAGTTTAAAAAATTCTACATGGATGGGTTTTGGAGTTTTTATGTTTTATTTTATTTTTAGTTTCATTTTCTTATGGTTGGCTTCTGCTAGGTTTCCACTGTGTCCACCTATTAATCTCAAACTTTAAGGTGTATCTGAGTTACCCAGATATCTTGTAAAAATGCAGGCCGTACTTCAAGTAACAAAGTCCCATTTCATTATTTCAGTAGTTTTTGGAGTAAATACTGACTTCATCTTTATCTGCTTCTTGCTAAGTAGTCCCAGCTTACATTCAATATAACAATGTCGAACCATTTGGTATTTTGAAACACACTATATCTCATTTAGTCCTCCCAGCATCATCCTTAGTAGATTTAGAAAGTTGTTTTCCTTGCTGAGAAAAGTGAGCCCCAGGGCACACCCCAGATATTTCTTCATCTTGGTTTCTCTGTCACCCTTCTTGGTATCAGCTGTTTCCCAAAGGGGCTGGGGAGTGTGCAGGGCTAGGTAACAACTTCCATTTAGGTAATTTGCCCTAGAATAATTTTTCTCTGAGTCTACTCTCCTTCCTCAGGGGCCTACTTCACTTGCCTTTGGTGTTTTTTCTTTCAGATTGAGGTGAAATTGTGCTTGGCCTCCGTTGAATCCCACTATGTGACAATTTTTCTGAATGTTGATTTGCATTTGGGTGTCTCTCTTCAGCTGACTGATTGTCATCGGTGAAGCTCGATTTTTTTTTTTTTTTATTACAGCTCCTTCCAGCAGGTTCCCAATGCATATTAACATAATAAAAGCTTTAGGACATCTTTAGTAACAAAATCTGTTTTGCTGTGTTTAAACCTGTGTTTAACAAACTTACCAAGCCGTAAAATCCTTAGTTTTGGCAAAACCATTCTTTTTCACTTTGCCAATGATTTTGAATTTTAAATACAGATACAAACATACATTTATTTAAATTTGTGCTAAACACCAAACATTATACTAAATACTTTAAAGCAAGGGTGTCCAATCTTTTGACTTCCGTGGGGCACACTGGAAGAAGAATTGTCGTGGGTCACACATAAAATACACTAACACTAACGATAGCTAATGAGCTAAAAAAAATTGCAAAAATATCTCATGTTTTAAGAAAGTTTACCAGTTTTATTGGGCCACATTCAAAGCCGTCCTGGGCCTCATGTGGACAAGTTTGCTTTAAAGACATTATCTCATTTTATACTCACAAGCACCCTATGAGTTCCATTTGATAGGTAGAAATTAAATGGAGGCTTAGTAGTTTCCCTAACATTTAGTGAATTTAAGACAGAGCTCAAATTCAAATTAGGGTGCCTGGCTCAAAAGCAGGTTATGTATCTTTTGGGGATGCCTTATTGCTTTACAGGTATTCAACACTTCTCCTTTCCTTAGGACAGGACTATTCAGCTAATTCTGACTTTGCCTGCTTTAAATAAAAGGACATGTGTAGGATTGCAGTTATTGAGGGTTATATGGAGACTACTGAACAACTGAGCAAATTTTACCAATAAATTGAATGCCCAGAAGGGTGTGTTTGTCACCTAGTAAATGTGGCTCAGTCCAAAAGAAACACCATTCTCAGAAGAGATTTTAATGAATTTTACAGGTGTTTCTCTGCTTGCCATGGCTCTTCCTCCAGGGCAGCTTTGCAAAGCTGATGAATAAGAGGTGACACGCCAGGGGATTTCTGACTGGCACACAGTATGTGAAAATATGGAGAAGAGCTCTGCTCTTAGCCGGTAAAGTCAAATCTAATTTCCAAAACTAAATGAGAATTATAATGACAATAAAAGACCCAGAATACCACTTTATAATATATCTCATTGTATTTATAATTCTTGGCAACAACAAGACGAAAAATCCTGAAATCAAATTAGGGCAATCTGCATGACAAAATATTAACAAGAGAGAGTAGAGGCAGGAAATTTTTGATGATTTTCATTATCTGTAATGATGCTGTGAACTTTATGTGTCTTCACCTTGAAGCTTTGGAGAAAATCTGACTCTGTTTGGCAGCTTTAGCTTCTTTTACTGAAGCATCCTGCTATTTAAATAAGCATGAAGCCCTTGAAGTTATTTTGGAATGATTTCCTTTCCCAAGTGCTTGGGGTTTTCTGTTCTGAAAACACACTCATTTAGAAAACCTAGAGGCTCTAGGTGTTGTTTATTACTTAGAGGAACATTTTTGCCGCATTTAAGATTACGAGTTTCCAAGGAACTTTGATATGGTTTCGCTCTGTGTCCCCACCCAAATTTCATCTGGAATTGTAATCCCCACATGTCAAGGGAGGGACCTTTGATCCCCATGTGTTGAGGGAGGGAGGTGATTAAATAATGGGGACAGTTCCCCCATGCTGTTCTCATGATAGTGAGTGGGTTCTGCCAAGATCTCATGATTTTGAAGCAGCTTCATTGTCTGGGGTGACACCAGAAGTTCTTGGTCTGATGGCCACAGAGATCAAGGACGTGGACATACACAAATGGTGAGGTTTAGAGCAGAATTTTAATAGGCAAAAGAAAGAGAATAGCTCTCTGCTACAGAGAGGGGTCCTGGAAAAATGGGTTGCCAATGCACAGTGAAACACAAGAGTTTTACAGATGAGCTAGTGGAGAAGAAGTATCTGATCTACATAGGGTGTAAAGAACTGGTTAGGATCAGGTGTGCCATCTGCATAGGGTGTGAATCTTTCTGGCAGCCCCCACCCCAATCTTTTATTATGCAGGTAGGTCCTCTGCCTGAGTTACTCCGTATTGCTTATTTCTTTCTTACTGTGCATGTGTTAACAAAAAAGGGAAGGTGGAGCCCCCATCGTGGACATGCCTGGCCCCAGGTAGCCCTTTTTATTGGTGTGGCTGCTGGCATCCCCCCATGCAAGCTTCCAGCTTCCTCAACTATGTTTGCAGCTCGATCTTCCAGGCTTCTCTTTGTCTGAAAAGAAGTAATTTCTTGGACTGCTTTTTGCTAGAAGAGAAGTTCTGCCAAGGACTCTTTTGCCCTCACTATCAGCCTAGATAATTTCTTTCTCTCTCCTGTATCAGTTTTATAAGCATCTGGCATTTCCCCTGCTTGCACTTTTCTCTCTCCTGCCATCTTGTGAAGAAGGTGCCTGCTTCCCCTTCTGCCATGGTTTAAAGTTTTCTGAGGCCTCCTCAGCCATGTGGAACTGTGAATCAATTAAAACGATTTCCTTTATGAATTACTCAGTCTTAGGTATTTCTTTATAGCAGTGTGAGAATGGACTAACACAGGCTTGAATGAAATGAGGAGCATTCGGTTTCAAATATCAGTTCTTCCATTCTAATATAACCTTGGACAGTTAACTTTGTTTCAGTTTCCTCGCCATGATAATGAATCATAGTACCTTATCAGGTTGTGACAAGATTTGAAGGAAACTATATAAACTCTCCAGCAACAATAGGCATTTCATGATTAGTAGCTAGCCTCTTATAACAATTCTTATGAAAATCTGCTGAAGGGAAGAACTTACTTGGCTCTCCTGGAATTTTAGTTACAGGACCAAGCTAATAGGTCAGATATTAGGCATGCATTGGAGATAAACAAGAATGGTTCTCTCCAGTTGGTATTTATGTTTTTCCAGAGGTCAGAGATACTTGTATGAGACAGTGCTGAGAAAAGTTGAGTGAAATACAAATAAGCAGTTATCAAGATTGGTCAGAGAACTGGATTTTCCAAATTGAACTAGAATTGGGAAACAATCAGTTCTTGGACTCATACCTTCCCCCATTTACTGGTAAGAAGATTCTGTTCACAAATGCATTTTCATATAGATAAGGTAGGTGATCAGATTGCTTTTTATATTACGTGTTAGATTATAAGTCTTTACTACTCTGCACCAACAAATTAGTGCCCAGAGAGCTTTTTCTTAATATTTCACTAACTTAGAAGTCTTTACCCTCAAAGCATCAGTTTAGATGTGTCTCTAAGGAAAAGGTCCTTAGCTCCTGCGGGGTTTGGAGAACAATACCCTAAAGTGTAGTAATTTGGCATGCTGACTTCTTTCGAATTAAGGGATTTTGGAAGACCTCAGAAGCTTCCTCAGCACTAAGGTCTTTCTAATGTTCTTTTATTTCTCCTCCCCAAACACAGGGATATCTCTCTGGAATTTCTTTATCTGACTGGGGAAACTTCTTGCTAAAAAAAAAAAAAATGCAATTATCTTAAGCTCCCTCCCTAAGAATCTCATTAAATAACCCAGAAAGTTTAACCGTGGAGAAAAGAGACCAAAAGTTGTTACCACACCCAGTCTGACTTTTCTTCAACTATTCTTCTGATGGCAGCTTCAAGAGATTATCTGGGAGACTTTTATCTGCCGAATAAGACCACTTCTGTTCACAGTGAATTTCCTGTTCCTCACCTTCCCATAACCTATATACAATCTATAGTTTGTCCTTGGTCTCATTCAGCGTTCAGAGAAAATAATTTACAAACCATTGTCTTGTTTTCAGGCTCATTCATTCCCTCTAAAATAATTTACTACCCCTCTAAAATTTTCTACAGCCCCACCATCCCAGTTTCCCTCTCCCCTACATAGAGGACATTTAAGCCTCAACAATCTGGCCCTTCTTTGAGTCTCATATTTTATATGGTTCCATTTATGTCCTTTCTCCTGATAATCTGTCTATTATCAGTTCATTCCAGTGAAACTTCAGAGAGGGAAGAAGGGAAACTTTCCTGCAATCCCTACACTCCTTTATGACTATTTCTCTGCTGTCTTTGATTGAGCATACTGTAATTAAAGTGGGATTTGATAAGTATGATTCTAGGTAAGATACTCAGATAGGCTAATTTATCTTCCAGTTTCTTTCAACACCTTGCTTTTTCTTCTGTTCTTCTATCTTTCAGCCTTTACATAAACTCATTTCTTTAAACACAATCCTTGATTTATTCTCTTTTATCTATCATTTCGAAAATTGTCTGATACAGTCATTTTGGCTTACAATGATTTTATCTGGAGAGGAATTAATTTTTATCCCGCTCCCATGTACTGCTGCAGGCTGATCCCACATCTAGCCAAGAAAGGCAGAAAAGCTCACACACTTCACTATCTGAAAGCATCAGATGAGCTGGACCAGCACTTGAAATAAGATGTTTCCCCTTAGCAACTAAAATTATTCATATAGATGACAAATACCAGGGTGGGGGCAGGCATTCCTAGACAGATGCATAGAACTATAAAGGGAAAGAAAAAAAAAACTGAAGTAGATTCTGAGATATGCTAACTCTGCTTCTGTTTATGGGCATGAAAAGTCTTTTTCCTTGGAGGACTGAATGTTAAAAATGTGTGTGTGTGTGTGTGTGTGTGTGTACCTCTGTGTAAAGGCATATGAAGATGTATGTTTATGTGTGTGTCTGAGCACATGCATGTACTCACGTAATTAACTCATTATCTGGATAATTTTATATTAGAAATTAGAAATATTATAAGAAATTCCTCTGTGACTGTGTGTGATTCCTTTTCCTTTCTGATAATTTACAGTGATTACAAGTCTTTCTGTGGCTGTTTAGTTTCAAAAATGATATCTGGGTAATGCTAGAAGCCAAAGTCGTACGCCTACAATAGCACACTCTAGCAGCCTCTTTTGTCCCAAGACTACCTAAATTCCGACCTGGATTATCCCCTAGAGGGAGCGAGAGGAAAAGAGTGCATAGTGATTATGTGTATGGTCTGAGCCTCAGAGAGGTCTGTATTAAGGTCTCTACTATTTAATGTCTGTATAAATTGGACAGACTATTTGGCCTCATTAAAACTCATTTTTTTTCATTTGTAAATAGAAGACATGTAACTGAGAAGCTTGTGAGTATGAAATAAAACATGTAAACCAGCATAGTGTCTGGCATTTATTAGGTGCTTACTGAATGTTAATTATTATTGTTATTGTCATAATGATTATTACTAGTACTTGATTATTACTACTACCAACACCACTAGTATAACAATCAGTACATATAGTCTTTAATGTTTCTATTGTCCCTTGGAGTTTCTGTAGTTAATAATCGTCAAACACATTACAAATTTGGATATCAGAAAGGGGATATTTTATGTTGGCCATTTTAAGTAAAAGATGAAATTTTATTAACTCGAAGGAGTGCCCTTTACTCATGTCAACTTTCTGTTAGGAAATGAAAAGTCAGTTTGTAATATGAACAGTTGTTCCTGATTTATCTGTTTCAGATATGGCTATGTGACTGTCAGATTTTATTAATGTGAGACTCACCTTTAAATGTAATAATGAAATATTGACTAGGAAAGAACACTAAGTATGCATTTCAAGATGAGTTTCTATGATTGAAATTTTGTTTAAAAAAATCAACTTGAAGAAAACTACCATTTATTAAATATCTATAGATGTCAGGTACTCTTCTAGATAAGTGATATTTTATGACATTTAAAAAATATTTATATTTACTGCTATTATCCTGAGTGTACGCATGAAGTTTCTGAAACAGAGCATATTATTATTTATTTTATTTTTATAGATTTAGGGGGGTACAAGTGCATTTTTGTTGCACAGACATATTGCATAGGGGTGGTGTTGGCTTTTAGTGTAAACATCATCTGAATAGTGTAAATTGTATCCAAAAGGTAATTTCTCATCCCTCTTCCTCTCACACCCTCCCATTTTTGTGGTCCCCTATGTCTATTGTTCTACTCTATATGTTCATGTGTCTCACTTATAAGTGAGAACCTGCAGTATTTGACTTTCTAAGTTGTTTCACTTAAGATAGTGGCCTCCACTTCATCCATGTTGCTGCAACAGACATGATTTCATTATTTTTCATGGCTTAGTAGTATTCTATGACCATGTTTTCTTTATCCAGTAGTCTGATGATATGGACACTTAGGTTGATTCCATGACTTTGCTATTGTCAATAGTGCTGTGATAAACATGAATGCAGGTGACTTTTTTATAGAATGATTTCTTTTTCTTTTTTGTCTTTTTTTTTTTTTTTTTTGAGACGGAGTCTCGCTCTGTTGCCCAGGCTGGAGTGCAGTGGTGCGATCTCGGCTCACTGCAAGCTCCGCCTCCCAGGTTCACGCCATTTTCCTGCCTCAGCCTCTCTGAGTAGCTGGGACTACAGGCGCCCACCACCACGTCCGGCTAATTTTTGTGTGTTTTTTTTTTTTTTAGTAGAGACGGGGTTTCACCGTGGTATCGATCTCCTGAACTCGTGATCCGCCCGCCTCGGCCTCGCAAAGTGCTGGGATAACAAGCGTGAGCCACCGCGCCCGGCCTAATGATTTCTTTTTCTTGGGGTAGGTACCTAGTATTGGGATTGCTGGGTTGAATGACAGTTCTATTTTTAGTTATTTGAGAAATCTCCATACTGTTTCCATAGAGGATGTACTAATTTATGTTCCTCCCAACAGCATTTAAGTGTTCCTTTTCTCCACATCCTCACCAATATCTTTTGTTTTTTGTCTTTTTAATAATAATCATTCTGACTAGTATGAGATGGTATTTCATCGTGGTTTTGATTTGCATTTCTCTGATACTAGTGATGTTGAGCATTTTTCATATGTTTGTTGACCACTTGTGTGTCTTCTTTTGAAAAATGTCTGTTTATGTACTTTGTACACTTTATAAATGGGATTATTTGGTTTTTTTATTGACATTGACTTTTTTTTCCTTTTGGCATTTTTGTAAATGACATTGGTTTTGTAATAGGAATTGTGTTGAATCTATAGATTGCTTTGGGTAGTATGGTTATTTTCATGATATTGATTCTTCCAATCTGTAAGCATGGGATGTTTTTCCATTTGTTAGTGTTGTTTATGATTTCTTTCATTAGTGTTTTGTACTTCTGTTTGTGGACATTGAGATGGAGCAGAGACCCCTCTTAGGGGCATGCAGCCCCACCAAGCATGGAAAGAAAGGAAAATCTTGTTTCTTTGAGTGAAGTTCAAGAAAGCTAGCTAGCCCTGAGATGTAAATGAGCAACTTAATAGGCAAGAAAGTAATAGTGGATTAAAACAATAGCCAAAAAAATTAGAGTCCTGGGATGCTTGGTCTCCTATAGAAAGTAAAAGTAACATCTTAATGTATGTTCCTGAGTTTTTTTTTTTTTTTTCTTCAGAAATCCAGATCCCCACTAAACCAATTTTCTGGCACATAGACCTCAGATAAGGGGGAACTGAGGACTGAACTCTGACTGTTCTTTGTTCCACAGTTCTTCCTGAGGGCCTGAAGGAAGTCATTCTCACAAGCCAGAGCTAACATTATTTTCTATTGACCCCAAATTTTTAAACAAAGTTTCTTTTTTATAACCAATTGCAAATTAGAACATCTGTAATTGTCCTATGAACGACCTGTGAGCCCCTGCTTCAAGATATCCCTCCTTTGTAGGCCAAATTAATGCATAACCTCCATGTACTCACTATATTAATTTACAATTTTGCCTGTAACTTTGGCTTTCCTGAAATTTCCCCCTGCTTTAAAAACCCTTGCTTACAAGCTATTGAGGAGTTCAGGTTTTAAGTGAGCTGCTTGATTCTTCTTGCTTGGCACTTTGCAAATAAACACCCTCCTTTCTTGTGCTGCAAACCTCAGTGTGGATGTTTGGCCTTACCGCACCAGGCGAGTGGACCCCACTGTGGTTCATTAACAAGATCTTTCACCTTCTTGTTTAAAATACCTTCTAGGTACTTTTTTTTGGTAGTTATTGTAAATGGGATTGAGTTCTCAAGCTTGATCATTATTGGTGTATAGAAATACTACTGATTTTTGTATGCTGATTTTGTATCCTGAAACTGTACTGAAGTCATTTACCAAATCTAGGAGTCTTTTGGAGGAGTCTTTAGGGTTTTCTAGGTATTATTCATATTATTAGTGGACAGAGATAATTTGACTTCTTCTCTTTCAATTTAGATGCCTTTTCTTTCTTTCTTTCTCTTGCCTTTTCTTTCTTTCTCTTGCCTCATTACTCTAGCTTGGACTTCCAGCACTGTATTGAATAGGAGTGGTGACAGTGGACATCCTTGTCTTATTCCAGTTCTTTGGGGGAATGCTATTATTATTTATTCACAGCAAGTAATGATAGCCAGATAGATGAAAGCCCTACACCTAGGAGTCTATATTTTAGGTGAGGAATTCTAAAAAAATAAATGTGGGTTATCTATGCCATCCTCCTCCCCTCCTGAGAGGGTCTCCTTGGCAACATAATGGGAAGGATCCTGAATTCTCACCTAGTTCCTTGGAATATAAATAAATCTCTCTAGGGGAAAGAGATAGCATGAGGGTCTCCAGCTTTACAGTGCAGATTGTCCTTGTCTCTCTCTCTCTCTCTCTGGGGTTCTCTAGGTATGTAAATTAGTCATAAGTTAACCTCGAGCAGTTATTTTAATTTGCTCAGAAAGCTCTAACTTTGAGTGATCTCTTTATGCAGAAACATAAAATATTATCACTACAGCCTCAGATATATATGATTACATTTAAACCCACATACCACTATTTTTTCCCATATCTCTTTTACAGAAGGAGAATCAAGGGTCAGAAAGTTTAAGTAAATTTTCCAAGGCCACACAACTAGTAAGGGAAATATTTCTGATTAAAATGGAAGCCTGTCTGATGTGAAAACTCTTTGGTGGCTACAATGCTGGCCTGAAAGACAAGCTTAAGGAATACATATTTTACCTCTCCCTTTTCAGTAAGGCTACATTTAATGATTCTGAGGATATGAGCATATCACCTCCTATATAAAGGCTTTTCTGCATTCATTTGGCACAGTAAACCACTTACAGACATCATGGAAGAAGAGAACTGTTTGACAAAAAGAGGAAAGTAGGATTAGAATTTGAGAAGGTACATTTTCCTCCCTTTTCTACAGTCTCATGCTATTTTTTTTTTTTTTTTTTTTTGGTTTGGGAGACGGAGTCTCACACTGTCACCCACCTAGGAGTGCAGTGGTACAAACTCGGCTCACTGCAGTGTCTGCCTCCCAGGTTCAAGTGATTGTCCTGCTTCAGCCTCCCAAGTATCTGGGACTACAGGTGCACGCTATCCCACCCAGTTGTATTTTTTTAGGGTTTCGCCATGTTGGCCAGGCTGGTCTTGAACTCCTGACCTCAAGTGATCTGCCAGCTTCGGCCTTCCAAAGTGCTGGGATTACAGGCATAAGCCACCTCGCCTAGCCCAGTTTTGTGCTTTTAATTCATTGCTGAAGAGTTGCCTTAAAGATTGGGAAGGCTATTTTTCTCTCCATAGGCTTTGCTCTCTTCCTATTCTAGTAAAGAAGTATTTTTCTTCTATTTGTATTATTTTGCTGTATGCTTGTAGCCGATATAGCATATGCTGCTCATGGGTGTTACAAAGACACGAAGAAGCTTTAATGCTGGTTTTCTTTTTCAGTTCTAACTTCATAGGCGGTGAATTTAATAAGGGCAAAGAAGACAAATAATGCCTTTTGTCAGTTTTTGCTTTCTATTGTTGTTAGGTGACAGTATCTTTCATAAAGGCATTATGGTTCTGATGACCTAAATTTATCCCTCCTGTTGTGAAGAACATGGGTTACCAATGTATTAAAATAGTCTTTATTCCTGGTTTACTCAATTTTGCTGCAGTAAAAAGGACAAAGCTGGTGATAATGCCAAAATACTCTAATACGTAATGATGCATTTCAAAGCAGGGTTTTCAGGACCTCAGCAAGTCCAATATGTATCAGGGCTGAGCCTCAGGGATCATACCAGGGTGCAGTTATGCTTTCCCAGCTGACCCTGTCTGCCTCAGTGTCACATGGGGTCAGGAATATTCCTGTGATTTGAAGTGTCATGGTGAGGTATGAGTAATCTGTGAATGCACTTTTTAGGGTCTGAAGGTCCTATGAGGTATTACCCTTGAGAAAGACTGGAGAAAGAAAGGCTAGGGCTAGGAGTTGACCAATGCCACCCATGTCCAGGCCCTACCAGCAAAGTTGTAGGCTCATTACGGGTCACTGCACATGCCTGCCTGTGCCTTGGTATCGCTAGAGCCTGGATCCAAACCTCTGGTCAATGTTGGGCAAAGGAGATCACCAGAGATTGGGCAGGCTATGCTCTGAGGAAACTTCTGATGACAGCTCTGCCTGTGGCTACACTTGCTCACTTCTTTTTATTTTTAGATAGGGTCTTGCTTTGTCACCCAGGCTAGAGTGCAGTGGTGTGATCCTAGCTCACTGCAGCCTCAAACGCCTGCCTCGGCTTCCCCAGTAGCTAGGACTAAACTGGTATGCACCACTGCACCTGGCAAATTTAAGTTTTTTGTAGAGTTGGGGTCTCGCTATGTTGCCCAGGCTAGTCTTGAACTCCTGGCCTCAAGTGACCCTCCCTTCTCAGCCTCCCAAAGTGCTGAGATTATAGATATGAGCCACTATGCCTCACTTTTACTGGAAGACACTTCAGGAGGAAAAGGAAGGAACCTCTTGATTTCCTATCTCTGTCTCTTCTCTTCTTATCCCCCGTTTGCAGCTTCTCTGGGATTTAGAAAAGAACCAAGAAGAGATTTGCCTTAAACAATTGGCTTATTTTTCTTTGATTTATTAAGGAATAGGAGGGAGGTTGTGTTGATGCTGGGAGGAGTGAAATGTGAAGAAAATTAACCTTTGCCTCCCTACTGGATGTCAGACCTTTTGCATACACTCTCTTATTTTGGTCTTATATCACCTATGCAAGATGAGCATTCATTCCATCATCCATTAATTTATTGAGTGCTTATTATGTTCCAGGCAGCATTCTAGGGGCTGATCATTAATATCTCCAATTAAAGATGAAGGAAAAAACCTGAGAGAGACTAAAAAACTTGCTCCAAGTCGTGCAATTAATCAGTGGAGAAACAGAATTCAAGTCCAGGATAGGTCCATTGGCCCTGATGATTTCTTCTTTGCAGGTGGGAGGCAGTTATTTTTAAGGGGTTCAATAAGGAGTTTAATAAGGTTAACTGGGCCAGTTTCTGCTGAGTGATTAATGCTGAAAATATATCTCCACATAATTTGTGTGGAACCAAAACGGGAGTGTGTGGAGACTGTTACTGCTCCCTTTCCTGCTTTGTTTTCAGTTTCCTTCTGTATCACCTCTATTCTCCTGACGCCTCTCGCCTCCATCATTCATTCCCTCCCCTTTGATGTGGACAAGTCGTGAACTCTTGATCTTATGTAGAGTACTTTGCAAGCTCAACTTCAAAGACCTCTTCCAACCACATATTGACCACTAAACCCTTCTCAGGTAGAAATTTGGAGCTTCTATGGTCAGTTCCTCTGGAAGTTTCCTTAGGATTCAATGTAAATAAGCTCCATATTTAAGATTCCATTCAGAACAAAGTAAAAATAATTTTTAATTTGTTGGTTGTTTGAAGGATCCTTCTATTGCCATTTTTATCTGTAATAATACTATGGTTTGTGACATGATGTGTGGAGACTTCAGAGACAACTTTTCAGCTTATTTTATAGAAGAAAGTATAAAATGTTTTGTTCAGTGTTCTTAAATTTTTAAATTTAAACCTTTCATGCATTCAATTGGTTTTGGGTATTACCTAGTGTCTGCTTTTTGTGGTTGAAACCCATTTTGTCACAATTTTATAATGGGTTATTTATTCAGGATTTAGAAGAATAGACCTATTGCTTAGGCATATTGATTGACACAGTAATAAAGTCAGTCCTTCAGATCGGTAACTTTAAAAAATTTATTTTATGATTTAATGGGAGTTTCTCAACTATTCTGTTTTATTTTAATGGACAGTCATATCAAGAACAGCTCTGGTAATGTAATTCACAACCAGTTCTTCCATTATGAATTGAATGAATTTTTTATGGCTTTCAGAAACGAATCTCCACCCATGAGACACTTTTAATGGTAAAAGAATGAATGAAAATTCAGTCTTTTCAAAGTAATGAAGCAATGCAGGAGTAAAACAAAACGATATTTTAATAAAGTCAAGAAGCTTCCTTAACTTTTGCTTAACAAAGGTTTAAGTTTAGCTGTAACGTATGAGAAAAGGCTTATGAAAAAAAAATCACTGATTCCTAATGCAGTAAAAGGCAGGTAAGACCATCTACCTCAGCTGGAAACTTGCTGCAAGTGACACTTTAGGTTTTTAAAATAATCTTTCAGAAAAAAATATGTTTTCTCACTACTTTCACACAGAAAGAAACAGACAGGTCGTGAAGCATTTCGTGCCTGTTTTCCTTGATTTTGCAAACTGAGTGAATCTCTCTGTCACGCTTTTGTCTCCATATCCTATAAGCAGTGCTTGTATTATTGCTAATTATTTTCTTCTCCAGACCTCCTTTACTTCTGTAAGAAATATAGACCTCCCACTTAACTATACACAAATTCCCCATAAGGGCTTCTAAAATATTATCATTGAAGTTGCATAGCACTGTTTTCTGTTATGTTATTCTAAGAATGCTAAACCCTGTTTGAATACTATGATATAAATTGTTTACAGATAAAAGTAAAACATTTGAAGATTTTGAAATGAACATCTTTCTATAACCAAGAGGAAAATATTTAAGAGATTGTTGCATATCTATTGCAGTATCAGAGAATTTAGATTCAAATCATTTTTCTATTGACATGGAAGAATTTTTGCCTTTCATTCACAAAATAGGGTAAATGAAATCTAAAAGAAGGAATAAAAAATTTTACTTCCTAGAAGAGTTAAACGAATCTTTCTTACCTAAATTTTCCCTAGTTGGAGTATTCTTTATGGGGTTTGACTTTAATCAGTAGAAATTCTAAATTTACAACAAGGTAGTTTTGGGGATGTCATCCGGTGACCTATAGGAAGAACACTACAGCTGCATTTACATTTCAGGTTGGCCATTTTTCAGGATAAATGAGGAGAGTTTGGGATGGGGAGTAGGGACAGCAGTGAGTCCCTCAACTGACATCTCACTGCCTCTTACTGTGACCTTTGGCTGCAGCCGAATTGTTTTTTTAAGTTCCTACAGTAAACAATTAATATTTAAGCTGCTTGCTGAATGAAGTAATAAAATACATCCTTGATGTGTTGTTTTATGGCATGGGCCACTGAGATGTTTATACAATGCCAAATGACTTACAAAGGGATTTTTTGAGGTGAGGGATTTTTTTGAGGTGAGGGATTTTTTACTCCTTTAGGTAAGATAAATCACTAAGCTAAAACGAATAAACAAATAAAGGTTTACTATAGACCACTTCTAAACTACGTTTCCTATATCTCACTCCTTACTGTCTACAAAGAATCCTGTAGAAGAGGGTATTGGAATGGTTGTGTAAAATCAATAATAATTAATCCTGGATACAATACACTGGAAAAGACACACAAGTGAACATGTATGTGTGTACATCTACACAGGTATGTATAATATATGTGTTCTCTTCATCTATATAAAATATAAAATATTAAAGATATGCATATCTGTATGTATATATGGGTACATATCTATAATATTTTGTAAATATAAAAATTACTTTGTACCAACATGAGCTGTGTTTAGTTGTTTCACTGACTTAGATGACCAGTCTCTCAGAAGTGAGGATTCACTTGTTTAATTTCTATAGTTGCTAAGATAATACCATACCAAACATTTACTGCATAGTTGATGGCAGCTACCCTAAGAAGTAGGGTTTTCTCTGTGTCTTTGTGAATACTCTTCTTCCTTGAGTGGTTTTTCTCCCTCTTACCTCTACCTTCTTTGTGCTGTCTTCCTGGGTCACAAAACCACATTGAAGTTCCTTTATGAATTTCAAAACCACTTGTAATTTAGACCAGTGCTACTCAAAATGTTCTGGAGCTGGTATGCAAACTGATACCTGCCCACCACAATGAGGGAGGTACAGGAATTGAGGGTAAACAATTAGGAACTTTTGGAGCAATTTGACTTTAATGAGATATCCAAACAGAATCTCATTTTTCTCATAACTTCTTATTGCATTTTATAATATATTGGTCTACTATAGATTAGAAATTTAAAAAAGACAAACAGGAAAAAAAAAACCTTGGACTTTCACTACAGATGGTTTGAGAAGCAGTGATCTATGTGACTGTTTCTTGAACCTGACTACATAGCAAAGTTCCCCAGAGAAACTTCTTAAAAAGCACAAGATGGATAGTGACTGGAGCTAGGCTCTGTTAAAAAAAAACCATCCAGGTTATCTTGATGCACATCATGTTTGCAATGTCATTTGAACCATATCTGTTTAATTGCTGCAGCTAATTACATCAAGACTCATCAATTTTTGATGATTCTAGTAGAATTTGATGCCATGTGAGCATCGATCTTGTCCTCACTGCTATGCCTTCAGCACTAGACTTATAATTGATACACAGTAATTGATAAAAAAATTCTGGCTGAATGAGTGAGTGCATCATGTCTTCATTTTGTGGCCTCTAATAGATTCTTGGGATGCAAAAGAACTCATTTTATATACATATGCAAATAAAAACCTTCTATAATAAGTATGACATCACCTGTGCCCTCTCTGTGTTTATGTTATTAGCAAGTGAATTTCTCAGTACTCCTACATCACAAACCCCAATTACCATTCCATATGTTTCCCAAATTAGTAGCTAATAGAGTTTTCCCAGGCAAATGTATCTAGAAATACCCAGGAATTCGCTGCTATCCCTAAATCAGCAACGGTTCATCTTTCTCCTTGCGGTGGAGGAGAACTTGACCAGAGGAGACCACTTCCCCTGGCCCAGCAGCTTCTTGCATGGGAAACTAGCTGCTCTTACTGCTACTTGGCTGATGATTTACCCTATAGCGCATTTTATCTTTACGTAAACACACAAAGTCCTTTCATGTCTTTGTTCCTGTTCCCATGCCATGACTCCTTCCTGGAATACCATTCTCTTATTCTTACTAAATAAGCCCTTCTACTCCTTTTCTTAGGGCCCCCTTCCTCTGATTCAGCTGAGAAACAACTAATGGCTGTCTCCATCAAAGCCAATTCTCTGCCTCTTGTTTTCCCACCATACTTTGCCATTCTAGACATCTGTTGCATATCATTTTTTCTGTTATTTACTAATTACTAATGCATCAGTCTTCATTCATTCTCCTCCCAGACTATACTCCTCCTGGGTTCAGAGCATATCTCATTCATTTCTGTTTTGCCTTTAGTTATCTCAGTGCTGGCTTCAGAGCAGATACTTCAGAGATGCTCTTTAAATCAGAGTTAGGGAAGTTAGAATAGGAGAGAATGAGGACTCTATGGTACTCAGGTGCCATGCATCCTGCAAAGAGAACATGAAAGGACATTTTTTTTTCCTTCGATAATTACATGGACTCCTTCAGTGATCCCTGTGTTTGTTGGGCCTTGAGTAATTACCTGCAGTCTTTGTCTTTGTGAGGCTATTAATTGAATTCCTTTTGGTGCCCTGAAAATGGACATTTCCTGTCTGTATCCTTTTGTTCCATCCATACAGGAATATAAGCAATCACTACCCTGCTGCTGAATTCAGTCTCTTCCAAGTTCAATAAAAGAAATACATTTTCTTTCAGTACTCCTCTCTTTGCTACAATCTGGACACAGGTTCCTTTATTTTGTCAAGATAATGTATATTAAAAAATAACAGCTAATATATTATTTTGTTACTAATAGTCCCTTTAGCACTTGAGTTATAAACCTTTTGGAGGCCCAGTGATTCTGTTCTCTTTATCAAGGGGGATTTCTTTTTGTACCTTCTGTCCAAGAAGACAAACAGATTTCCTCTGTGATATGCTTTTATATCCAGTTCACCCGTGTACTGGGGATATAGCCTTCTGGAGTACCAGCTGCATATGGAGTCTCCTGTTCGATTCTGCATCTTGTAGGAGCTAGGATTAATCTTTGGCTCACTGTTCCTGTCATAACACCAGAACAGATGCTCAGGGACACCAGGCTCAGCAGATGCCTCCAGGTGAAAGTCAGGTGGGTTGGTGAACACTTACCTATCCCTATGCAATGTTCTTTCACTTTATTTTTTTGGCTTCTGATTATTGATTAGTTTCTTGTCAGCTGAGGGAAGAACTGATATGCATTAATATTTATTTTCTAGACTTTTAATTTCTTTCAGTGAGTATGACATCTGGGGGATCTATGATATCACATACATAGACTCAGAAGCCTAAGCATATTTTCTCAGTGTACTATTTTAGATAATTTTTATAGATAATTTGAATGGCAGTCCAACTACCTTCTTGGGATGGAAGAGGGAAACATACTTAAGAACAGAACATAAATTTGTATGTCAAAACTTATTTGGCCTTAAGAATAATTGTAAAATGAATGAGAAAATGGTACAAGAGAGCAACATAAGGCCTAGAAATTTGAGAGTAAATGCACTTTGTCCAAAAACATAAATAAATAAAATAAAGGTTAGGGAAAAGAATATTTTTTGTGGGTGATGAGAACCTTTCATTAAATCCTTCTTTGGTGTTTTTGAAATCCCTGCATTTTTATTTAAATATGGGTTGAATTTGTCATATACATGAATTGCTACAAGTTTTTCTTATCACTCCTCTTTTCACCAGACTTTCTCTTCTTGATGCTGCTGTCTTATTTTTTCAAATCTTCAACTTCCTTTTAGTTGATTCTGCTTTAAATTAGTCTCCCAATCTGTTTCCTTCTCTCTCCCCATAGGTTTTTTTTTTTCCCAATTTTCTTCCTCTGACTCACAAACATACGAGACAGAAATCTTGCTCACAGACTTTTCATTCTTTCCCTCCCCTTATCTCTGACATTTTTCTTCTATTCTTTTTATGTGAAAGAACTATTTTTTTATAGAAACGTTTCTTCTCTTTCTCAAATTTTTGAAAAATTAGGCAGCATATGAAGAATCTTGGAAACCTGAAAATAAGTGATTAAAAGCTTGCTGAATAATAGCTATTTTTAAAATGGAGAATGCCTGAAAAAGCAAAGATGTCTCTAGTTTCACCAAAATGGGCAGAGTCAATAGGATTCTCCATGTTTATTTAAATGTAAATGTGAAGGTGATAGAAATGAATATCTAAAGCAATGATAGGAGAAAAAGGTTATGGGACACAATCGGTAGTTATAACTAACAGTCACATAAACTGAAATGGGTAATTTTACAGGCTTCTGAAAAGATTTAAAAGGATGGATTGATGCATAAGCCGAAGGTAAAAATGACTGGGCTAATGTCTTTGGTCCCCTGTAAGAGTAAAAGCATTCCTAAGAGCAAAATGTAGTGATAAAAAAACAATGATTTTGTGGAATGTTCTGTATGAATATTCACATGTTCATGGTGCTTTGCAGGTCACCGCATGATTAACATATTTAATATTCACAACAATACCAGTTCTTGTCCTCTCTATTTTTAAGGTGAGGAAACTGAGGCTTAGACCTGTTAGACAACTTTCCCTGGATCATGCAGCTGGTAGGTGGAAGTACCAGTATTCAAACACAAGTGTGCCAGATTCTGAGGTCTGATTTCTTAATGAACATGTTGCCTCAACTGTGTAACCTAAAACCAATGTAGGAAAGAAAATAGCAACCTGTGTGACTGCAGTGATCTTTTGTTGTGTTTTTAAAAGGAAGATTCCTTACATACCACATTCAAACTTAAATAAATCTTAAAGAAAATTTTGTCAGTCCTTATTTCATAGACAAGGAACATAATTCTCAGAGAACGGAAGGAACTAGCTCAAGAATGTCATTGGTTTTTGTGGGATTATAACCTGTCATTCCACTGGCACAACCTCGACTCCTAAATTCTACTCTCTGCTCTCTGTTCCCACCCACAAATTATCTTCCCCACTGATTTCTCACAAGACTTATAAATCTTTTGTATTAAGGTACTGTGTATTCAGAAATCGTCCACTAACATGTGATTGTGTTGCCCAGAGAGAATATCACTATAGTTATTGTTTTTATCTGGGTTTTCTTCAGACAGCTTCTTTTCTATTATCCAGCAGAAAGGAGCAGAGGAGTAGGTTCTGGACCAACTCTAACACCCTTACTCACAGATGTTCTGCCTTGGGAAAAAAAATATACAGTTGCTCTCTCAATGGGCAGGTTATTTGTGTTCCAAATTGTTCATGAGCGTTAAGAACATCGTAGATTAATGAATGGTAATACCTTAAGTGCAGGCATTGTACTATTTGATGTGTATGTTTATATTGAAGAGATTTTTATTGTTGTTTTTACAAACTATACAGGTGAAGGTTCAGCCTGGTCAGTCTCTCTTGGTGACAATACAGGGAACTGGAGCATTCATATTCAGAGAAAACTCTGAAATGAGTCCACAAAGAATTCTGTTCTCCAAGGACACAGAACCGTGTAATTTGAAGGCGAATATAGAAAGTTGTGAAGCAAGTGACATATACCAATGATTTTCTCTGGCATCCTTATGCTTTCCAAACTTCACTGCACCCCTAAAGTTGTCTTTTTTTCTATTGTGGCTGAGGATTGCATCCATATACCTAGTAAAAACCCATGCTGTCAGAAGGAGAGCTGCTCACTGTGAGACTATTTCATTAGGCTTTTTGGATAGACAAAGGCATTTCCTGATCAATGAAACATCTTGACAAACAATTCTGACATATATAAACAAACTTTCATCACAGTCAAAACCAGAGAGAGAAGATTCAACTTTTACTGAAACTGCATCAAGGAATTAGCAATTTAGCATTTTTCTTGAACCACTGAGGTGAAATAATTTACATTATGAGCAAAGGAGTAGCTTAAACAATGCTCTCCCATAGGAACTATGAGCGCTAACAATACTGCAAAAACAATACATACTGACTTATATTTCTGCAGATTCCAGCATGGTAGATTTCTTCATAATCAAAATGCTACTGAATCGTTATACCTCATGTTACTCTACAGATGCCTATGAATTATTTTCTGCTACCAGGAAATTGTTAAATAGTCTAAAGCACTGTGATTTGGTACTCATCTTTTATAGCTATTCTTCTGGGAGAACAGGGCCTTGGCTTCCTTTGGAGGCGGCAAGGCTCAGGCACTGAGCTCTGTGTTTGTGGTTCTCCTGAGAGCTGCCTCTGAGGAGCTGTGAAATTATCCCCACCTATTCCTAATTTGAAGAGTAAAAGCCTCGTTGTTGATTTCAGATCTTTTACATTGGCTAGGGCATGGCTTGTCAGAGTGTGCCCTCTTCCTCAGTATGTTGGAATAGTGGGGTAGGAAGAGAGAGGTTATAAGAGGAAAATTGCACCAGTAATTGCAAGTATACCATATGAGTGTGTGCTTTATTTCTTCTAGTAGTTTAAAACAACTTCTTACTTTAGTTTCTCTTATTTTAAGTACAAATCCACAATTTTGCCTTCATCCTATTGCAGATGTGCTTAGGGCAATTAAAGGACCCCATCTGAAAGCCACGAGTATAAGTATAGGCACTTACAGACAAAAAGTGTATAATTGTTTTCTGTGATTCAGGTAAAGAGGAACAATTTGCCTTTGAAAAAAATCTCAATCTCACTATAGAGTGTACTTAATAAATATTTTTTCTTTCTTCTATTATTCCTTTTTTCTTTTATTTAAAAATGTTTTATTTCCCTCCTTATGATGAGTCATTGGCCATAAACTATTATTATTTTATTTTATTACAAGTTATTTTACATGTTTTTTATATAAATGGCAATAGATTAAAAACTCTACATATATAATTAAAATCTTGCTGAATAATCAAGATTCTGAAGACTTTTATTTCCAAAGTAAGGAAAACTGAACAATTTGAAAATTCTTGATCTAGAATTCATATAACTACAGCTTTGGGATCACAACCCCTGATTTTTAGAAACTTTTCCCTGCTTTCTTTTCACAATCTTTTACCACTTCTTTCTACATCAAGCTGGCCTTTTATTTTAATGGGTTTTCCAGAGGGAACTCACTGAAATAGAGGCAAATATTATTGGACATGATTTTAGTTGACAGCTTCACAGTATTGGTATGCTTTATGTTGTTACCTAATTGAACAAGAATAGTCAATTTAACAAGGTTTTTCTATATTATTTCATTTTAATGTGGAAAAACCTGTGACTCATTACCAAGGTTTTGGGTAAATATTAAACCAAGGAGACAGGAGGCAGTTAAAGAGGTATAGATTCTGGTTTTGCCAAGATGGTGAAATAACACAAATTGCAGGCTCTGTGCCTCAAAATAAACTTTGGAGAAATTATAGAAGCAAAAGGGAACTATGGATTCATGAAACTAACAAGGGAGAAATCTCCTGGAAGACAAGACTGTCTGTGAACTGGTTTGCACAGGATAGTTGGTTTGTAGTAGCCTGGGGCACAACAAGGCAGAGGCAGTAAATGAAAGAATGGGGGAACAACAGTGGATCTCCAATGTCCTCCTCAGATGAGGAGCATCAGCATCACCTGGGAACTTGCTGGAACTGTAAACTATTGGCTTATCCCAGACATACTGAATAAGAAACTTAGGATAGGGCCCAACAATCTATGTTTAAACAAGCTTTCCGAGTGATTCTCATACATGCTAAAGTTTGAGCAGAGAAAGGGTTTTATTTTTATTTATTTATTTATTTATTTATTTTATTATACTTTAAGTTCTAGGGTACATGTGCACAACGTGCAGGTTTGTTACATATGTATATGTATGCCATGTTGGTGTGCTGTACCCGTCAACTTGTCATTTACATTAGGTATGTCTCCTAATGCTGTCCCTCCCCGCTCCCCCGACCCCATGACAGGCCCCGGTGTGAGATGTTCCTCACCCTGTGTCCAAGTGTTCTCATTGTTCAATTCCCACCTATGAGTGAGAACATGCGGTGTTTGGTTTTCTGTCCTTGCAACAGTTTGCTCAGAATGATGGTTTCTAGCTTCATCCATGTCCCTACAAAAGACATGAACTCATCATTTTTTATGGCTGCATAGTATTCCATGGTGTATATGTGCCACATTTTCTTAATCCAGTCTATTATTGATGGACATTTGGGTTGGTTCCAAGTCTTTGCTATTGTGAATAGTGCCGCAATAAACATACGTGTGCATGTGTCTTTATAGCAGCATGATTTATAATCCTTGGGGCGTATATCCAGTAATGGGATGGCTGGGTCAAATGGTATTTCTAGTTCTAGATCCCTGAGGAATCGCCACACTGACTTCCACAATGGTTGAACTAGTTTACAGTCCCACCAACGTGTAAAAGTGTTCCTATTTCTCCACATCCTCTCCAGCACCTGTTGTTTCCTGACTTTTTCATGATGGCCATTCTAACTGGTGTGAGATGGTATCTCATTGTGGTTTTGATTTGCATTTCTCTGATGACCAGTGACGATGAGCATTTTTTCATGTCTGTTGGCTGCATAAATGTCATCTTTTGAGAAGTGTCTGTTCATATCCTTTGCCCACTTTTTGATGGGGTTGATTTTTTCTTGTAAATTTGTTTAAGTTCTTTGCAGATTCTGGATATTAGCCCTTTGTCAGTTGAGTAGATTGTAAAAATTTTCTCCCATTCTGTAGGTTGCCTGTTCACCTGATGGTAGTCTCTTTTGCTGTGCAGAAGCTCTTTGGTTTAATTAGATCCCATTTGTCAATTTTCACTTTTGTTGCCATTGCTTTTGGTGTTTTAGTCATGAAGTTCTAGCTCATGCCTATATCCTGAATGGTATTGTCTAGGTATTCTTCTAGGGTTTTTATGGTTTTAGGTCTAACATTTAAGTTTTTAATCCATCTTGAAATAATTTTTGTATAAGGTGTAAGGAAGGGATCCAGTTTCAGCTTTCTACATATGGCTAGCCAGTTTTCCCAGCACCATTTATTAAATAGGGAATCCTTTTCCCATTGCTTGTTTTTGTCAGGTTTGTCAAAGATCAGATAGTTGTAGATGTGTGGTATTATTTCCGAGGGCTCTATTCTGTTCCATTGATCTATATCTCTGTTTTGGTACCAGTACCATGCTGTTTTGGTTACTGTAGCCTTGTAGTATAGTTTGAAGTCAGGTAGCGTGATGCCTCCAGCTTTGTTCTTTTGGCTTAGGATTGTCTTGGCAATGTGAGCTCTTTTTTGGTTCCATGTGAACTTTAAAGTAGTTTTTTCCAATTCTGTGAAGAAAGTCATTGGTACCTTGATCGGGATGGCATTGAATCTATAAATTACCTGGGACAGTATGGCCTTTTTCACGATATTGATTCTTCCTATCCATGAGCACGGAATGTTCTTCCATTTGTTTGTGTCCTCCTTTATTTCGTTGAGCAGGGGTTTGTAGTTCTCCTTGAAGAAGTCCTTCACATCCCTTGTAAGTTGGATTCCTAGGTATTTTAATCTCTGTGTAGCAAGTGTGAATGAGAGTTCACTCATGATTTGGCTCTCTGTTTGTCTGTTATTGGTGTATAGGAATGCTTGTGATTTTTGCACATTGATTTTGTCTCCTGAGACTTTGCTGAAGTTGCTTATCAGCTTAAGGAGATTTTGGGCTGAGATGATGGGGTTTTCTAAATATTAGGTGCTGGAGAGGATGTGGAGAAATAGGAACACTTTTACACTGTTGGTGGGACTGTAAACTAGTTCAACCATTGTGGAAGTCAGTGTGGCGATTCCTCAGGGATCTCGAACTAGAAATACCATTTGACCCAGCCATCCCATTACTGGGTATATACCCAAAGGACTATAAATCATGCTGCTATAAAGACACATGCACACGTATGTTTATTGCAGCACTATTCACAATAGCAAAGAGTTGGAACCAAACCAAATGTCCAACAACAATAGACTGGATTAAGAAAATGTGGCACATATACACCATGGAGTACTATGCAGCCATAAAAAATGATGAGTTCGTGTCCTTTGTAGGGACATGGATGAAACTGGAAAACATCATTCTCAGTAAACTATCGCAAGGACAAAAAACCAAACACCGCATGTTCTCACTCATAGGTGGGAATTGAACAATGAGAACACATGGACACAGGAAGGGGAACATCACACTCTGGGGACTGTTGTGGGGTGGGGGGAGGGGGGAGGGACAGCATTAGGAGATACACCTAATGCTAAATGACGAGTTAATGGGTACAGGAAATCAACATGGCACATGGATACATATGTAACAAACCTGTACATTGTGCACATGTACCCTAAAACCCTCACTAACCAGAACCTAACTCCCTGGAACAACTACATACATATATGTATGTATGTATATGTATACTTTCTCCTGAAAGTATAGAATAAAAAACTAGTTGACTTCAGTGGTTAATAAAAAATCAACTGCTTTTTTCCCCATAAAAAAAAAAAAAATAAATAAATAAATATACAATCATGTCATCTGCAAACAGGGTCAATTTGACTTCCTCTTTTCCTAATTGAATACCGAGAAAGGATTTTAAAGCTTCCAGTAGCCTTTTTCTTGCCTTGCCTCAGACTGATTGTGGCCTGCAACCTTTACTACAAACATATGCCTCCACTCCAGCAGACTATAGCATTAGGAGATATACATGGACTTTATTGTTTTGAAGTGTGTTCCCTCTATATTCAGTTTGTTGAGAGTTTTTACTAGGAAGGGATATTAAATTTTATTGAATATGTTTTAGCATCTATTGAAATGATCAGTTGACTTTTTTCCTTAATTTTGTTAATGGGATGTATCTCATTGATTGAATTGTATATGTTGAACCATCCATGCATCCCTGGGATGAATCCATTTGATCACGGTGAATGATCTTTTTAATGTATTATTGATTTTAGTTTTCTAGTATTTGGTTGAGGATGTTTGCATCTGTGTTCATTAGGAACATTGGCCTGTAGTTTTTTTGTTGTTGTTGTGTCCTCGTCTGGTTTTGGTACCAGGGTAATGCTTGCCTGGTAGAATGAGATTGGAAGTATTCCCTTCTTCAAGTTTTTGAAAAAGTTTGAGTAGAATTGGTATTAATTCTTCAAATGTTTGGTAGAATTCAGTAGTGATGCTGTCAGATCCTGGGCATTTCTTTGATGGGAGCCTTTTATTACTGTTTCAATCTCAATACTTGTTATTTTGTTCAGGTATTTCTTCATGATTAAATCTTGGTAGGTTGTGTGTGTCCAGGAATTTATCTGTTTCTTCTAGGTTTTCCACTTTGGTGGCATACAGTTACTCATAATTATCCCTAATGATCATTTGTATTTTTGTGGTATCAGTTATAGAGTCTCCCTTTTTGTCTCTAATTTTATTTGAGACATCTTTTATTTTTATTTATTTATTTATTTTTAGTTTGTCTACCTAAAAGTTTATGGATTTTGTTTATCTTGTCAAAAAACCAACTTTTTATTTTGTTGGTCTTTTGTGTTTTTTTGGTCTCAATTTTATTTATTTCCACTCTGATCTGTATTATTTCTTTTCTTCTACAAATTTTGGGATTTTTTTTTTGTTGCTTTTCTAGATCCTTGAGGTGCATCATTAGATTATTTGAAGTCTTTCTACTTTTTTGGTGTAGGTATTTACTGCTCTAAACTTTCCTTTTAGAAATGCTTTTGCTGTATGTCATAGGTTTTGGTATATTGTGTTTCCATTTTCATTTATAAAATTTATTCATTGATATATTCATTATTTAGGAGCATGTTGTCTAATTATCACAGATTTGTACATTTTTCAAGATGTCTTCTGTTATTGATTTCTAGTTTTATTCCATGTGGTTGGAGAAGATACTTGACATAATTTTGATTTAAAAAAATTCTTTAAGCCTTGCTTTGTCACCTAACATATGATCTATCCTGGGGAATGTTGCACGTACTGTTGAGGAAAATGTGCATTCTGCAGGAGTTAGATGAAACGTTCTGTAAATATCTGTTAAGGCTATTTGGTCTAGAGTGCAGTTTAACTCTTATGTTTCTTTGTTGCTTTTCTGTCTAGATAATCTGACCATTGCTGAAAGTGGATTGTTGAACTCCCCTACTATTACTGTGTTTCAGTCAATATCTCCCTCCAGTTCTATTAGTTTTTTAAAAAATAAATATTTGTGTGCTCTGATGTTGGGTTCATACGTATTTACATTTGTTATATCCTCTTGCTCTATTGACCCCTTTATCATGTAATGGCCTTCTTTGCCTTTTTTTCTTTGCTTGCTTATTTCTAAAAGAAAGAGTTTTTTTTTTTTTTTTTTTTTTAACTGTTGTTGCCTTAAAAGTCTATTTTATCTGATATAAGTATATATATAGCTACTCCTACTCTTTTCTGGTTTCCACTTGCATGATATATCATTTTCCGTCTCTTACTTTCACTCTGTCTGTGTCTTTATAGGCGAAGTGATTTTCTTATACGCAGAATGTAGTTGGGTCTTTTAAAAAATCCATTTATGACGGGGCACAGTGGCTCAAGCCACCCAGCACTTTGGGAGGCTGAGGTGGGCGGATCATGAGGTCAGGAGATCAAGACCATCCTAGCTACCATGGTGAAACCCCATCTCTACTAAAAACACGAAAAGTTAGCTGGGTATGGTGGCGGGCGCCTGTAGTCCCAGTTACTCAGGAGGCTGAGGCAGGAGAATAACGTGCTTCCAGGAGCGGAGCTTGCAGTGAACCGAGATCCTGCCACTGCACTCCAGCCTGGGCGACAGAGCGAGACTCCGTCTCAAGCAAACAAACAAACAAACAAAAATCCGTTTATCCACTCTGTGTCTTTTAGTTGAATAATTGAATCCACTTGCATTCAGGGTTATTATTGATAGGTGAGTGTTTACTACTACCATTTTGTTACTTGTTTTTTGATTATTTTATAGATAATTTATTTTTTCCTGTCTTACTGTCTTCCTATGTGGTTAAGTGATTTCCACTAGTAGCATGTTTTGACTCTGTGCTATTTATTGTTAGTGTACTTATGATAGGTTTTTGCTTTTTGGTTTCCATAAGGCTTACAAAAAAACTTACAGTTAAAATAGGTTATTTTAAAGTAATAATGACTTGACCTCAATCGTATTGAAAAGAAACTCCACACTTTAACATTTTCCTCCCACCACCTTCTTACTTTTTGATGTTTCAATCTACATCTTTTTATCTTACCTATCTTTTAACCATTTGTTGTATTATCTTTTTAATAGTTATGACTTTTAGTCTTCACATTGAAGACGTAAGTGGTTTACTTACCACAATTACTGTATTAGAGTATTCTAAATTTGTTTTCTTACTTTTACTAGTGAGTTTTATACTTCATGTGTTTTCTTGTTGGACATTAGCGTCCATTTCTTTTGGATTGAAGACAGGTCTGACATTAGCATTTCTTGAAAGACAGGTCTCTGTTAGTGAATTCCTTCAGCTTTTGTTTGTCTGGGAAAGTCTTTTTCTCTTCCTCACATTTGAAGGATCGCTTTGCTGGATACAGTATGGTTGTTTGGCTTTTTTTTTTTTTCCTTTGGCACTTTAAATATAGCATCCCACTCTCTCCTGGCCTGCTGCATTTCTGCTGATAAATCCACCAAAAGCCATACTGGGGCTTCATTTCATGTGATATGTTTATTTCCTCTTCCCGTTTTGAGTTCTCTTTCTTTCCTTTTCATTTTTGCTATATTGATTGAAATTCAATTCATATTGATTCAATTGATTGAAATTCAAAAAGAAAGGGAATTTCTTTTTGGGTAAACTTTGAGTGGTGACATCTGGGCTTTCTGTGCCTGGATGCTGTCTTTTTTTTCCAGATTTGGGAATTTTTCAGCCATTATTTTCTTAAATAGACTTTCTATGCTTTTTTTTCCTTTAATCTCTTGTCTCCTGTGGGAATTCCAGTTATATGAAGATTAATTTATTGGGTGATGTGTCATAATTCTCATAGACCTTCTTCAATCTTTTTAATTCTTTTTCCTTTCTGCTCCCATGAGTGGGTAATTTCATATGTTATGTCTCCAAGCTCACTAATTTTTCTTCTGTTTGATCATATCTGCTGTGGAAGCTTTCTAATATGTCTTTCAGTTTAGTTACTGTATTTTTAATTCTGTAATTTCTTTTTTTAATTATTTCTCTTTCTTTGTCAAGTTTTAAATTTTATTCCTGGATTGTTTTCCAAATTTCATTTAGTTTTCTACCTATATTTTCTTGTGATTTCCTGAACTTCTTTAAAAGAATTAGTCTGAATTCTCTGTCAGAAATTCCATAGATCTTTAATTTTGGGGGGTCCATTGCTGGAGGCTTTTTTTGTTTTTTGTTTTGGTCGTATCATATTTCCCTGAGTTTGCACAGCCCTTGCATCTTTATGTTGATGCCTGCATATTTGAGGAGACAACTGCATCTTCTAGTTTTTGCATGTGTTCTTTGGTGGTGTTAGACCTTTACTTCTTTTTTTTTCCAAAAAATATATTTCATTAATTTCATTATTTGGCTCATTATATTAAATAAAGGGTTGAGATCTTCTTTGTTGAGGGGCGCACGTGATACTTTGATACCTGTATATAATGTGTAATGATCAAATTGGGGTAATTAGGATATCCATCACCTCAAACATTTATCATTTCTTTGTGTTGGAAACATTATAATTCTTCTAGCTATTTGGAAATATAAAATGTATCATTGTTAACTATAACCTTTGTACTAGGTCTTTACTTCTTAATATTGGAACTTAAATACTGGCTGTTGTTGCTTCCCATTCTGAGGTGGACACTGGAACTAAAACACTGCACTGAAACTATTTGCCCTTTTGTTGTGTTTATTCTGTAGAAGACTTATAGTGAACATTGGAATATGAATGTTGCTCTGGGACTAAATTGCTGCCCTTCCACTTTTTTCACAGTCTGAGGAAAACTTATAGTGAGTACAGAGCTTAAATGCTGCTCCATAACTATTTTGGTGCCTTGTCATTGTTTCCCAGGCAGGGGAAGACTTAAGCAAGCACTGGATTTAATTTCAACCTCTATGGGAGCATTTGGGTGGAAAATCTAGTTATGGATTCAGGACTTCCTTTAATTTTTCCTTCCATGGTGCGATGGCACTGGCCAGTCTCTTCAATATGGCATTGTTGCTGATTGGAGCACTGAGTAGCCATAAAGCTCTTCATGCCAGCTGCTGTGAGCAGTGCCCCATTCTTTGTTCCCAGTTTACTTCAAGTAGCTCAGCACTCCTGGAACTCCCAGTGGTTCCTGTGGTATGGGACTGGAGTGGGTTTAATGTCCAATTCCAATTCCCCCCTCTTACTTCAGCACCTGAGGGTTTAGGGCAATTCTCTGTGAGTGGTGTTATACCATCTTGAGGGAAAAGAGGGAATGGTCTGAAATGACTATTTCTTTTACTGGTTGTGGTTTCTCTTGATTTTGTGGGCCCACGTGGTTTCTCCGCTTCTCCCTTGAGTTCTGGTGTGTTTGGGGTGTTGTTCTGGTCTTTCAATAGTTTCTAGTTATATTTTTGTGAGGGGAATGATGCTGGGAGTTTTTCTGTTATGGCATCTTGCTGACATTACTCCTGACATGTTTTTTAATACTGTTATAGTTGTGTGGTTTCTAATCACAGGACATCTGATAAATCTGATTTTGCATGGTTTGTACCAAAAAAGAAAAAAAATGTATATTGCATTTGAAATATGTTTTGAAATTTTCAGTACATTCCTAAAGGTAGAGAACTTCCATTTTGACTAGGAGTCAATGAGAAACAAATTCTCCTTTTACAATTTTACACATCTGATGATTGGAACAGTGTTTTACACATTACGTTTTGGCTTTATGCATTTGAAGCCACTTCCATACTCTCAGGGCTAGGCACTGTAGAACATTTTCATGTTGGAATATGACCTCCTTCATGTCATGATGCAGGATGAGTTTGTACCGTGCACTGTAAGAATATTCCTGGAAACCATTCCTTTTTTTTTTTTTTTTTATACTTTAGGTTTTAGGGTACATGTGCACAACGTGCAGGTTTGTTACATATGTATCCATGTGCCATGTTGATTTCCTGCACCCATTAACTCGTCATTTAGCATTAGGTATATCTCCTAATGCTGTCCCTCCCCACTCCCCCAACCCCACAACAGTCCCCAGAGTGTGATGTTCCCCACCCTGTGTCCATGAGTTCTCATTGTTTAATTCCCACCTATGAGTGAGAACATGCAGTGTTTGGTTTTTTGTCCTTGCGATAGTTTACTGAGAATGATGTTTTCCAGTTTCATCCATGTCCCTACAAAGGACATGAACTCATCATTTTTTATGGCTGCATAGTATTCCATGGTGTATATGTGCCACATTTTCTTAATCCAGTCTATCGTTGTTGGACATTTGGGTTGGTTCCAAGTCTTTGCTATTGTGAATAGTGCCGCAGTAGTGCCGCAGTAAACATATGTGTGCATGTGTCTTTATAGCAGCATGATTTATAGTCCTTTGGGTATATACCCAGTAATGGGATGGCTGGGTCAAATGGTATTTCTAGTTCTAGATCCCTGAGGAATCGCCACACTGACTTCCACAATGGTTGAACTAGTTTACAGTCCCACCAACAGTGTAAAAGTCTTCCTATTTCTCCACATCCTCTCCAGCACCTGTTGTTTCCTGACTTTTTAATGATGGCCATTCTAACTGGTGTGAGATGGTATCTCACTGTGGTTTTGATTTGCATTTCTCTGATGGCCAGTGATGATGAGCATTTCTTCATGTGTTTTTTGGCTGCATAAATGTCTTCTTTTTGAGAAGTGTCTGTTCATGTCCTTTGCCCACTTTTTGATGGGGTTGTTTGTTTTTTTCTTGTAAATTTGTTTGAGTTCATTGTAGATTCTGGATATTAGCCCTTTGTCAGATGAGTAGGTTGCAAAAATGTTCTCCCATTTTGTAGGTTGCCTGTTCACTCTGATGGTAGTTTCTTTTGCTGTGCAGAAGCTCTTTAGTTTAATGAGATCCCATTTGTCAATTTTGGCTTTTGTTGCCATTGCTTTTGGTGTTTTAGACATGAAGTCCTTGCCCACGCCTATGGCCTGAATGGTATTGCCTAGGTTTTCTTGTAGGATTTTAATGGTTTTAGGTCTAACATTTAAGTCTTTAATCCATCTTGAATTAATTTTTGTATAAGGTGTAAGGAAGGGATCCAGTTTCAGCTTTCTACATATGGCTAGCCAGTTTTCCCAGCACCATTTATTAAATAGGGAATCCTTTCCCCATTTCTTGTTTTTGTCAGGTTTGTCAAAGATCAGATAGTTGTAGATATGCGGCATCATTTCTGAGGGCTCTGTTCTGTTCCATTGATCTATGTGTTCCTACACTGCAAAGTATTACATTCTAGGTTGTTTGAGACATTAAATTGCTTACTTAAAAATCACAAAACTAATAAGTGGCATAACTAGACTTCAAATCCAAACCAATTGCATAACCCTTGTACTTACTAACTTGGCTCTGAACCTTGCTAAATATAAAATAAAAGTTCTAGGAATTATTATGTATGTGAGTTCATACTCAATATGTGTGGTTTAGAAGAGTCCATGTTGGATCTATTCCATGTATATTATAGGGCAAACCTACAAATGAAGGCCCCCAAACCTACAAAGGAAGGACCCATGGAAGAGGCCCATGTAGCCCCTGGAATAGACTTGGAGTCATTTACATAAGGAAATCCAGATATAGGGCACCTGGATTGTGGTGGCTGGGGGCACAGGCTTTAGGTGGCATGTCCCTTTGCTCCATGGACTCCTTGCCTTGTAGAGAGCTTCAGTAGGGAAGAGCCAGTAGAAGACCTGCCTCCAATTACCCACGTCTAAGAGTAATAGTGGTATATGGTAAGCATTTAAATTATCAAATTTTCATGAAATGGAAGGAAATGAGACAACATCAGATGAAAAGGCACCAGATGAAATGGGATGTAGAATATTTTAACTGGCATATGTCTTATTTGGAAATTTGACAATCAGAGATTGAACATTCTCCACACACAAATAATAATTAAAATAAATTAACCTTACTAGTAATGAAATATTACTAATTATTTCATTTATTACTTATTAATCAGTAATAAGAAGCCGTTTTTCATGTTTTATATCAACAAGGTCTCCTTTAAAATAAGACCAAGCTAAATGCTGGTGAGGTGCAAGTGAAGTTATTAGTCAAATGTAAAGCTAGGGAGAATGATCTTTTACAAGCTTTTTTGGAAAGTAATTTGGGAATTTGAACAGAATGTCTAAAATTTCTTTATTATTTGGCCCAATAATTTTGTTTTTTGAACCTACCTGAATAAAATAATCTGAAATGCTTAAATCCATGACATATGTACATATGTGCACAGCAGTATCATGTGTAATGATTTAAAATGGGTGTAGCCTAATATGCTTTATCAGTAAAGGGTAAACATAAAGGGTTTAGTAAATATGTCTAATTGACAATTACGTATCATTAAAATCTGACTTACAAAAAATTTAATAACACAAGGAAATATTGGCATTATAAATTTACATTTCAGAAGCAATGATAGCTTATTGTATGTACAATATTATAACTACTCCATAAAGATATGCATAAAGACTAGAAGCAATTATATCAAAATAATAAGTAAATATATGAAAACATATTATATATTATATTATATTTTATTATAATTATATTTAATTTATATATTTATATATAATTAATATACTATAATAATCTTATATTTTATTATTATAATTACATTATATAATATATTATAATCTTATATTTTATTATAATTATATATAATATATCAAAATAATAAGTAGATATATCAATTATATCAAAATAATAAGTAAATGATAATAACTAAGATCCTGTTGTTGGGGGTTATTAAGTCTCTATTATTCACTGTTAGATCTCCATAAAATAAAGAACATGTTGAGATTGTGATTTTGTGAATAAGCAAAGAAAGCAATGATACAAATGAAAAATCAAAAGCAATTTAACATTTGTTTCCTTATATTAATGTATATGTTACCTTACATAGCAATGAAAAAGAGAGCATATTTGGCTCTCTTTTTAATTTTTAATTAAAAATTTTTTTGTTCAAATTTTGAGAGCATACTTGACATTTTTTTCTGGTATTACTGTATTCTAAACAAATAGTTATAAATCAAAATCTAGTTCATTCCAGAGGAGACACCCAGTTTTTTTTCCCAGCAAGAATGAATAATAAATTAAATTCAGATTTTTTTTGACAGTTTGATAATAAATACATTTACTCAACCACAGTTCATCACGCAGCTGTGACTATAGAAGCAGGTATGCTACTTGTCGATTGAAATCAGATATTATTTTAAAAATGAACTCTGCATTATGAAACTTTTGTAGTGTCGCACATAGAACAGTTTATTTTGAAATAAAAAGCAACTTTCAAAATTGAAGTGTTCCTGTGAACTTATCCACGTAATATTGACCAGTAACAAAAATAAAAAACGAAATTTGTAAAATCTCTCTGCTTTTTCCCTGTTTAATTGGCTTCTTGAAACATCATGAAGTAATCATGTTTTTTTTGTTTGTTTGTTTGGTATCTTATACGAATTACTTGGTAAAGTGTCATATACTTTATTAATAACTATATAGCACAACATGAAAAAATATTCATTGTATACATACGTGTGTGTGTGTGTGTGTGTGTGTGTGTGTGTGTGTGTGTACTTAGTGATGCTGCTTAACTGACATTTTAAAACTCTTTGGTATTCAGCCAACTTCACCCATTTTATCTTTTTTTTTAAAAAGGCAGTAAATATTTATCTGCTTTTTGAAATGAGTTCCCTTTTAAAAACATTGTTGGCAGCCAATTTTCATCCATCACATTCTTTGTCATCTTTATCAGTTCTACCCTAAGGGACATTTGTAGTTTGAATTATACTTGGATAATTTAGGAAATGTAATCACTTAAAGGAATTTTAGAGTGTGCAACAATTCAGTGTAAACTTCATCCATGTCAGGCATTAACTGTAAAAATAAATCTTTATCAAAATGTCCATTTCTTGCAATACACTATAGAAGAGTGATTTTTATTCTAATTCTTCACCTGATACTCCCCTACCCCCTATCATTGTTTCCTAAGAGAAGTATACATCCACATCTTTTGCACATTACTTCATAGCGTTCCCCCCACACTATGGGTAAAGTAGAATATATTTTTCTATCCTAGTGATGTTGAGATTGAACTTGTAGCTTGTTTTAGCCAATGAAATGCATTAAATCTTTCAGTTGCTTCATTTATAAAAATGAGGATAGTATTTTGATAATGTTAAGTTTGAGAACTACATTTATACTTAGATAAAATTCTTTGACTAAAATTATAATTATGATATTATAAAATATAGTTTTATGAAACAAAGCAATTTCACTTATTCAAGGACAGTCAAACTCCAAATTTATAACTTTGTATAGTTGCACACCAAGTTAGAGTCTTACTAGAATTACAGGAGTCCTGAAGTGGGAATTGGAGTACTTTTAATTCCTAGTGAGGATACCTATAGGATGGAGCCAAGGGCAGACATTGATCTAAGATTTGAGGAACCAAGATTTGGAGAATCAAGATGAACAAAAGCACTTTGATGTCTGCACTAAGATCCTAGATCAGAATTGGCAGGAGAAGATATCATTTTCTGAACCTCAATCCTTTGTAAAACCGATAAACTTTCTTAATTCCTTCTCCCTTGTATCAGAAAAGCATGGGTGTCTTTTGCTTTATGAGTCTGATGTAGCAGCAGAAGACCTTCATTACAGTCATATGCCTGCTTCCTGATATGTTTGCTCTTTTTCTTTTTCTTTATAGTTTTCTTGAAACAGAGTCTCACTCTGTTGCCCAGGCTGGAGTGCAGTGCCGTGATCTCAGCTCACTGCAGCCTCTGGCTCCTGGGTTCAAGCAATTCTCCTGCCTCAGCCTCCTGAGTAGCTGGGACTACAGGCATGCACCACCACGCTTGGCTAATTTTTGTATTTTTAGTAGAGATGGGGTTTCACCATGTTAGCCAGGATGGTCTTGATCTCCTGATGTCATGATCCACCTGCTTTGGCTGTCCAAAGTGCTGGGATTATAGGCGTGAGCCACTGCACCTAGCCTGTTGGCTCTTTTTCTTCTTTTTGGTTGTGGTTAATGATAAGAAATGGACCCAAACATATGTGATTAGGGTAAACAAGCAACTATTTTTCCAAATCCCCTCGCCCCACGCTCCAAAGGTCATGTTAGGAAGGAAATTAGCTGAAAAGCGAGACTCACCATCTTCCCAGATTGGTTTAATTCAGAAGTAAGTTTACATATAATTTTTATATGTATTTATTCATTCCTGATTACATTTTATAGAGGATTTGAGGCAAGGGATTGCTACATAGTAAGGGAGACTGGGGAATACAGGCTTTTAGCTGAGTGGCAAACTGCCCAGATAAAAATGACCATAATGGGAGAGTGAGAATTGGGAAGCAATTAACCATCTTTGCTACAATGACAAATCTCTGTGTTTTGCTCCTGAATTTATAGCACTATAAAATGCTTGCTTTTTACTGACCTAAATTTCTGTAAATTTAATATGTTCATTTTTTTCAGATCACAGCAATTCATATGGGTGCACATCCTAAGGTCCTATATATTTGTCCAGCATATGTATTTCTTACTGTGTTATACATCTGTTAACAAATGCCTGATCAAAATATAGTGATTTAGGTTAGGGTTTTAATAATCTGTTTGTAAGCCACTACAGGCATTTAGTTATGTGATTTTATTTGAGATCATCTACATACTGCTAGGAACAAAATGTGATGACCTACAGTCATTTAACGAATAGACATTATGAATGCAAAAGGCTACCGTTTACGTTGGTATAATGCAGGAAGAGCATTAGCTAATGAACTGCTGATTTGCTGACTAAATTGTGGAATAATTTTATAGCTGTCCATACCACGACAATTTTGAAGAATCATTCTTTACCTCTAATTGCACAGAGGTTTCTACAAGAGAATCCTAGAATGTTTCACCTATCACACATTCTCTGGCTTGGTCTTGTAAAGTTAATGGCTTGAGACAGGAAAGTCAAATTACAAGCAATGAAGTTACTATAGGAATAAACCCCAGGGGACTCTCAAAATAGGACAGAGGTTAGAAAAGCTTTATTTAGGTCATCATGAAGCACAGCCTTAGGAAATAAGGCACCTCGGTGAAATGCTGAAAATCAGCTGTAGACTGTTTTTTACAGTTGTTGTGTGCACATGGAGATAGGTTGAGTCCTGCTAACAGAAATATGATTCTTGTTCCAGTGCAGTGCAGTTGTCCTGAAGTAGTAAATAAAATATCCTGTCTTACATTTGTAAGAATCCTTTTACCTACATCATTTCCAATTATGTGTTGTTATTTATAGATCACAGATAGGAAACCTAGTCTCCTAGAGGTTAAATGCCTTTGTCAAGATCATATAAACATCAATCAGCATTCTGGAAACATTTTACCCAAGAACAGCAGGCCTGCCTTTGCCCAGAGAGCCTGTTGAAAACACCATTTCCCAGACACTTAGTTTCTTTCAAGACTCAGGTTTATCATCCTGTATCATTTCTGACTCTCCATCCCAACTTTTGGTTATCTCAGGTCTGTCTGGTCCTCCACACTGAATTTCCATGTTGACTTGGCCCATTGCCTCCTGGGACTGTCGTGCTACACCTTCCCTCATCTTGCTTCCCAGCCCAACATCAGTGAGCACCACGTTTTGGACCTTTTGTGTCTGTTGCAGTGCTGGCGACAAGACGGGAAGTGAAAGAGCTAAGCGCCAATCTAAGTCAGAAACACCAAATTGGGTGTTCTTTCTGACGTACCATACTACTTTTCTCAGTCAACAATATGATTGCCATTACTATTTTAAACAAAAGTGTGATTTCAAGCAGATTTTGCTTCACAGATAAAGGCAAACAATTATGCATTCATATGCCATTTAAGTTTAATGTCATGTCAATGCATTTTCAGTCTTAGAGTCTATCTTTTTCTTCTTCAAAGTAATATTTTAATCTTTTTTGAAATCACGCTGTGATCAGAGGCAAAGATTGCATATAATTAATCATTCCTATAGTTATTATTCACAATTAATTGTTTTCGTTTTAGTTAACTTCCAAGAAATTTATATTCTTTTTTGAGGCTGCATTATATTCCATAGTATAGATGTGTATAATTAACCTGTTGGTGAACATTTAGATTGTCTCTTTTTTTAAGCTATAAAAATATTGTACTAGTGTATCTGTAGAATAACTTCCTAGAATTGGAATTGCTGGTTCAGAAGGCGTATGTACTTTTATAAGTATGTTTTAGGGAATGCATTTTATTTTTTTCTCTTCTTGGATGTGATAGAAATGTTAACATATACAATTCAAAAGGAACACAGAAAGGTTACCAGTGAAAATATTACTAGTTCTCTTCTTTTCCTTTTTTTAAGAGACAAGATCTTGTTCTGTCTCCCAGGCTGGAGTGTAGTGGCATGGTTACGGCTAACCGTGGCCTCGGCCTCCTGGGCTCAAGTGATAGTCCCACCTCAGCCTCCCAAGTAGTAGTTCTCCTTTTGATAAACAACCTTTGTTACCATGTTCTTATATCCTTACAGATATTCTATGCAAATATAAATGTGTGTATACTTAGAAAATTTCTCTTATTTGAGAATATCTATATTTTCTTCTGCATTGCACTCATAAGAGTTCAAAAACTCTTGTCAAGATACTAATTGAGGGAGAGATACCCAGGCTATTATGTCCCCTCCTTGTTAGGAGTACAATTCTATGTTGTTTCATCACTTGATACTTGCCATACAATATAATTACTGTAAATCCTATTAAAAGGACTTATTTCTATTGATTTTCACCATACCTTTCTATTCACTCTGGAAAGAAGGAAGTCCATGGATACAGGGATCTGTACTGTCCTTTTTTCACACATTTAAAAAATATAATTCAATTTGGACTGATTGCTCTCTATAGCAGAAATCATAAAATATCACAAAATTTGATTTTTCCTTTCTTCCATATAATAGGATTTAGGCTGAATACATGGCTGTATAGCTGGAAACTATACTTCATAGCCTCTCTTTTTGTAGGTGTGGCCATGTAACTAAGTTATCACCGGTGGTTTAAGAGTGGAAGGAATGTGTGTAAACTTGTACTTTAATTGATTTGAATTTCTGATTTTCCTTCCCCACAAACTGGAGCATAGATATTTCCTTAAGCTTTGAATATGCAGAAGAGTGCAGCAATCTAAATGAACAACAAGACAGAAGGGACTTGGGTCCCTCAATGATCAGGTGAAGCACAGATGTCCCACCAAACTGGATTGCTCAACTTGGTGGTGTTACATGAGGGAGAAATAAATTTCTCCCTGCTTTAAGCCACTGTATTTGGGAGGCCAGTTAGTTGCAAAGCTGTCCTTTACTTTAACTAATGCATATCCATGCCTGGTTCTCAGCAAACACACAACTTGGGGTTCCTTTGTCTTCTGCTGTGTCCTATGTAAACTTCTTTCTTCATCCGTTTCACTTTGGTGGGGCACAAAAGAGTGTATGGGAGAAAATATCATTGTGTTTGTTTGTTCATGTTTGAAAATATTTTGATTCGACCCTCCTATTTGGTGTATAGTTTGATTAGGCATGGAATGCTACTTGGGAAATAATTTTCCTTCTAAGTTTTGAAGTTGTTGTTCAATTTTGTTATTCTGGAAAAAAATTTGCTTTGTGAAGCTTTTTTTTTCTTTCTCTATTGAGGGTTTTATGATCTGTTTTTGAGTTAAGGTTTTAAAATTTCTTAATGTGTTTTAGTGTGGGTTTATTTTCCTCCATTGTGTTTGGCACTCAGTGGGCCCTTTCAGTTTATCCTTTAATCCTGGGAAATTATCTTGAATTATTTGGTGGATGATTTTCTCCTGTTTCCTCAGCTCATTCTTTCTGGACTGTTATTTTATTTGGATGTCATACATCCTTGGATTGCTCAAATGTTTCCCTCCTCCTTTTTATCTCTTTGGTTTATTTTGCTCTATTTTCTATGAAACTTCCTCAAATTAACCTTCCAACCCACCAGTTGTTGTTTTTCATTTCTGCTTTAGTGTTTTCAATTTCTAAGAACTGGTTTTCTGTTCTTTGTATGTTCCTTTCTCATGGTTTCCTGACATGGATGCCATGTCATCTTTGACTGTTGGGAGGATATCAATAATGGTTGTTTTCCTCAAGTTTTCTTCTCTCTGCACTCAGTCCTCTGAGTGGCTTACTTTTTCTCAGTATTTGTCTAGATTGCTGTGTTTCCTCAGATGAGAAGCTGTCCTCAGATGTCTAGAGATTTTCTTTTCTCTGCTGATAAAGTGAAGGTTTAAATATCTGACTGAGTGCTCTGAGTATGGGAATGGGGCTTGGAGGTTTTGAGTTCACTGTAGGGTGGTCTAGGCAGACCACTAGTGCCAAGCTCCAGATGTTGGTATCTTTATGTATTTCCTTTTGCCTGATCAGATGTCCCAGAGAACAGTCTTGTCATCCGGAGCCTAGAGGGTGGAGATTTGGCTGCCATAATTCTTGGAGGTGAGTGGAGGGAGAGGGCTGGTGGTCTCAGCATTCAGCATGCCCTATTTATACTCCACTTAGTGATGCTGTTTTTAGTAAATTACCCAGACTCACAGCTGTGCTTAGTATCCCTGGTCCAGAGATCCTCCATTTAAACTTTTCTGAAGAGTAATCTTTCACAATTCTGTTGGGGTAAGTGGGATAAAGTCACTCCATGAAGTGGGAGGATATCTAGAGTTTTAAATAATTGTCAAACAACTTTTACCATACTCCCTTTATTTCTGTATCCATCAAGTGTCCCCTTCACTGTTAGTTCCAGAATTACCAGAAGTCCCCAAGTCCCCAGTGCTGCTAGCACTTTTTTTTTTTTTTTTTAAACAGAATCTCACTCTGTTGCCCAGGCTGGAGTGCAGTAGCATGATCATAGCTCACTGCAGCTTCAAACTCCTGAGCTCAGGCAAGCCTCCTGAGCAGCTGGAGCTACAGCTGTGCACCAACACACCTTGCTAATTTTTATTTTCAATTTGTTTGTGAAGATCGAGTCTCACTGTGTTGCCCAGGCTGGTCTCAAACTCCTGGCTTCAAGAGATCCTTCTGCCATGGTCTCCTAAAGTGCTGGGATTGTAGATGTGAGCCACTGTGCCAGACCTACTTCAGGATTTTGAAGATTCTGCAGAATAAATAAAGTTGTTTCCCAGCTTTTCCCCATTACAGCCTTAGGGGTTTAGCTGTATTAAATCTGCTTAATCAGTGGTCATTCAATTATCTGTTTTATAGTTTAACAAAGTAGTAGCTATTTTTCTCCTATCTTTGAAAGATTATTTTATTATTGAGAAGATCTCCTTTGGTTCTACTTAGAGAAGGAGTGACTTTAGGTGTGAATTTTCATTCTGCCATTTTAACCTGGCACCTTGATGATTGCTTTTATTAGTCTTTTATTTTCTCTTAGATTAGCAGAGAAGGTTTAAAATAACTTACATTTTCTTACATTCACTCTTCTATACATGCCAATGGAGAGTATTAAGTAATAGTTACATTAAATATTAAGAAATAGTTACATTCTCTGATTCAGGGAATTAATTTAGTTTCAGAAGAATAATGTAAATAATTTAGTTCCAGAAGAATAATGTAAATGGATAGAATAACATCTTAATCAATCTCCAATACATCTCAGAATCTGTTGTTTAATATACCATTGATTTAGAAGAACAGAGCTTGTGCCAAACATGTACTTGTGATTTTACAAAAAGAAAACTAAAAGGCTGGAAGTAAACTGGCAAAATACAGGAGCTCGTTTATAAAAACATGATGTAAAACAAATTATTTTATTACGATTTTTTGATCAAGACATGCAAAATGGGTTTGTTTGTAGGCATTGGTACTTCTACAGATGATAAAATCACAGTAAGCTTTAAAGATATTAAGAATTCTTCCTCTGTTTATTACTAATTGGCCTTGTAGAAGGAGTCTGGTGGTACATACTTAAGTGAATAAGAATTAGAGCTATCTCCCCTTTTCTCTTTTTGTCTAAGTTTTGTGCCTGTGTTAGTATTAGCCCAAAGTACTTCTCTTATTTAATTCCATGTTGAGTTCACTGAATTATTGGCAATATACTTTCCATGTGGAAATATACTTTCCATATCTCGTGTAGCTTTCAGATGAGAGGCTTCTGCAGGCATTTAGAATTGTCTGGTTTTCTGAAACCCATTAAAAAGTCTGAGAGGTCGAGAGGCTGTAATTGTTATCACTTAGGTCCAATATAATGAGCTGTCCAACTATGTGTCACTTTCAGCAGCACCTTTCCGCCATTGACTCCTTGTTTCTGAGATGTCTGTGAGGATCAATCACATCTGCTAAAGCAGAGAGGGAGGTTGAATGAACTAGATTCAATTTTGCAGGCTCACCAACCCACACAGAACGAGACCATTTCTAACACAGAGCTGGTGCAGGATGTTAGCTTTTGGCATAGTTGGGATCTGGGAGCACTTCTCTGCACAGAGAATCCTGACATGGAATCCATTTATAATTTCAGTCCAGGGTTGCAACACATCAGTGAGGCATGGCTCACACTGAAACTCTTTTTAAAGCTGTATCAATAAATGATTTGTTTAGTCAAGGGGAGCTGCTAGAATCCATACCATGTCACATCAGTTTCTCTTTCCTGTGAGTGGTATCTTGAAGACCTGGTTACTTGGCCACTGATCGGAAATAAAAGGTACTTCGAGGCCCAGGAGCATTGGCCCACACTTGTATCCCCAGCACTTTGGGAGACTGAAGTGGCATGATCGCTTAGCCTAGGAATTTGAAGCTACAGTGAGCTCAGGTCTCACCACTACACTCTAGCCTTGGCGAGAGAGTGAGATCCTGTCTCTTAAAAATAAAAAGAGAAGGTACTTCAAAAAGACCTCATATGACCCCAGGAGCCCAGTACATTTTAGTAGAATATTTAGAGCACAGGGAGATAGATTATGCCACTTTGAGACATTTTTAACCCAGACCTACCATAGTACTTGGTGCTGTTAGGTGCTTCAGGGTTATTTGTGGAGTTTATTTCTAACAGTGTTAGAACAGGTCTGACTAGGCTGCATCATCTGGAATGAAAAATGAAATGACCTATACATTTCATCCTAGTAATCTGCAATTTTAGGTGATCCGAGTTAATGAAAGAACTTCACTTGGCTTCTTGCTCAGATTAGCTTTTTTTTTTTTCCCAGGCATCCCTTTAGGTTTTTATGCACATGGGAGGGGCCTTGGGACAAGCAGGACTATGAATAGTTTGCATACACTGCTTCCATCATCTTCTCTTGGGCTCTTTCTCCGTTCCCTTATTTTCCCCAATCTCCCCAAATGCCTCCAGAGTCTTTTTCCTTCTCCAACTCCAACCTTTCTCAAGAAATGGACTGTAGTTTAATATTATTGGTGATTAAACTGATGGAGTCATAATTTCTTGTAATATCAGCATCGTGATGAAGATAAAGTAACAAAAACAGTAATGACAAATAAATGCTTCTTTTGTGGAATTTCAGATGTTCACAGAAAACTAGAGGAATAATTTGAGGATCGGTGGGGTAAGCAAAAGTGTATTCCTTGTATTTTTTTTTTTTTCTAGATGAAGTCTTGCTTTGTTATCCAGGCTGGAATGCAGTGGCGTGATCTCGGTTCACTGCAACCTCCGCCTCCCAAGTTCAAGTGATTCTCCTGCCTCATCCTCTTGAGTAGCGGGGATTACAGGCGCCTGCCACCACGCCTGGCTAATTTTGTATTTTTAGTAGAAAATGGGTTTCACCATGTTGGGTAGGCTGGTCTCAAACCCCTAGCTTACAGTGATCCACCTGCCTCGGCCTCTGAAAGTACTGGGATTACAGGCGTGAGCCACCGCGCCCAGCCTTTGTCTTCTTGAAGTTATATAGAAATATCTATTCTACCATCCCTTAGAAACATACCTAGGCATCAGTTAGCTTTCCTGATATAACACCATAAAAAGGGATGGTGACTTCATGAAAGTACCTAAAAGTGTACTTTGTTCCTTCCAGCGTATTTTGCCTTGAAGAACTCCACATTTTGCAGAATAAATTGATAGTAGAATAAGTGAATCAGGCAGTATCATTTCAAATTAAATACAAATTATAAACTAATATATTTGGACTCTGTCTTCTTGACACTCAAATCTCCTCTTCCTTTCCATGAATCACTTAATAATTTTTAGAAACCAGCATGATATGGACAAAATGTTGTGCATTAGCCAACTCTTTATGAGGAGATAATGCATGTGAACTGATTTCCTGCAAACTATGAGTGCTGTTCAAGCTTGAAGGTTCATTGTTACAGTAGGAGTGTAGTAAGGGTTTGAAAAATACTTAAAAATACAACTTGAGAAACTCTCTGTTATACAGATAGAGCCATAGATTCTCAAGAGATGAGAGCTAATTTTCCTAAACTCATCAAATATATTGACAGCAGAGCTTGGATTAGATTCTCTTTCCCAGTCAGTATTCTTTCCATTGCACTGTGTTGCTTCTTCCATTAGTTGTGTTCTGTGAACATTTCCAGTTAGTTCAATGTGAATCACGTAATAACTGTCACAACAAAAGAGACAAGGAAACTTAGGCTCATTAGCCAGGCAGGTTATGAAGATCTACAATGTAAAAACATTGGGAAATTCTATGTCTCCAAACTTAATATTGAATAATTTCAAACCTATAGAAAGATTGAAGACGTAATACAAAAACACCTACCTACCTTTCACCTAGATTTGATGATTGTTAACATTTTTCATATTTCTTTCTTTCTCTTTATACATATATACATTTATAGAATTATTCGAAAATAAATTACAGATGCCATGATGCTTCACTCTTAAATATGTCCTAAGAATAAGAACTTTTCTTTTCGTTTTGAGACAGGTTCTCACTCTGTCACCCAGGCTGGAGTGCAGTATCTTGGCTCACTGCAGCCTTGACCTCCCAGGCCCAAGCGATCCCCTCACCTCAGCCTCCAGAATAGCTGTGATTACAGGTGCATTCCACTGCCCGGCTAATTTTTGTATTTTTGTAGAGACAGGGTTTCACCGTGTAGCCCAGGTTGATCTCAAACTCCTGAGCTCAAGTGATCTGCTCACCTCAGCCTCTCAAAGTGCTGGAATTACAGGAGTGAGCTACTGTGCCCAGCTGACCTGTTCTTATATAACCAAAATTCATGAAAGAAATTGAACATTGATACAACAGTATCTATTAGCAACATACTTTATATTTTAAAGTTAATCTAGGGTGCTTCCCCTGCTTTGGTTATGTTTTTCATGACTCTATTTTAAAGAGGACAGTTCCATTTTTTTTCCAGTTTTCTTTTTTTTTTTAGAGATGGAGTCTTGCTCTGTCACCAAGGCTGGACTGCATCCGTGCAATCATAGCTCACTACAGCCTCAAGCTCCTGGGCTCAAGAAATCCTCCCACCTCAGCCTCCTGAGTTGCTGGGACCACAGGTGTGAGCCACCACACCCTGCTTTTTCATTTCTTTCGTTTTTAAACTTTCCATGAGTTGGATTTGTCTGATTGTTTTCTCATAATTAGATAGATTCAGGTTAAATACTTTTGTCAAGAATACCAAATAGGGAATATATGTTCTTCACAGAGCATCCTATCAAAAGGCATATGTTATCAGTTTGTCTATTATTGCTGGTGTTAGTTTCGAGCGCTTGGGTAAGGTATGTTTACCAGTGTTTTCCTTTATAAGGTAACTTATTTCTTTATAGACTAAATAATATATGCAGTGATCTTTTGAGACTGCATAAATATCTGTTTCCTAACAAACTTCTATTCAGTGGTTTGAGCATTCATTAATGATATTTTCCTGAATCAATGATCATATTGTGGTTGCATGATGGTGTTTATATAATTTATCATTTCTCTCCATGTATTGGTTTGTATTCTTCTTAACTTTACATTCGAATTTTTATAGTATTACAAAGCACTCATAGATTTTAAAAATTCCTCATCATTTATTACTATAATAATAATAATTATTATTCGATGTTCACTTTGTCTAGCGGGAGCTCTTGCAAGCAAGCTCCTATATCCTCTGGAAATCTCCACCTCAGTTTTTTAGCACGTCCTCACTTTCTGGCACAATAAGAGATTCGAAGCTTACTTTGAAGGTTTCCCATCTCAGATTTAGTATTGGCTATTTCTCTAAGGGGTCCTGATGAGGAATTGTGTTTAGAAACCAAGAGCTGAGCATTGGGTGTGTTTATTGCTGTTGAAGTGTCAATGCTTCTAGATTATTTCAGTTGAGAGAGCTAGAAAATACATGTTTTTAAAAACCATAAATTCATACTGTAAAGTGTAACTACAGTCTAATTCCAAAGAGCTTCTCTTCTTACATCCATTCCATTTTTGAATCTTTATTTTTCTGCAGTGAGACCACTCATTCCCTAAAAAAATTAAATTATCTACAATTATTGTTAATACTACAAACACATAAAATACTACCCTACAGCACACATATGAGTCCATAAATAGATTAATTGACCCTTGCCAAGAAGCCTACCATCTTAGTTCTCTTTTTGGGCTGCTAAAACAAAATACCACAAATAGGGTAGGTTATAAACAATAGAAATTTATTTCTCACAGTTGTGGAGGCTGGAAGGTCCAAATCAAGGCAGATTAAAAGTCTGATGAAGTCTTGCTCCCTGGCTCATGGATACCTTTTCACTGCATCCTTACAGGTGGAAGGGAAGAGCTAGCTCTCTGTGGTCTCTCACTAATCCTAATCTTGAGGGCTCCACCCTTAAGATAGAATCACCTTCTAAAGGTCCCACCACCTAATACCATCCCCTTGGGGGTTAGAATTTCAACATACGATTTTTTTGGGGGGGGTCACACACATTCAGACCATAGCATCCATTAAGTATGGTTCAATAATTTTCTGCAGCTTATGCAATGACAACATACAGACTACAGTATTAAAATTTACTTGGATTAATACTTTTTTCTTTATGGATTTATTATCAACTTCATATATGGTGAAGTTCATTTTTTAGTATTCAGTTTAAAAAAGTGTTTTTTGTTTTTTTTTTTTTTTGAAAGAGACTGAGTCTTGCTTTTTCGCCCAGTCTGGAGTGCAGTGGCACAATAATACCTTACTGTAACCTCAAACTTCTGGGCTTAAACAGTCCTCCTGCCTCAGCTTACCCAGTATCTAGGACTATAGTCATGCACCACCATTCTTGAATAATTTTTTTTTTTTGATAGAGACAGGGTCTCACTATGTTGCCCAGGCTGGTCTTGAACTCCTGGACTCAAGCAGTCTTTCTGCTTCAGCCTCCCAAAGTGCTGGGATTACATAATTGAGCCACCATGCCTGGCCTCAGTTTTAAATTTCTTTTATCACAATTGGTTTAATGCTATTTTTGAATGTATAAACTATTAATATGGCTTAAAAATTAAAAATACATATTCAAAGAATTACTACCTCCTTTCCTATGATTTATACTATGTTCCTACCACTACTACACCTACTTTCTGTATGCAGTTAACTTCACTAGTTTCTGGTTTATTTTGTATTTTTTTTCAAAAATATGCATACACACATAAAGATATACATATATGTTTTATATACAGTTATGTAAAATATGTATCTCATATATATATTTACATCTTTCTTATACAGGAGGTATGAGAAAAATCTGATTTTTTAATCTTGTATTTTTTTCATAAAAGTATATCCTAGAAATTACATTGTATCTGTTCTTTGAGATCTTTTCATGTAATTTTATACATATGTCTTTTTAATCGACAAGTAAATGTTGTACATATTTGTGGTGTACAACGTGTTGGTTTGATAAATGTATACATTTTAGAATGGCTAAATCAAGCTATTTAATATATGCATTATTTCATATGCTTTCCATTTTTTTGTGGTGGGAACACTAAAATCTCTCAGCAATTTTCACGTACACAGTGTGTTATTACTTAAAATCACCATGATATCCTTTTATATAGATAAATGGTATTCCATGTACCATAGTTTTTCAAACAGGATCCTATGTTTAGGCGTTTAGATTGTTTTCAATGTATTTCTGACAAATAACATTAAAATTAATAAATACATGCCTATATATTTGTATATTATTAAAAGTGTGTATTCAGGATAAAGTCACAATTATGAGATCAAAATATACACATGTAGCTTTATTATATATTGCCAAATTCACCTGTGTAAGGATCATACATTGTTTTACTCCCCTAGCAATGTAAGAAAGTGCTGTTTTCTCACTATCTCACCAAGAAAAATGTATATCAAGGTCTTGAATTTTTTTTAATTTGATAGGTGAGAAATGGCTTTACTGGAGATTAAATGTGAATTTATTTTATTATGCATAAATTATTTTTATATATTAAAGTCTATTTGTGTATAACTGTAATTAACTTCTCATGCTTTTTTTTTCCTATTTTTGTCTTTCCTCCATTTTTAAGAGTTCTACATGTATTAGAAATATTAGTCCTTTATAAGTGATATATTTAGAAACATTTTCTCCCAGTTGGCCATTTGCTTTTTAACTTACCTTGTCTTCTTTATAATGAAAAATGTTAGATGCATAGATTGCAAAAATTTTCTCCTATTCTGTAGGTTGTTTGTTTACTCTTTTGATTGCTTCTTTTGCCATGCAGAAGCTCGTTAGTTTAATTTGATTCCATTTATCAATTTTGCTTTTGCTACACTTGATTTTGGTGTCTTTGTCATGAAATCTTTGCCCTTGCTTATGTTCTGAATAGTATTGCCTAGATTTTCCTCTAGGGTTTTTATAGTTTTGGGTTTTACATTTAAGTCTTTAATGCATCTTGAGTGGATTTTTGTACGTGGTGTAAGGAAGGGGTCCAGTTTTAATTTTCTGCATGGGGCTAGCCATTTCTCCCAGAACCATTTATTAAATAGGGAATCCTTTTCCCACTGCTTGTTTTTGTCAGGTTTGTCAAAGATCAGATGGTTGTAGGTGTGTGGTCTGATTTCTAGGTTCTTTATTCTGTTCTATTGGTCTATGTGTCTGTTTTTGTGCCATCTGACAAAGGTCTAATTATCCAGCATCTATTAGGAACTTAAACAGATGTACAAGAAAAAACCAACCCCATTAAAAAGTGGGCAAATAACATGAACAGATACTTCTTATAAGAAGACATACATGTGGCCAACAATCATATGAAGAAAAGCTTACCATCACTGATCATTAGAGAGGTGCAAATCTAAACCACAAGGAGATGCCATCTTACACCAGTCAGAATGGCCGTTATTAAAAAGTCAAAAACTGATAGATGCCAGTAAGGTCGTGGAGAAAAAGAAATGCTTTTACACTATTGGTGGGAGCGTAAATTATTCCATCCATTGTGATAGACAGTGTGGCAATTTCTCAAAAATCTAGAGGCTGAAATACCATTTGACCCAGCAATCCCATTACTGGGTATACACCGAAAGAAATACAAATCATTTTATCATAAAGACACATGCACGCGTATGTTCATTCCAGCACTATTCACAGTAGCAAAGACATGGAATCAACCTAAATGCCCATCAATGATGGACTGGATAAAGAACATGCGGTACCTATACATCATGGAATAAAAAAGAAATGAGATCATGCCCTTTGTAGGGACATAGATGGAGCTGGCCATTATCCTTACTAACTAATGCAGGAACAGAAAACCAAATACCGTGTGTTCTCACTTTCAAGGGGGAGCTAAATGATAAGAACACATGGACACATAGAGAGAAACAATGTGCACTAGGGCCTACCGGAGGGTGAAGGGTGGGAGGAGGGAGAGGATCAGGAAAAATAACTAATGGATACTAGGCTTAATACCTGGGTGATAAAATAATCTGTACAATAAACACTCATGACACACGTCTACCTATGTAACAAACCTGCACAAGTACCTCTGAACTTAAAAAGTTAAAAAAAGAAAAATGTTGTTTCAAAAATCACATTAATCAATTTTTTTTTTAATTTTTATTTTTTTTGTTTTTTTTTTATTATACTTTAGGTTTTAGGGTACATGTGCACAATGTGCAGGTTTGTTACATAGGTATCCATGTGCCATGTTGATTTCCTGCACCCATTAACTCGTCATTTAGCATTAGGTATATCTCCTAATGCTGTTCCTCCCCCCTCCCCCAACCCCACAACAGTCCCCAGAGTGTGATGTTCCCCTTCCTGTGTCCATGAGTTCTCATTGTTCAATTCCCACCTATGAGTGAGAACATGCGGTGTTTGGTTTTTTGTCCTTGCGATAGTTTACTGAGAATGATGTTTTCCAGTTTCATCCATGTCCCTACAAAGGACATGAACTCATCATTTTTTATGGCTGCATAGTATTCCATGGTGTATATGTGCCACATTTTCTTAATCCAGTCTATCGTTGTTGGACATTTAGGTTGGTTCCAACTCTTTGCTATTGTGAATAGTGCCGCAATAAACATACGTGTGCATGTGTCTTTATAGCAGCATGATTTATAGTCCTTTGGGTATATACCCAGTAATGGGATGGCTGGGTCAAATGGTACTTCTAGTTCTAGATCTCTGAGGAATCGCCACACTGACTTCCACAATGGTTGAACTAGTTTACAGTCCCACCAACAGTGTAAAAGTGTTCCTATTTCTCCACATCCTCTCCAGCATCTGTTGTTTCCTGATACCATTCAGGACATAGGCGTGGGCAAGGACTTCATGTCTAAAACACCAAAAGCAATGGCAACAAAAGCCAAAATTGACAAATGGGATCTAATTAAAGAGCTTCTGCACAGCAAAAGCAACTACCATCAGAGTGAACAGGCAACCTACAGAATGGGAGAAAATTTTTGCAACCTACTCATCTGACAAAGGGCTAATATCTAGAATCTAAAATGAACTCAAACAAATTTACAAGAAAAAAACAAACAACCCCATCAAAAAGTGGGCAGAGGACATGAACGGACACTTCTCAAAAGAAGACATTTATGCAGCCAAAAAACACATGAAGAAATGCTCATCATCACTGGCCATCAGAGAAATGCAAATCAAAACCACAGCGAGATACCATCTCACACCAGTTAGAATGGCCAACATTAATCAATCTTTTAAACTGCAACTGGGTTTCCCCATACTCACATTATAAGTAAAATCACATACATTTTCTTCGAAGACTTAACATGTTTTCAGCTTTTTACTGTTAGAGCTCTGGTTCATTTGAAGTGTTTGGTGTGAAGGATGCATCCAGTTTTATTTTTTTCCAAGTGGCTATTTGGTGTCCTCCACACCATTTATTTAGAAGTCTGGATTTTTTCACTGGTCTATCATTTATTCATGTATGAATATCATACTGTTTTAATTATACTTTCTAGTATGTTTTAATATCTTATAAAATTAATCCTAGAGTTCACCTACATATTCTCACATTTAATTTTGAATAGAAAATTATAATGAACATGTCTAAGTCTGGGAAAAATACTTCATATTTTTTATTTAGGTTATATTAAATTTATATGAAAACCTGGGGAAAATTACCATTTTATGATGCTGAACCTTCCTAATGAATGTTTGTATCTTTCAGAAATGTCTTCTAGTTTTCTTCATAAAAATATCACATAATTCTTGTTAAAATTATTACTAAATTTTTTTGCTTATATTGCAAATGGAGTTTTTTTCTTCAATTACATATATATAACTTCTGATTATTGTATAAATGCAGGCTTTTAATTTTTGTATATAAATATTCTTCTAACTTAGTAAATTTACTATTTGGGTAATTTTATCATTGATCCTCTGAGTTCTGTTATATTTTCTTCAAAGAGATTATCTTACTTTTTCATTTGTAATCCTTTTTCCTCTGTTTTTTCTCATTTAATTTCGTTGCTTAATGCCTTTAATACAGTTCTAAGTAGAGATGGAGATGGTGGGCAGGCATACTTTGTTTTTTTCTGTAGAGGAATGACTCTATTGTTTCCCCAGTAAGTAAAATACAAGCATTAGGTTTGAGGTCTCTATTCCTATCTCTCTCATCTGTACTTCCATCTCTATCTATCTCCATCCCTATCTCATTTTCTATCTCCACTTCTATCCCTATCAGTACTATCATCCCCTTCCTTTCCTTCCCTCCTTCCCTCCCTCCTCCCTCCCTCCTTTCCTTTTCCTCCCTCCCTCCCTCCCTCCCTCCTTCCTTCCTTCCTTCCTTCCTTCCTTCCTTCCTTCCTTCCTTCCTTCCTTCC
>NW_026652281.1:17904436-18181300 GCF_009828535.3 Hylobates moloch
TCCTTCCTTCCTTCCTTCCTTCCTTCCTTCCTTCCTTCCTTCCTTCCCCTGTCCCTCCCTCCCTTTTTCTCTCCCTCCCTTCCTTCCTCCCTCCCTTTCTGCTAGTAAATACCACTAGTGTGTTTATCAAGAGGATAACTTGTTTGCAAAGGGATTTAACTAGGTTTTTTTCTCCCCCAGAGGTCCCTTTTAATAGAATAGAGGCCTGTTGTGTATGTGTGTATATGTGTGTGTGTGTGCATATTATTTTTCTTTCCACAGGACAAGTAAGTATCCATCAATTCTTTATTATTGTTTCTGTAAGGAATAAATGTAGAATTGTTGAATTTTGTCAGCGGTCTATAAGCATCTGTTGAGATAATTATCTGATTTTTCTCCCAGATACCTGAATATGCTTTATTATATTAATGGATCCCTATTATTGAAATATCTTTGTGTTCTTAAAATATATCCCATGTTTTCACTATGCATTGTCATCTGTGTAAATGTAGTATGTTGTTTGCCCTTATTTTATTTATGATTTTTGCTTTGATATTCATGTGAGAGACTGATTTCTGTGTGTGTATATTTGTGCATGTGTGTGATATTTTAATCAAGTTTAGGTGTCAACATTATTCATATTTCATACAAGAAATTTGGAAGTTTTCCTTTATTTTCTATCCTCTGTTCCTTAAAAGCTTGGTTATATTTCCTTGTGAAAACATCTAGGCCTTGTGCTTTTCATGTGTGATAGAAATTTGATATCTTTATTTTCTTCTACAGAAATTGGTTTGTTCAAGGTTCTATCTCGATTGCAGTCAATTTCTGTAAATTGTGTTTTCCTAAATAATCATTATTTTATATAGATATTTTCATTTTTGGTATAAGTTATGTAGGTTCTTGGTTGTTTTAATTTCTTCTGTTTCAATGGTCATTTCTTTTTTAACATTTAAGGTTTATAAATTCATAGCTTTAATTTCATCCCATAGATCTGATATATTATATTTACATTATCATTATTTTTTAGGAAACAGAAATTTCAGTTTGCATTTCCACTTTAACTCAAGAATTATTTTGCAGGAAGTTTCTTCTTATAAATATTCAGAAATTTTCTGATTTTTTTTGTTTTGACATCCAATAATTGTTTTTTATTATTTTTATTTTATGAAACTTACTGTGGCCATTCTATGGCTTGATATTTGGTCAATAATTATGAACATACTGTTCATGTTGGAGAAGAAGGGATATTCTCATTTTGGGGTCATAGAGTATAATATATTTTACAGTACCTACCTTATTAGTATATGTAGTCTTCCATAGGACCTATAGATCTATATTCTTACCTATTTTTTCCCCACTTGATCTGTTTCAGATTGAGATTGTCATGACAATGTGTCTCCTCCCCTTGCCTTTCTGGTAAGTTTTGTTTTATGAAAGTGGTTCCTGTGTTTCTAGTACATAGATTTTCATAAATATTGTATCTTTATTGTGAACCGTGCCTTTTAGCATTATAAACTGTCTTTTTTTTAACATTTAATGCTTTTTGGTCTGAATTTGAGTCTGTTTGATATCAGGAAATGCCTTCTGATTTCTTACTGTTTTCATTTGCCTGGTATCTCTTAGCCTATCTTTGTATTTTTAGGCATCTGAATTGGTTTATTTGAGGTGATATTTCTTACACAAACCATGCAGTTGGGTTTTGCTTGGAGAAATTCCATGTTTTATTAAATAGACATCTAAGCTATCATTATTTTGTCTTAAGGCAATGGGATATAAAAATTTACCAGAGTCAGGGGAATGTCAATTACATGTAGCAGAAAAACACTATCTTATCACATTGTACTGTTTCTATCACTAGGTAGATTTATGTGGTTGGCTTTAATTGAATCATTTCAAGGGCAGAATGAATTTTTTTAAAGTTTACATTTTGAGAAAAAAATAAGTACCAAGAAAAAATGTTAAAAGGGATTTGGAACATATTGCTCTAAATTTTATATGAATATATCAAGGGATTAAAATAAGGGTGAATCTCAAAGGATATAAAACTACACAATTTGTGAGATCAAGGCTCTATTTCATATTTTCTATGTCCTATTAGTGAATCTTTGGCCAGTCACTTAAACTCTCTAAGCCTCAGTTTCCTTATTGAGAAACTGGGGATAAAATTAGTTCTGCTATCTCCCTTTTAAAATTTTTGTACTTATTAAAATGTCCAACTCCCTAATCCGTCTTTCATAATGCCTCCTTTCCCAGCAAAGTTTAGATATGCAACTTGTCTTCCAAATCTCTTATAATGGATTTCCTTTGTCTTTATGTATTTAAACAATTAAAAGTATTTATAAATTAATAGATCCACCTATTTTATACTTACAATATTCTGCTTTATACCTTTTCTGAGCTGTAGTCCTCTAGAGGTGACTACTCTCATTCCTTTTCTTCGTTTGTGTGTGTGTGTGTGTGCGTGCGTGCACTTGCTTCTATGCCCCTAAGTAATATAAATATAGTATCACTATTTCTTGGATTATCAATTTGAGTTAGTACTTATTTCTTTTCCACTATGAAAAATGAAAATTAACTGAAATTGAACATTATCTTTCAATCCAATATTTAAGAGTTCTAATATTATTTTTCATTCTTCCATTTTGTAACGTTGAATAACACACTTATACCTCTCTTTATAGTTTCATTAATTTTATGCACACCGAAACATATTCCTCACACTCTTATTCTCTCCTGTCTCTCCTTCCTAATTGCATCCTCAACTTCTGTCAGCTTTACCTGGCATATATATAGTTATGGTTGATACAATTCACATTCTCCTCTGTAACCACAATAATTCATTCATAGAAAGGTCATAACAAAAATTTACTTTAAAACATGAGCTCAAATAATCAGTATTTATATTAATGTCTTACTTTATATTGGTAATTTGCTCCAATTACATTTCCTTTCCTAGATTCTGATACCATTAGCTTTGTGTTCTTCAAATAAGCATGTTTCTAGCATCAAGGTTAGATAGATTATTTTCATTTAAAACTCACCTTTGCGACTTGCTTAATTTTTGAACCATGAACTTCTGTCATTCCTGTTTTCATTTTTTAATTGGATTGTATTTATTCTGTGGATCAACATGTACAGAATTAACATTTCATAACATAAAGTCTCTCAGTCCATGAATATGCAATAACCTTCCATTTAGTTAGGGCTTTATTTTCCCTCAATAATTTTTTTTTAAATTATACTTTAAGTTCTGGGATACATGTGTAGAATGTGCAGGTTTGTTACATAGGTATACATGTGCCATGGTGGTTTGCTGCACCCATTAACCCGTCATCTACATTAGGTATTTCTCCTAATGCTATCCCTCCCCCCTGCCTCCCATCTCCTGACAGGCCCTGGTGTGTGGTGGTCCCCTCCTTGTATCGATATGTTCTCATTGTTCAACTCCCACTTATGAGTGAGAACAGGCCGTGTTTGGTTTTCTATTCCTGTGTTAGTTTGCTGAGGATGATGGTTTCCAGCTTTATCTATGTCCCTGCAAAGGACGTGAATTCATTCTTTTTTAAGACTGCATAGTATTACATGGTGTTTATGTGCCACATTTTCTCTATCCAGTCTATCATTGATGGACATTTGGGTTGGTTCCAAGTCTTTGCTATTGTAAATAGTGCTGCAATAAACATACGTGTGCATGTGTCTTTATAGTAGAATGATTTATAATCCTTTGGGTATATACCCACTAATGGGATTGCCAGGTCAAATGGTTTTTCTGTCTCTAGATTTTTGAGGAATAGCCACACTGTCTTCTGCAGTGGTTGAACTAATTTACACTTCTGCCAACAGTGTAAAGGTGTGTTCCTATTTCTCCACATCTTCTCCAGCATCTGTTGTTTCCTGACTTTTTAATGATTGCCATTCTAACTGGTGTGAGATGATACCTCATTGTGGTTTTGATTTGCATTTCTCTAATGACGAGTGATGATGAGTTTTTTTTCGTATATTTGTTGGCTGCATAAATATCTTCTTTCGAGAAGTGTCTGTTCATGTCCTTTGCCCACTTTTTGATGTGGTTGTTTGTTTTTTCTTGTAAATTTGTTTAAATTCCTTGTAGATTCTGGATATTAGCCCTTTGATAGATGGATAGATTGCAAAATTTTTCTCCCATTCTGTAGGTTGCCTGTTAACTCTGATAATAGTTTCTTTTGCTGAGCAGAAGGTCTTTAGTTTAATTCTTATTGAGAGAAGTAAGTTTATTATTCCCCAAATGTATTCCAGCTTCCTTCTTGGGCTACCAACTATTTGATTCCATTTCATTCTTCTTCATGGAGATATATGTATATACACACACATATATATTCTTCCATTTTGTATATATACATATATATGTGTGTGTATATATATATACATATATATATATTTGTATATATATACACACATATATATATATATATATGAATTTCACTTTCTCTTCTAATTTGAACGCATTCAAGGCTGGTATTTAACTAGTACATACCAGTACAGTAGCACCCATTTTTTTAAAAAATAAAACATTTGTATATCAGAATGAAAGTATTTTAATAGTATTTATAATAGGTAGTAAAATTAATTAGTAACATAAGTCTACATATAAATGCATTAATTCAAGAGTTGCTATCGGATGTTGTAATTACCATGGATAATGGACCTTTCTTCAATCATAACAACGTCTGAGAAGCTATTTGCCAATTAGACCAGCTAGGCAGCATAGCATTCTTTACAATGGCCTATGTAATATGGGTTAATTATTTTATTTTTGTATTCTAAATAATTTATACTTTGTGCTGTTAGTATTATAATCCTTGCAGAAAGTTGTGAGTGAATTATTTTGATGTTTATAAAATCAAGAATCTATAACATAATATAAAAAGCATATCTTTTTTTTGCCTTCTGAGCTATTGCCACCATTTCACTTCGTATGTTCATTTTTTCTCTCATTTTCAGGTAGTAAACATTCCTCAAGTTTTTCTTCATAAAAAATACATGAACAACAAAATCTCTAAATCCTTGAATTTCTGAAAACAAACTTATTGAACAATCAAGCTTAATTAATTGCTAATTGGGCTGGATACAGAGTTATAGATTTTGTCTTAGGTTCCAAAGATCTTACTCCAGTATTTTTTTGCATTAATTTTTGCTGGTCTCCTTAATAGGTATTGATTGTGTACTTAGTATATTTTAGGTGCTGTTGCTAATCGGATACTGGCTGCTTTATTGATGACATTGCTTAATGGGCCCTTACAATGTAAATATTTTGACTCTGAAATATCTTCTTATATTACTCATTTGATAACTTACTCCCCTGTATTTTTCTACTTCTTGCCTTTCGGTTTCCTAACAGTTGAATATTGGAGTGATGCTCTGTTTCTCATGGTGCTATGTTTCTCTACATTTTTGCTTCCTTTAAATGTTTCCTTCACATGCTGAGAAATATCTTCCACTTAATCATTTGTTTTTTATTGAATTTTTAAATTTTGGAAATCATTACTTCTAATTGAGAAGAATTATCGTTATATTTTCTCATTATTCCCTTTTTATCTTATTTTACTCCAGTTTTATGAACCAAATATATAAATTCTCTCGTTTTGCCTGAATGTTTGTTTTCTCTGACACTGGTTTTATTTATATATATATATTTTTAAATGTTGCAGGCTTTCTTGAAATGTCTAATGTTCCATTAATGAGGGAGTTTAGAGGCTGTCTGGGTCATCTGGATAAATGGGCAAGGCTTGTGGTTGTCAACTGGCTTTGCTCTAAAATGGTTTGGAAACTGAAGGCTTCCACATGCCTAAACATGTGTACAAATATCCATGCTTAATATCTTGCTCCTCTCAATGCAACTCATACAAATTACTTAGAGGCCAACCCAAATTTTTACTGCTTTGATTCTTCCTATCTATCTATCTATCTATCTATCTATCTATCTATCTATCTATCTATATCTATCTATCTTTCTATCATTAATCTGTATTATCTATTATTTATCATCATCACCTATTTATTGTATTGCTTTAGTTTCTTATATTTGTTGTTATCATTATTATTTCTTTGGGTAGTTAAAAACCTGGCTGTGAGCCATTTTGTGGGGAGGAGTGCAAAAAAAACCAATAGGGTGAAATGTGTTAACTATTCAGTATGTAGAGATTCAAGTTTTTTGTTAATAGTACCACTCTCACTCTTTCTATACCCCATTCATGCAGCCTCTAAGTCCACAACCTCCTCCACTACAAACCTGCTTAGGTTTATTCTGAACTGCAGATTTCTCTCTTCTCTTCTGACATTAAATACTTTTTTACTTGCTTTGAAGCCTTCTAGAAATGTGTTGACCCTCTTTGTGATAAGCTGTCTCTTGTTTATCTTTAAAATTGTTTTATACTCTTTAACAAGATCTTAGGAGGGAGGAGAGAATAAAGTGTGTGCTCATTTGGCAATCTTTAATGAGAAACTTCATTGCTTTTACAATAAAGTCTCAAATGCCTTCTCTTTTCATCAAAGCACTTGAGGTAAATCGTATATCAGCCTGATCTCCTGGTGCATTTTTACATCTCCTGTGTTTGAGCTCCAGTGGTCTGGTCACAGTTCTCTGAATAGTTTCTTCAAGTTGTCACATATTTGTTTATGCTGTGTCTACATGCTGGTATGTTCTTTCTGCCTTCTTTGTTCATTAAAATCTTGTTCATGCTTCATTGTTAAGTCAGCTACCACTTCTTTTACATAGACTTTCCTCTTCTCACTGGAATAACTATGCCTAATTTAATGCCTCACGATATTTTGCTTGATGTTCCATGTTATGACTTAAACGTTTTTCTGTATCAGAAAGTAAACTTTTCAGAAATTACTTTTGTAACTTTGTCTTCATTCATTTTGTGCTGCTGTAACAAAATACCTGAGACTTGGTGATTTAGAAAAGAACAGATATTTATTTCTTATGGTTCTGGACTGGGAAGTCCAATGTCGAGGAGCCCATGTCTGGCAAGGGCCTTCTTGCTGTGTCAACCCATGGTGAAAGGCAGAATGGCAAAAGGGAGTCAAGGAAAGGGAGATTAACTCATATTTTTATCAGGAATCCACTCCTGCTATAACGAATCCATTCCTATTATAATGGCTTTAATCCATTCATGAGGACAGAGCCTTTATGACCAAATCACCTGTTAAAGGTCTCACTGGTCGACATTATTGCATTAAATTTCCAAAACATGAACTTTGAGGGACACATTCAAACCATAGGAAACTTCATGGTATGTTATTATATGGTTTATCATTTTTAAATGTAAGAATTCTCACAATTTTGCACCTAGGTTGTTTTTCATATTTTCCTGTTATAAAAAGTGGTGGTGCAATTAATACCTTAACATTTAATTTTTATATCCCTGATTTAAAGTGTATAACAATTTTAAGGTTCTTGATTTATATTTCCAAATTTTCTCCCAGGAAATATGTACCAATTAACATTTTTACTAGGTGTTTATTCTATTGCACTTCAGCTAACCCTGGATCTTATCACTTTTAAACATTATACCAATTTGACAAATTTAGAAATGTTATCTTATTGCTTTATGCTATAACTCTCTTTAATGCTAGATATGTTGAATAGTTTTTAATATATTTATTGTTCACATAGTTAAAATTTTTTTTTATTTTGCCATTTGCCTGTTCACGTCTTCTACTCAATTTTCTTTAGGGGCTCTGAGCTAATTTTTTATGGTTTTTAATAGTTCCTTCTATATTAAGGATATTCTTTGTGCATTATGTATTATAAATATTTTCTCACAGTTTTTTTTATTTGCCTTTTCACTTTTGTTTATAGTTATTTTTGGCCATACAGATATTTTGATTATAATGAAGATGCAGTTTTATTTTTACTTTTGTTGTTTTGTATTTGATGTAATGTTTAAAATGTTTTTCCTCATTTTAAGATCAGATAAATATCCATGTGGTTTCTAGCTTTTAAAAAACCATTAAGTTATTATTATTCAATTTTTAAGATGCACCAATATAAACTCTTCGAAATCCTAGAGTCACTGGTAGTTGTTTTATTGCATGACTAATTGTTTTGTTTTAAAAACTTTTTAACAATGGATATCACTATTTCCAATTTTCCTGTTTTGCTTTAGCATCACAAAGAAATATGGAATGCTTAAGTTTCCCTTGTACTTGTTCCCACAAATCAAGGCTATTCACACTGTTTTTTTTGTGTGTGTGTTTGTGCCTCTTTTCCAAGGTTAAGTCTTCCCCTATGTTGAAGTATCTTGTAGGACTGTCTCTCTTCACACTTCAATAAGCTGAGCTTGTGCTTAAGAGAAGAAATAAGAAAACCTGGGAGAGGGTATTATTTAGTGTACGTGATATTTTAATATTGAGTAAAGTAATCATAATGACAGAGACGGTACAGAGAAATTTGCAACAAGCATGGATTTCTCAGTGACTTGTGAGATATAAGAAATGATCATTATTTTTCTTTTTTAAATTTTATTATTATTATACTTAAAGTTTTAGGTACATGTGCACAACGTGCAGGTTTGTTACATATGTATACATGTGCCATGTTGGTGTGCTGCACCCATTAACTCGTCATTTAGCATTAGTTATATCTCCTAATGCTATCCCTCCCCCCTCCCCCCACCCCACAACAGTCCCCAGTGTGTGATGTTCCCCTTCCTGTGTCCATGTGTTCTCCTTGTTCAATTCCTATTTTTCTAAATAAAACAAAACGTAGCTCTAAGTCCCCATATACTCAGGGTTGTGAGAAGTTCAGTGTCATTCATTGTTTCAGATTCCTCTCCTCCTCCACTGGACCTTGTAAGAGATCTGAGTCTTTTCTGAGGGAGAACAGGATCTAGTATTTTGTTCTTGGTCTACAACAGCTAGTTGCCACCACATCTTTTGCACTTGTAAGTGTAATGATAAGAGCACAGGCCCTGGAGCTGAAGTGAATCATTTGAAGCAAGTATGAATTGTGACTCTGCCACTTAACTACCTTTGTAATTGGGGGAAAATTGTCTCATCTCTCAGTGCCTCAGTTTCCTCATCTGGGAACAAGTAGATCATAAAGTTGTCAATATTAAATGAGTAAAATGTGCAAAGTGACATTAGCCCATTGAAAGCACTGCGTGTGTTAGCTGTTGTTATTATTATTGTCATTATTACCACTACCACGGTAGCTACTTTTATTGCTCTTGTCCTGTTCTGATTTTTTAACTGTTTCATGGTAAGTTTCTATGATGCCCCTCACTATAACTTCTTTCTTTTCTTTTTCTTTCAACTTTTTTGGTATATACCCAATAGTGGGATTGCTGGATCATATGATAATTCTATTTTTAGTTTTTTGAAGAACTGCTATACTGTTTTCCATAATGGCTGTACTAATTTACATTCCCACTAACAGTGTACGAGGGTTCCATTTTTTCACATCCTTACTAACATTTGTTATCTTTCTTCTTTTTGACAATAGCCAATCTAACAAGTGTAAGGTGATATTTCGCTGTGATTTTAATTTGTATTTCACTGATGATTAGAAATGTTGAGCATTTTTTTCATGCACCTGTTGGCCATTTGTATGTCTTCTCTTGAGAAATGTTTGTTCAAGTCTTTTGTCCACTTTTTTTAAACAGGGTTATTTGTTTTCTTGCTAATGAGTTATTTGAGTTGCCTATATGTTTTGGACATTAGCTCCTTATCTGAAGTATGATTTGCAAATATCTTCGCCCAGTCTTTGGGTTGTCTCTTCACTCTTATTAATTGTGTCCTTTGCTGTGCAGAAACACTTTAGTTTGATGCAATCACATATGTCTATTTTTGCTTTTGTTGTGTGCTTTTGGGGTCATATCCGAGAAATCTCTGCTCAGATACTGTCATGGAGCTTCTGGGAGGACATATTTTTTTATCAGAGATTTATATTCATAGATATTTTAGGACATATAAGTTTTAGAAAAATAATTTCCCTTGTACCCTTTCTTAAGGAGCTGTTAGAGAATGTGCACCAACAAGACATGGCTGCAAACTAGAAAGAGGAGAATATAGAGTGCAGAAAGCAGTGCATCCAATCCAGAAGAAAATATAATTATAAGCTTGAAGGTGACCATTGGGGAGCAGGCACAGAGAGAAACCAGTCCTGGCTGCAGCTGGAGCTGGAGCATAAGGAAGTCTGAAAATGCAGTTGCCAAAATGTAGATGATGTATGCATTCATGGGTGACTTTGGACCCATGAGATAAACTTGGGCATGGGACATAAAAGGCTCAGGCTTGTTTTGGAGAAAGTGACCCCATTATGAAGAACATGTATTATTTAGGAGGCTCAGAGTGCTAACTTAGGAATTAAGCCATAATTATCTTCTGACTGGCTCTGGCATCTGACAGCTAAGGGCATACAAAAAAAAGTCTTAGCAGAAAGAATCATCATTTTACAAATGGGTGTGGTAAACTTATTTTATCATACTTTTGAATATTAGGTCGCTAATATTTAAAAGCTACCTAATTATAAAAGCTACCTTATTATATAACCAAACAAAACATAAAACAAGAGATACTGTATACAGTTAATAGAAGAAGTAGAGTTTTAATCATATGGCTTAAAGATACAATGGTTACAAATTGAAGAAATTAAAAAAAATGTAACAGTACTGGAAGGATGATGGAGGGCAAGTAGTTGAGGTAAATATTATATTTCATAGCAGAAAGACAGCAGATACTATATAACATTAATGAATATAAAAGCAGCATAAGAATATTATTTACAGACATGAAGGTAGCCACACTAGAAGAACTAACAGAGATCATTAAAATGGTTGCCTGTTGTGAGCAGGTATGGGTTAAGGAACACTGGGCCAGTGGATGACGTTTATCGTTATAAACCTTCCCATACTGTTCAGTTTTTAAAATCACTGCACTCATTATTTGGTAGAAACAAAGTAAAAGAGGGCCCTTTAGAATAAATTTTCCAATGAAGTAGGGAGCATTTTCATATTTACTTGGCCACAACACATTTTTCAAAAAGTTTCTACTAAGATTAGAGCAGGAGCAGATTTTCCAGGGAATGCCTTGTGATAAGCTTATTAACAATTAAATTCAGTTGCTATAGTAGTTGAATGAAATTTTCCTATGTTTGAATTTAATCTGTTCAAAATTTGTCAAAGTGTAAGCCATCTTTTTTATTTTTGCAGTGTTAAACTGTAGCTAGACCGTGAGAAACATCTCCATTCTTTGCAAATATTAAGCACATTTTTTACCTCCTCTAAAAGGATTTCAACACTTGCATTATCATGTCAGCACTGCAGTTATTTCTGGTCACAATTCCTAAATTATCTAATCTCTAGTTGTTCCTAATTTCTTCCCTTCAATATTCAAACAAGCATAAGTCCATTTACTTGAATTTTACGTGAATTTTAAACCAGGCAATGAGTAAGGAAGATTGGAAGTATCACCATAAAAATGTCTTACAACTGCTTTTTAAAATTGGAAATGTTTGCTTTTCTCTTTCTTTTCATCTGTTTCTTCATTTACTTTTCTATTGCTTTTTTAGTGTTAGTAAATTAATTTTATTGGCATATAAATTTGTTGTATTTTATTTTATTTTTTTAACTTCCAACTTGTATTTTAAGTTCAGGGGTACATGTGCAGGATTATGGATTTGTTACATAGGTAAACATGTGCCATGGTGGTTTGATGCAAAGATCATCTCATCACCCAGGTATTAAGCCAAGCATCCATTAGTTATTCATTCTTCCTGATCCTCTGCCTTCTCCCTCCCCCTGCCTTTGACAGACCCCAATGTGTGTTGTTCCCCACTATGTGTCCATGTGTTATTATTTAGCTCTCACCTATGAGTGAGAACATTCAGTATTTGGTTTTCTGTTCCTGCATTAGTTTGCTAAGGATAATGGCCTCCAGCTCCATCCTGCAAAAGACATGATCTCATTCCTTTATATGGCTGCATAGTATTCCATGGTGTATATGTACCACATTTTCTTTATCCAGCCTATCATTGATGGACATTTAGGTTGATTCCTTGTCTTCGCTATTGTAAGTAGTGCTGCAATGAACATACATGTGCATATGTCTTTATAATAAAATGACTTATATTACTTTGGGTATATCCCCAGTAATAGGATTGCTGGGTCAAATGGTATTTAAGGCTTCTAGGTCTTTAAAGAATTGCCACACTGTCTTCCACCATGGTTGAGCTAATTTACACTCCCACCAACAGTGTAAAAGTGTTTCTTTTCCTCCACAATGCCATCAGCATCTGTTGTTTTTTGACTTTTTAGTAATAGCCATTCTAACTTGTGTTAGATGGTACCTCATTGTGATTTTGATTTGCATTTTTCTAATGCGGTGATGCTGAGCTTTTTTCATATGATTGTTCGCTGCATGTATGTCTTCTTTTGAGAAGTGTCTGTTCATGTCTGTTGCCCACTTTTTAATGGGGTTATTTTTTCTTGTAAATTTGTTTAAGTTCTTAATAGATGCTGGATATTAGACCTTTGTCAGATGGATAGATTGTGAAATATTTTCTCATTATATAGGTTGTCTGTTTATGTTGTTTACAGTTTCTTTTGCTGTGCAGAAGCTCTTTAGTTTAGACCCCATTTGTCAATTTTTGCTTTTGTTGCAATTGCTTTTGGTGTCTTCGTCATGAAATGTTTGCCTGTGCCAATGTCCTGAATGGTATTGCCTAGTTTTCCTTCCGGAGTTTTTATAGTTTTGGATTTTACAATTTTTTTTTTTTTTTTTGAGACAGAGTCTCGCTGTCGCCCAGGCTGGAGTGCAGTGGTGCGATCTCGGCTCACTGCAGGCTCTGCCCCCCGGGGTTCACGCCATTCTCCTGCCTCAGCCTCCCGAGTAGCTGGGACTACAGGCGCCCGCCATCTCGCCCGGCTAATTTTTTGTATTTTTAGTAGAGACGGGGTTTCACTGTGTTAGCCAGGATGGTCTCGATCTCCTGACCTCGTGATCCGCCTGCCTCGGCCTCTCAAAGTGCTGGGATTACAGGCGTGAGCCACCATGCTCGGCCTGGATTTTACATTTAATTCTTTAATCCATTTTGAGTTGATTTTTGTATATGGTGTAAGGAAGGGGTCTGATTTCAATTTTCTGCATATGGCTCATCAGTTCTCCTTGCACCATTTATTAAATGAGGGATCCTTTCTCATTGCTTGTGTGTCAAGTTTGTTGAAGATCAGATGGTTGTAGGTGTGTGGACTTATTTCTGGGTTCTCTGTTCTGTTCCATTGGTCTATGAGTCTGTTATTGGGCCATGCCAGTACCATGCTGTTTTGATTACTGTAGTCCAGTAGTACAGTTTGAAGTTGGGTAGCATGATGCCTCGTGTTAACGTAATTCATCACATAGACAGAACTAAAGACAAAAACCACATGATTATCTCAGTAGATGCAGAAAAGGCCTTCAATAAAACTCAACGTCCTTCGTGGTAAAAGCTCTTAATAAACTAAGTATTGAAGGAACATACCCTAAAATAATAAGAGCCATATATGACACACCCATAGCCAATATCATACTGAATGGGGAAAAGCTGGAAGCATTCCCCTTGCAAACTGGCACAAGGCGAGGTTGCCTTCTCTCACCACTCCTATTCAACATAGCGTTGGAAGGTCTGGCCAGGGTAATCAGAGAAAGAAATAAAGGACATTCAGATAGGAAGAGAGAAAGTCAAACTTTCTTTGTTTGTAGATGAAATGATCCTATATTTAGAACACCCCATCGTCTCAGCCCAAAATCTTCTTAAGCTGATAAGCAACTTTGGCAAAATCTCAGGATACAAACTCAATGTGCAAAAGTCTATAGCTTTCATATACACCAACTACAGGCAAGCCAAGAGCCAAATCACAAATGAACTCTCATTCACAATTGCCACAGAAAGAATAAAATACCTAGAAATACAACTAACAAGGGAAGTAACAGACTTCTTCAAGTATAACTACAAACCACTGCTCAAAGAAATAAGAGATGAGACAAACAAGTGGAAAAAAATTGCATGCTCATGGATAGGAAGAAACAGTATGGCCATACTGCCAAAGCAATTTATAGAGTCAATGCTTTTCCCATTAAACTATCATGACATTCTTCACAAAAGTAGAAAAAATATTTTAAAATTCATATGGAACCAAAAAACAGCCTGAATAGCCAAGGCAATCATAAGCAAAAAGAACAAAGCTGTTTCATTTTAAATTCTTAGGATATATAAGTCTTTCTTTTTTTCAAAACTCTTTTATTTATTTACACTTACTAAATAAAAGTTTTATACATTTATCCTGTTCAACATCATATTTCAAAATATGTATACATTGTGGAATGGCTAAGTGTCCATCAAGAGATGAATGGATGAAGAAAATGTGGTCTGTGTACACAATAGAATACTATTCAGCTTTGAAAAGAAGTAAATCCTGTCATTTGCAACAACATGAATGAACCTGGAGCACATTATGTTAAATGAAATAATCCAGCCACAGAGGATAAATGCTACATTATCTCACTTATATGTGAAATCTAAAAAAGTTGAACTCATAGAGGCAGAGAGTAGCATGGTGATTACCAGGAACTGAGAGCTGGCAGTTGAATGAGTTTAGGGAGGTATTGGTCAAAGGACACAAAACTTCAGTTAGACAGGAGGAATAAGCTCAAGAGATCTATTGTACAACATAACTATAGTTAGTAGCAATAGCAATGTATGTATTCTTGAAAATTGTTAAGAGTAGATTTTTTTATTATACTTTAAGTTTTAGGGTACATGTGCACAATGTGCAGGTTTGTTACATATATATACTTGTGCCATGTTGGTGTGCTGCACCCATTAACTCTTCATTTAACATCAGGTATATCTCCTAATGCTATCCCTCCCCCCTCCTCCCACCCCACAACAGACCGCAGTGTGTTATGTTCCCCTTCCTGAGTCCAAGTGTTCTCATTGTTCAGTTCCCACCTATGAGTGAGAACATGCGGTGTTTGGTTTTCTGTCCTTGTGATAGTTTGCTGAGAATGATGGTTTCCAGCTTCATCCATGTCCCTACAAAGGACATGAACTCATCATTTTTTATGGCTGCATAGTATTCCATGGTGTATATGTGCCACGTTTTCTTAATCCAGTCTATCATTGTTGGACATTTGGGTTGGTTCCAAGTCTTTGCTATTGTGAATACTGTTGCAGTAAACATACGTGTGCATGTGTCTTTATAGCAGCATGATTTCTAGTCCTTTGGGTATATACCCAGTAATGGGATGGCTGGGTCAAATGGTATTTCTAGTTCTAGATCCCTGAGGAATCGCCACACTGACTTCCACAATGGTTGAACTAGTTTACAGTCCCATCAACAGTGTAAAAGTGTTCCTATTTCTCCACATCCTCTCCAGCATCTGTTGTTTCCTGACTTTTTAATGATGGCCATTCTAACTGGTGTGAGATGGTATCTCATTGTGGTTTTGATTTGCATTTCTCTGATGGCCAGTGATGAGAGTAGATTTTAAGTGTTCTTACCACAAAAAATTATGTGAGGTAATTCATATGTTAATTAGCTTGATTTATCCATTCTTATTTCTTTTCAATATTCATTTTATTCTTCATCTAAGACCTACAGTTTCTTTTCTGACCTCTAACCAATTCTCATATCTGTTTTTGTTTCTTTCAGATTTCCACAAGGAGAAATAATTTTACAAAATATTGAATAGTGGCAATCTTAAAATGATCATATTATTTGCCTTTTATTTTCTAAAATAAGTTAGCACAAACTTTTGCTTTTTTCTTTCTCCTCCTTTTAATTTGAGTGTGGGTAAATACTTGTATGAAATTTTAGGTTTCTAGTTTCTTGAAGGTTAGGAGTTATGTTTTGTAAAATATTTAGCGAAGCTATTGTAAAGGTTAATGGGTAAGGATGTTTCTATTTACAATAAATATACTATATATTTCCAAGAGGTTAAATATGTATAGCATAAAAATATACTATATATTTCCAAGAGGTTACCTAAATTATTATATTATAAATATACTATTAATATAATTATATAATATAATTGTATAAGTTTATATTATATATTAAATATACTTAGTATAATTATGTTAATAGTATATTATAAGTATATTAATAGTATATATAATAAAAATATAAATACTATAATATATTTATAGCATAATAATTTACGTTGGAAGTTATAAGTTATCTTGGAAACTTAGAAGTATTAAAAAATGAATATGGCTGGTTTTAGATTAATTATCAACAAAAAGGGCATTTTCTATTGAAATGCTGATATGTTTAATTTCAGAAGTTTGAGACATTTTAAACTCTAACGTAGCTCTGAAAAATCTGCAAGAGGATGTAGGAAGCAACTCTAATAAATGTTATTCAATAATTCTATATATAACTTAGTGATTATTCTGTGAAAGGCCTTATTATCTATTAAAATTATGTTTCAAATGAGGAGTTTATCTTTACCTAAGGTTTTTATTATCTAGTTCTGTTTATATTAATTTGAATGAATATTTTCTAATAAAGTAGGATCAGACAACCACTTGGGGAAAATAACAACCTTTTCTAATATATACTAGTTGAAACTGCTTTAATTAAATCTAAATTACATGCCTAAATACCAAGTGACAGATACCACAGCAGGCCTAGCTGAAGGTCAGATTCAGTCTACATGTTATTATTATTAAATATTTGGCATTCAAATATTCCCACTCTTATATTTTCCTCCAAAAGTCACTCTTTGTTTAATGGGCCTACTGTAATTGGTGAGATAAGTACACACAAAAAACCTGTTAGCTAAGAAATCAATCCCTTGATTCCTATGATTTACAGAGAATGTTAACAGAAAAATTCACAAGAAAGCAATACCATTAATTGTGGGTTAAAATCCCTCAGAAGCCACTGTAGCCTGCCAAAGGTCATACTAAAGAACATACATCACAATGCCATCTGATATCTCTTTATAGCCTATTAAGTAGAAGTGGTTACCTATTTCAGTTGAGCCACAAACTCAGTTCCCTACAGCAATTTGAGATAAATTTCTTCAGTGCTCACTTACATTTTCTCCAGTCAATTTGCCATTTAGCACCAAGTGATGAGGAATAGTTTATGTAGCTGAATGCCTAGACAAGTTAAAAACGAGGCAATGTATGTGATTATTCCTCTACTAACTGCATTACTACCTGGCCAAAAAAGATAATGCTATGCCACTTAGGACTGTGAATTCTGCCAGATGATAACTGCACTAACCAACATCAACACCATCCAATAGGCAGGTCATACAAACCTTTGAAGGGCTAGAAACACATTTCACCTTCAAGGTCTTTGAAATTCAGTAGAGACACAGGATCCATTGCATTGTTTCAAGTAGAAAGGTGTCTTTCTCAAGGACAAGGATGAGGAAAGTTTGTCTGTGGCACAGTGATCTTTCACCCAGCTTCTGAACAACTTGCAGCCTGGAGGGAGCAAATGAGAGAAACCTTGACAAGAATCATTGTCTTTGTTTTGGAACTTTCAAAACAAAATGGCAACATATTTCATGTGACGATAAAGTTAGAGAGTAAACTGCTGCTACTCCCTTTTCCTCTCTTCACCTGGGTTCAAACTAATTTCTGTTTTAGGTAAGATCTAGCATCTGTTGAACTGAGAATTCTGTTTTCTGCAGAGTCAGGCATTCAGGGCCGTGCTCTGGTGAGGAAAGGTTATCATGTTGTATTACCAGCTTTAAAATTATCTGCAGACATTCCACACTTAGAGATTTTTCTCCCAGATTTTTCAGGTCATGATTGCAGGTAAAACTTCAGCCGGTGACTACCCAAGCATCCAATAATCATGTAACAACATGGACTCAGGGATTATTCAAGCTGATGATGGGGACACATTGTCAGTACAGATACACTGAGTGTATTGAATACACTTCTAGCTCACCCACACAGACCAGTTTAGACACCCTGATAGGTTTCATCCAGTAGTTATACCGAGCATCCGGTCTGAACATACCTTTCATCCCACTGGCCATCTCAGATAGATCCTACTGCACTGACATTGGGGAATATGTTAAAGCTAAGCCTGCCCAAAATTCTCATCAGGCCGTTTTCTCTTTCTTTATAGTTGTAACAAATTATGGATCGTTATTTCAACTTCTCTACAATAGGATTTCTAGGGTATGTAGCTTTATTTTCACACACAGCAAGATCTCTCTCACAAGCAATGAGACTCAAGTATGTCAAAAAGTATTTTCTATGAAGTTTTGTGACAAACACTGTGATACAAGTTCTGCTACTATAGTAAGCTTAACAGACACATTTTAGTTGACAACTGATGTATTAATAGGAGAATGAATTGTGATTTGGAATACATTGAGTTAAATCAGCTGTAGATTTGACTTCTGCTTGCTATGTCACTGCATATTATTTTCAAACATTGTAAATTACTAAGAACAACCAAAATTTAAAGGGACTTAATATCATGCAGTGCCATGAAAAGAGAACATGCTTAATGGCACAATAATTAATGCTGAATTCAAATTGAATTCTGAGTCTACAAATGTATCCAGGGACTTGGTTTTAATGTTTGCAACCACAGTGAACAAAATAAATTAATGATAGGGCACAGATAATGCTATCAAATGTGTTATTCCATCTTACAGGCAAGCAACTGCTAATGAAAAAATTTCTCTGCAGGCAAAGTGAAACTCATAACCGACAGCAAAGAGATAGAAAGGAAGGTAGTATCATATGTTTTATGGAAGCTTTCACTCAGAACTCTACATTAGAAAATCTGTCATTCCACACTTTGACCTCAAGGAAATGATTGAATTCTTTTTTGTGTATCTGAAGTCCACTAATGGAACAGTGGTGAAAAATATGGAAATTTAGACAGCAGGTCCTTTTTTAAAGAGAGAATACACATGTGCATGCACATGAAAACAGAAAACCTCATGGAGGCATGGCTTTAACTGCACAAAGAGCTTTATTTGGTGGCCATTGTAATAGATCCTGGCTATCAGGACCCATTCGAAGGCCAGACCTCCTCCAAGGAGCAAACTCACCTGCTTGACCCCAAGAGTTCTGACTTTCATCTGATCCCATTAGCTCCTTAAACTTGATAAAAACTGGTAAGCCATCTCTCCTTTCTGTATTCAGATTCCTGGATTTCAGTTTATTACCCAGTTCTCTTTTCTCCCCTTTCTTTGTGGTTTCCTCTGAAAAGCTTCCTCCTCCCCAACCCAGTGCCAGATCATTCCTTCAGACTCCTCATTATCATGCTACCTGTGACTCTGGCCATTTGTCTCTACCCTACTTTGTGTGATTACATCAGATGAGGGCTTCTCACAGGCTTCCTGTCCTGCTTGAGTGTCTATAGTGCTCCTGAATATATTCTTCAGGCTTAAATTTGGAGTTAATCCTAATTGTGCAAGGGTATACCTGGGAATGAGAAGCAACTAATATGAAAACAAATGCTAGTGGAAAAGGTGTGCAGACTCATTGGAACATGTTAGGCAGTTGTCAATTTATATTCTAAGCTAAAATGCAAATATATCCAGTCCTTTATTTTTAATTGATGGATAAAATTGCCTGTATTTACCATGTATAACACAATGTTTTGAAGTATATATACATTATGGAATGACTGAATCTACCTAATTAATGTATGCATTACCTCACATAGTTATTATTTTTGTGAGCAAATCTTGATATCACCTAATCACTTACTAAAAGTTAGTGAAATTATAGATGTGTGTATAGATTTTTCTGGCAGGTGTTTTCCCCACTTCCATGAAATAGTATAGGTCATTAAATCTTTCAATAAATGATTGTAAGTCACTTACAAAGGTTTAAATATGGAGAACTACAGGCTTTTCTTATACTATATGAATTGCATGGAGATATAGGTATAATTGGCAGTACAGGTATTACCTGAATGTGTCTCTTATGAATTAAGACAAGGACAGGCAGTTGAACATTGAGATGGAAAAAAGCACCTCACATTGAATTATTGTCTTTTCCTAGTTTGAATATGTGGATTAATATATTTAGCATTTAGTAAAAATAAATAAAAACAAAAAAATTAATTTGTAAAAAATAAAATACGAGAAAAGGGCTCACCAAAGAGTAAAATATATATTCAATCTTAAAGAAATATTTGCCCTTAATAACTTGTGTTATATTTTCTTTCCTGTAACAAATGTATATAGTCATGGGAGTTTCTAAATTTAAATCCACCACAAAATTTTGGAGAATATATTGGAAACTGTTTTTCCCTGGAATGTGTCCCAGGATACTCCATACTAGAGGTTTCTCAGGCAAGTTCATTTAGACTTAAGCTTAAACCCAGGATCAGATACTTTCTAGATGATATGAATAGAACACATTATTTACGAGGGTAGGACTTTTTAGAAGTTGGTTATAGTACATAAAATATCCCATCCTTAATATGCAAACCTGAACTAAAACTAAACCTGCAGGGTGTTCATGACAATTTATGCAAAGTCAGTATTATGCAAAAAAAAATGCACCCCTGCATACTAAAAATGAAAAACAGCATCCCTAACCAAGTGTCTGCTTACTTATTAAGACAGTCAGGCTTGAGCAATAAAAGGCTTTCCTTCAAGAAACCCAATATGCTTACTAAGCCTTTGTCCCTCATGTCCCTGAGGGAATGTCTACCATCTTAGTCTACTTCTTTCTGTGCCCTTGAATTCTTCACTTCACTTGATTACTTTCCCTCATTTTCCTAGGAATGTGCTGATATTTTCTGCCTCTGCATTCTTCTCAGACCATATGGAGTGTTTCGTCATTACAGGACCTGCTTACATTTTCTCTCTACCATGAAGCCTTGCAGCTCACACTATAGCTCCCTCTCTCAGCTGTTGTGTTGGTCTGCATCACTTGTTTGGCCTTTATCCTGAATGCCCAAATAGTATTAATTATATTCGCATTCATTTTTCTCTCCATTCCGATGGCAAACATGGAAGCAGGCAGGGACCCTGATTTTTAAAATTCTGTCCACATTCTATTATAATGCTTTGTATGTTATAGATACTGAATAGATGTTAGTTTTTTTGATTGATTGAAAGAAGACAGCTAAGGAATTAAAGATACCTGAACATTTCACATAAACATTCATATTTTTGTGTTCAACTTGGGCACTGCTTAGACTGAGATGTTAGCTATTTGTTCAAACTCCCTAGGTCTGGTAGAGTGTGGCTCAATGGATGGCTTGCAGACCCTGCTGGAACATGAACTGATTGCCAGCAGCCCCTGCCAAGATAAAGAGTTTATATCAGAAGGTAAATGAACAGTGTCACTTAGCACATTGTAGAGTTCAACTGACATTTTATTTATTTATTTTTATCATTTTTAGCTTGTCACGGTATAATTGACATACAAAAAATTGCACACACATTTAATATGTTCTTAGTTAAAAAAAAGCCCCAAAGCCAAAACCCAAAACTACCCCAACAGACACACACACATGCACACATGTGCACGTACACACATACACAAATTAATTTTAAGAGATGATGGATATGTTTAATACCTTGGTTGTACTGATGGTACTGATGGTAGTATGCATATGTCCAAACTGAACAAACTGGTGAGGTTTTTTTTTATTTTTATTTTTTATTTTTTAAAGCAAGACTTTAAACCAGAAAAACTTGGTTTTTTAAAATTTTTTTTTTTTAGGGTTTCACGTGATGTGTTTTTTCTTTTTCTTTTTTTTATTATACTTTAAGTTTTAGGGTACATGTGCACAACATGCACGTTGTAAAGCAAGACTTGATGAAGAAAGCATTGACACAGAAATAGTGTGATAATATTTGGTGATTATAGTGAGGATAACAGACATGTTCTGGTTGACAACTCTGATATATTAATAGAAAAATGAATTGTGATTCATTTGACTTACATTGTAGCCCAAGCTTCTTACCTCACGTTGAAGATATTAAAAATAATTCAGACAGCAGCTGCTGAGTTGAGCAGTGCTGGTCTTTGCCCTCCTCCTCCCCTGCCTAATGAGTGATTGGGGGGGAGCATATTGCACGTATTTTGTATAATACTATATAAAAACTTTACTTTCTTGAATGTATAGTTTTCTTAAGCTTCAGTTTCTTAATATATAAAATGGAACTAATCATATTTTCTTCACAGAACTGTCATCAGAATTAAAATTTTAAAAGTGCATAAAAAGTTTTTTAGCCCAGGATCTGGGATATATGAGCACGAAATAATTGGTGCCTGTGATTACTACTGAAGCTGTATCCTATGTGCCATATGCCGTTCTAGCAGAATGCATTAGTTAGTTATAAAATTTAACATTATTTTATTACATTTAATTGTAAATATAATTAAAATAAACCATTTAAATCTACTGAATAAACTTTTAAGAAGTTGATGAAGTTTCTCATGCAAGATGCAGGCTTTGGGATATATGAGCATGTTCTATCATGACTGAAAGTTGCCTTAATAAAGAAGGAAATAGTGCCATATAGGACAACATTGATGAACCTTGAGGATACTATGTTAAGTGAAATTAGCCCATCATGGTCAAATAATGCATAATTCCACTTACATGAGGTATCTAAAATAATCCAATAGATAGAAGCAAAGAGTAAAACTGATTGCCAGCAGCTGGGGAGGGGGCAGAGATGGGGCATTGCTATTCAGCAGGTATAAAGTTTCAGTATGCAAGTCATTAAGTTCTAGAGATTTGCTGTACAACATTGTGTCTATGTTGGTTTTTTTTGTGGGAATTAAATTTTTTTTATTATACTTTAAGTTTTAGGGTACATGTGCACAATGTGCAGGTTTGTTACATATGTATCCATGTGCCATGTTGGTTTGCTGCACCCATTAACTTGTCCTTTAGCATTAGGTGTATCTCCTAATGCTGTCCTTCCCCCCTCCCCCCACCCCTCAACAGTCCCCGGAGTGTGATGTTCCCCTTCCTGTGTCCCTGTGTTCTCATTGTTCAATTCCCACCTATGAGTGAGAACATGTGGTGTTTGGTTTTTTTGTCCTTGCGATAGTTTACTGAGAATGATGGTTTCCAGTTTCATCCATGTCCCTACAAAGGACATGAACTCATCATTTTTTATGGCTGCATAGTATTCCATGGTGTATATGTGCCACATTTTCTTAATCCAGTCTATCGTTGTTGGACATTTGGGTTGGTTCCAAGTCTTTGCTATTGTGAATAGTGCCGCAATAAACATACGTGTGCATGTGTCTTTATAGCAGCATGATTTCTAGTCCTTTGGGTATATACCCAGTAATGGGATGGCTGGGTCAAATGGTATTTCTCGTTCTAGATCCCTGAGGAATCGCCACACTGACTTCCACAAAAATGTTAACAAATTTTCAAGTATACAGTACAGTGTTGCTATGTTAACAACATAGACTTTTGAGACAGAAGCAACAAAAGTCTATGTTGTTAACACAACAACACTGTATTGTATACTTGAAAATTTGTTAACAGGGTAGATCTCATGTTAAGTGTTCTTAATGTAATTTTAGAAAAAAGTACATATAAGTTTATGCACTTTTATGTAGTACCTTAGGTTCAGAATATGTGAAACCGTATTATGCACTGTAGAAATTGTAAGATCAATTTAAAAATAACTAATAAAATAAATGTATGCCCAATATGTCCATGTGTCTGAAATTGCTAGTGATCATTGTGTCTGAGATATTTGATATATACAGACTCAACACACTGTTTATAGAGCAGACATTGTGTAAAGTCTATCGGTGTGACCAGACTGGTTATTATGTAGGAAGTAGAGATTTATTCGTCAAATACTCATTGAACACCTATACTGTGTGAGGCACTGTTCTAGAACCTGAGCATTCAGCTGAATAAAAGAGCCCCAAATTCCCTCTCTTATGGAGCTACAGTCTTGTCATTTTTGTAAATGCAGTGGTTTATTATGACCACAATAGCCCTTATGCTTGGAATTATTAGTACCTCCAGGCCTCTATGTGTACAGAGAGTTTAGTCTGGATTAGTTGAGGATTGGGCCATGCCTTTGTATTGCTACCTGACCAGTTCCTAGGCATTGGATGAAGGGTCTTCCTCAGCAGAGGGACTGTGGACTAAAGGTGGTCATTGCTGGGGTGAGGGTGGGGCTTTATCAGGCTCCCTTGGAGACTGGATTCCTTGTCCTCCTATGCTCAGCTGCTCAACCCTATCCAAAGCAGCCCCTTACCCTCACAGCACTCCCATGGCTAAGAGGCTTCTGACTGCTGTGGCATCCATGGCCATCTTTATCCTTCAGTTTCCTTTTCTATTCATTCATAGGAAAACACTGTGGTAGTTAATTTTGTGTGTCAGCTTGAATGGGCTCAAGGATTCCCATATAGCTGGTAAACATAATAATGGGTATGCCTATGAGGGTGTTTCTGGAAGAGATTAGCCTTTGAATCCATCGCCTAAGTAAAGATCTGCGCTTGTTGATGTGAGTGAGCATCCAATCCACTGAAGGCTTGAATACAGCAAAAAGGTGAAGAAAGGGGGAATTTGCTCTCTACTTGAGCTGGGACATCATCTTCTGCCTCAGACATCAGTGGTTCTGGTTTGGGGGCCTTTGGGCTTGGACCAGGGCTTATGCCATTGGCCCCACTTCATGGGCTTTTGAGTTTGGACTGGTAGTATACCACTAGCTTTCCTGGGCTGGGCCTCCAGCTTGCAGGTGGCAGGTCGTGGAACTTCTAAGCTGTATTTGCATAAACCAATCCCACTTAAAAATTTACTTCTATGTATCTCTATATATCTTATTGGTTCCATTTATGTAAAGAACCTTGACCAATATAAACAGTATGCCATATGATTTAGGTATTGCTTAAAGTGATTTGCTTATTCATTGGAGCAATATAGCAGCAAGCTAGAAACTTGCAAGTAAAATTCTTTTTTTTCCTAATGAGATTAAAAAAATATCTTTCCTATGGGTATTTCTAGATCATATTGTCCTTCTTAAATGTATACAATATACTTGAGGTTATAACTTAAATGCTTAGGTACTGTTTAATTTTGTGCAGCCATAATTAGCTATTTATGACTACTATTATGTGCATTGCCTCCTGACCATTATGAAGATCATGCTTGTCTTCACAGGGCAGTGATTTGACTGTGTGTTAAGCCATCGGTGAAACCAGACTAGTTATTATATGAAGAGAAAGATTGCTTTCTTTGCAACAAACAGAATTTCTTTCCTAATCTAATGAAATCACTTGAGAAGTTATTCATATGAAATCTTTGTGAAATGAAAGCTGGGGATGCAAATAGATTTTTACCTCCATTTTACAATTTGGAAAACTGTTGTATGTGTATATACATATCATGTTTTTCTCTCCTTGCATACTGCAGTCTGAAACCATAGACCATTTTAACTTATAATTGAACTGTAAATCAAATGCTGGGATGCAAGAATCTTCTAATTTGGCTACATGGTTTCTATTTGTTTTTACTATTATAATATACTGTTTTTGAAGACATAAATTATTGAAATTATTTTATATATTTTTCCTTTTCAATTGAAAGACTTTACCTTGTAGATGCCATCTTTGCTAGTTTCCTTTTCTTTTCTTTCTCTCTTTTTTTTTTTTTTTGAGATGGAGTCTCGCTCTGTTGCTCACTGCAACCTCTGCCTCCCAGGTTCAAGCAATTCTCCTGCCTCAGCCTCCTGAGTAGTTGGGACTACAGGCGCATGCCACCATTCCATGGCTAAGTTTTGTATTTTTAGTAGAGACGGGGTTTCATCATGTTGGCCAGGGTGGCCTTGATCTCTTGACCTTGTGATCTGCCCGCCTCGGCCTCCCAAAGTGCTGGGATTACAGGTGTGAGCCACTGCGCCCGGCCTTCCTTTTCTATTTCATTGGAACATATGTCATACATTCAGAATTAGAGTCTCCTCAAAGAAGATGCACACGTATCTATGGCTTGTGTCAAAAATTATGAAAAATTTAGTATTAATGTTGACATCTTTGGTGACAGTTCAGGGAAACAAAATAAACAGAATGTTTTTAAGTAAGGAATTACAGTAATAATGAACACTCTAATAGTAATTCACTTTCAGAAACATGTAATACTAGATTAAATGTCATAAGTAAGACAGCAGGGAGATAATGAATGAGATACCTGCTTTTTTCTTTGGTAATTAAATGAAATCAAATTCAAAGAGGTCTTAAGAAAGGGAATTGTAGGCCAGAGGGCCTTAGGCTGAGGTGAAGGGAGGAGGCTGATTAGAATTTTAAAATATCTTCTTCTTGGGCCTCTTCTTACAGGCACACTGCTACATCCACAAAAGTCCATTGTTTCACTATTACCAAACAAAAACACAAAGGAAACAGGAAGTTATTTACACTACCTATTAAGGACTCCTTTATGCCTAGAATAGATTCTGAGCCCAAATGCCAGGCTCCTGACCAGAGCTCTAGGTCACTTCGTGCATTTGAGAGTTTCTGCATAGGTGTGTGTTCCAGTAACATTGCAGAAACATATGTCACTCAAGGAAACCATGACATATATGAAAATAGTTGCTATATGATGTGTTTAAGTATAAACAGGAGCAGAGTGAATCATCACTGGATGATGAGTGACTGAGGCCCATTTGGAGGATAGAGTGAGAGTGTGAATCATCTGTGGGAAAGGCAAAACACATATGAAGTTCTAATTTTGAGACCTGGAATTTGACTATTGCAGATGTTAGTATGTTTTAGCATTCAGTGGACAAATGCAATCTGCCACAAATCAAGATTGATTTTACTAATCAGTTTTCAATCCTGAGAGTCACTCTTTAGCACACAGGATTTAAACTCATTTTACTACTGAGATCTTAAGTCCCTTCTCCTTCCCACTTGTGGAAAGTACAGAAGAAAACCTGGGAACTGTTGGAGTACTGCTAGGAGGGTAGCAGCAAATTTGGAAATTAATAATTCTTAAACATAATGCTATAACATACTGGTCTAGCCAGATCAGTTGTAGAGTGTATCACAAAACAAATGACAAGCAATATACTTAGGTGTCTTTGTAATCCCTCCTACTGGTGAAAAGAGGGGCATTATTATTTATGCTTCATTGGTTTGTGCCCCACCTGCCCATTTCACCCCATGAGTCCAGCTGGAGAACACTTATCACTGTATCACAGCTACCCAATAGTCACACTGCCTTCCCTGTTGTTCCTGGAATCTCTGGAGTATCTCACATCTACTCCAAACTAGCAGCCTCATGCAGTCTTTTCATGAGCACTCCTCCACTTGCCTGAGGAATTTTCTGTCAGTGCTTCCATTCCCCAGTTGGTGAGTAATGTGCTATCCTATTGCCTTCCCTCTGCCCCTGGAGCTGTTCTGCATTTTATTCTGAATTGGGAGAATGTCTGCTCCCAAGCTATTGTTCAACTTGGTTCCCAAGTTCCAGAGCTGCAGGACTCAGGTCCCAAGTCTCTTGTGGAAAAGTCCCTCCAGCTTCTGCTTTCTGCCTCTCTATGGGTGTCAGATCTATTGCGTGGGACCAGGACACTGTCCTCTCCAAGGGCCTGGCTTCCTCATCCCTAACCTGGCATCCATGCACTAATAACAGATTTTACCCAGAAACACTATTGCTTAATGCTTATCAGCTGAAACCAAGTTGGTCCTGGGTGATACCTGACCCATAATAGTGAGATGACTATTGAAACTTATGTTTCTGCTAGGTCCTAAGTTCCTTCTTCCCACTTCTGGAAAGTACAGAGGAAAATCTGGGAACTGCTGAAGTACTGCTAGGAGGGTAGCAGCAAATTTGGAGATTAATAATTCTTAAACATAATGCTATAACATATTGATCTGGCTTATGCTAAAATGTAAAGCTCCACAGAGCCATTTGGACCAGTTAGCTTTCTGTATGGCTGGAGATTAGACAACTGTAGAATAAGCGAGAAGAGAAATTATAAAATATGGTACAAGGAAATTAATTATTTTGAATCCAAACCATTAAGGCTCTTAAACGATATGCTGTATTTAAATATTATTTGGTAGACAAATAAAATCATTAAAAAATTTAAAACAGGTGAATAACATGGTTAGTTCTTTCTTTTATTTTTAAAAGATATTCTTGGTAACAATGCAAGATAGATTAACCTAGGGATATGCAATGAGACATATGTAATGACTAATGCAATAGTCCAAGGAAGAAATGATGAAAGCCTGATAAAGCCATGCACTTGTGTTAATAAGAATGCTAATATTTATTGTTTACCAAATTAAAGATATCAAGCTGAAACCTAGAGAGACCAAAAAGAAGTGATTAAAAGCATGAAAACTTCAGTCAGAATGTCTGGGTGTGAATTCTGACTGAATATTTACTATCTGTGTGACTTTGGATGAGTTACTTAATCTCTCTATTTCTCAGTTTTCTCATCTACAAAACAGCAGTAATAATAGGACTTATTTGATAGGTTTTTGTAATAATTAAATGAGGGATACATGCCAATGTACTTAGAAAAGTGCCTGGCCATAGCCTTGTTCTTATTCCTATTCTTAATCTTATTATCATTATTTCCCAAGATCATATAGCTAATAAACAATCTAGAATTTAAATTTTGATTGTTTGATCTCAAAGCTCACACTCTTAAATACTCTGTTAAAGAACATATTAGAGTGAGAATTTGAGAGATAGCACAAACAAAATATAAAGAATAAAAGAGAGTGAAGTGTCCAGAATCACACTGGAGTTTCTTATTTGGATGCCTATCTAGGACAATAAAGGAAAACAGAAAACCAAGAGAAGAAAACTTTCTTGAAGAAGGGAGTAATTAAAAATGTCATGCAATGGCATATGGTATCCTCAATTAGCACAAACAAGTGATTAGATTTTCAAAAGGGATAGAAGGAAGGAGAAGTCAGTATCCTCGATCAAATAATTATACTCACCTGACTGAGAGGTTTAACTTAGAAGTTAAAACTTCTGGCAGAATATGGCTTTGGTCAGGGTGGAAGGGAATTCTTGCCTAGCAAATGGAATGTAACAATGTGATCCGAATGATAAATGGAAGAGGTCATTAACTGCTATAGTCTTTGCTTTTGGAAGAATATAGCTATATTAAACTGTGAATTTTAATGTTGTGATTCTGAAAGCCTAACATTTTAGCATGCTTGTGATATTCCCAGATGATTAAGTGGACCTGAGAAAAATATTGACTAAGATGAACTTGATGGATTTATTTATAGGGTTTCTCTCAAATGAGCTTTAATATCAATAGCATACTAAAGCAAAAGTAGAATTTACTTTTCTCTCTGTTAAAGTAACAAACTTTTCTTTCATTATTGATCTGCTCTTAATAAGTTGTAAAAGGGTTTTCTTTACCTTTTCAGTAAGGTAAGGCACAGATTCTGTGTTTTATCAGAAAAATTTCCTGTGCTTTATGTTGAGATTATTATGTTCTTGACTACCCAAGAGGGCCAAGACTTACCACTTTTGAAAGGGCTAAATGTTTTTACAATTACATTACCTTCTATGTTTACTTTTCAATTTTTTTGTTATCACTTTGATTAAATAGGTAGCCAGTATTATTTATCAGTGAGTCATAATCATTTTTAACCAAATATTCAAACCTCCTGACAACTTTTGATATTTCTATCTTTCTGAAATAAAATCTTGAATGAAATCTTCTTAATCCCAGATGGATTTTGAAAGCCCCCTGGAAAATCATAAAGGATCTTTCATCTTGTAAAAAGACAGGTGCAAAAATAATTAGATATATTTGACATGTTGAATTGAATGGAAAGCACTGTCAAATAAGAAGAGATGTTTAATCTTTCCTAAGTTATATTTGTATAGACAAAACATGATAAATATAAATATTCCAGAAATTGTATGAGGTTTCTGGAAATTTGTCAATGTTTTCTCATTCCATAAGTTCTGGTGCTGTTTTACCTCATATTAAACAGCAGTATAGTGTTTTCAGTTGTAATTCTAGTTTTTTGAAAAAATGTAAAGACAACCATTTAAAAACTCTTGTAAAAGCAACTGAGCAAACAGAATGTTTTGATCAAAAGGGTCATGAAAACAAGTCCTGCTGATCTCCTACCTCAAACCTATGCAAATAATTATATTGCCATGAAAATAAGCAACTAGCCGAAATCAGCTGGGACTAGAAATTGTAATGCATTTTCATAAGACACTCCCACCAGTGCCATGACAGTTTACAAACGATGCCATGGAACGACCCAGAAGCTCCCCTGTGCGGTTCCAGGAACTGTCACCTCCTTTCCAGAAAGTTTATGAATAACCTCCCCCTTGATTAGTACATAATTAAAAGTGGGTATAAATATAGCTAGCCAGCAATCCGTGAGTGCTACTCTGGACCACTCTGCCTGTAGGATAGCCCTATTTTGTCTATGAAACAGCCATTTTGCTATACCCTATTGGTCTAATAAGCTTGCTTTCTTTCACTGTCAGCTTACCCTTCAATTTTTTGCTGAGCAAAGCCAAGAATCCTCCATGGCTAAGCTCCAATTTTGGGGTTCTCCTGCATCAGGTTCAATAAGAATCTGCCCTCTTTGTAACACAACATAATTAGAAACATTAGTTACGTAACTAAGGCTTCAAACTGGAATGTCATATCTGAGAATGATCCATAAAATCAGATATTACCAGACAGTTTTAACGAACTAAGGTTGACTTTATGGAGCCAATGTTCACAAAGCCCGCTTGGGAAAACTTGACAGGTACCTGACTTACAGAATTCCCAGCTTACAGATGAGTAAGGAGGGTCACTTCCTGGCAGACCCAGGAATCTTAGAATATTTTAGGGACCTAAAGAATAGTATTCACCTAAATTTGTAGGTACTGCAGGTCAAATATTGTAGTGAGTAACTGGCTTGTCTTCCTAGCCAAGAGGATTTTAAAATTCCAATTAGAGACTCTTTATGAAAACTTCCAGCAAAGCAAACTCAAAAAAGTCTATGTGGTCAATTACCATTCTTACTGCACCTAAATAAGTAATGAAGCCATATTTAATGCAAACAGACTTATGTTGTGATTGAGAATAATCTTACTTTGATGATCTTTGATCAAAAAAGGTGAATGAGATAATATCCTTTGCAGGGACATGGATGGCGCTGGAGGCCATTATCCTTAGCAAACTAACGCAGGAACAGAAAACCAAATACCATGTATTCTACCTTATAAGTGGAAGCTAAATTATGAGAACACATGGACACATAGAGGGGAACAATACACACTGGGGCTTATCGAAGGGCAGAGGTTAGGAGGAGGGAGAGGGTCAGGAAAAATAACTAACGGGTACTATGCTTAATACCTGGGTGATGAAATAATTTGTATGACAAACCCTCACCACAAAAGTTTACCTATGTAACAAACCTGCACATGTACCCCTGAAGTTAAAATAAAAGCTTAAAAACTTATATTTCAATAGCACACCCTTGAGTTATCAGATCCTGGTCCTACTTATTGTCTTTGAGGTATTTTTCTCTGCTCTGTAAATTGCATAGCTTTGTTACTACCTGTAAATTATACTTCTGTCATTTGGCACAATTGTCCATCCTTACCAAATTTTAAATTTTTGAAGTTTCCTTCTGTATCTGGTTACCTCCTCCAAAGTAGTGTTTCCAATTTTTCTCCCACTCTCCTGACTTGGCATCATTGAGAACTAAAACCTGACTGCTGAGATTCTTACTGGGACTCTAGGTTGTTTCATAACTGGCCTTTTCCACTAAGATCTGAAGAAGGCTCTAAGCTGAAGCTAGATGACTTGAAGTTTATATCACAGAAGATCCTGTATGAGAAAACTTGGTGCCTGAAACTGCTGCTGTGTAGGCCACTTAGGAAGTTCATTAGAACTCCAGCATCTTCCATACTGTGCTGCTGGAAACAACCATAATGGTGACAATCTTATTAAAGCCTCTCTGATTCTATCACCGAAAACATTCAGACTGCAAAGTGCGAAATCCATTGGATTTTCGCTGCCATCTTCATCCCATCATCTAACTATTCTTCAAGCTCAATGTCCAAGAATCTCACTTGACTGCCCACTCATCTCAGAAACCCAAGTGAAAGTCTGCTCCTACCAAAAGCCTTTGCTTTTTAAACTTTTCTATAGGAATTCCTCACACTAAATGCCTGATTGCTTGCATTATCCATCAGATATTTTCTACAGCCGAGTCTCAGCAGATGGTACAACTAGTCTTTCTACAACAGAAATCTGCTGAAATAAACTATATGGATGAACTTGGTTTCCCTGGATCAAAAGGGGGAACTGATGAAGGCGGCCTTAACTTCCCCTCAGCTTAACTAAATTTTAGAATAGCTTCTTTCTGCCTTTGGTTCTATGACCTTCCTTTTCCTTTGAACATTTACTTTAGAAAACTTGTAATTTTAAAATATTCCTCTACCTCTTTGAGATGTAAATCTTTTTTATTTTTTAAAGTCTTTTGTCATTTTTATACAACCCAGGACTCTTCTCAAAAGCCTCAGAGACATTCCTTTGAAATCCATAGTCAATGAAAATAGAGCCCCTACCTTCTAGTTTCTGTGGAAGTGTAGAAACAAAGTTTAGTGGTTGCCTTGATCCAAGTTGTAAAGCTACTTCCCTTCAAAAAGATAGGGGAAAGTTTCTTTCTCCTTTGTGTAAAGCCAATTAGCTAATTAGATGACCTGTGGTCTCTGCTCCTCCAAGCATTTAAAAATCTTCCTGCTCTTTGCTTCAGTGGAGTTGAGTTCACTATATTCTAGTCTCCCTCCCTGATTGGCAATAGCCTTAAATAAAGTTTTCCTTGCTTGTCCATGACATAAATATTGCCATTTTTGCTTTGATAATATGAAACCCACAAAACCTTTCAGTTTTCTTCAGATATCCTTAGATGTTATATCAAATATATAAATTATTTTGGACTCACAAATCTAGAGTTTAAAATTAAGCAGACTATAGGCAGTAAACCTGTTTAATCCAAATTAAAAATGTATCCAACAATGCAGGTGTTTTTAAGAATTCATTGGTGGCTTGGCTGGGTGTGGTGGCTCATGCCTGTAATCCTAGCACTTTGGGAGGCCGAGGTGGGCAGATCACGAGGTCAGGAGATCAAGACCATCCTGGCTAACATAGTGAAACCCTGTCTCTACTAAAAATACAAAACAATTAGCTGGGCGTGGTGGCGGGCGCCTGTAGTCCCAGCTACTCCAGAGGCTGAGGCAGGAGAATGGTGTGAACCCGGGAGGCGGAGCTTGCAGTGAGCTGCGTTCGCGCCGCTGCACTCCAGCCTGGGTGACAGAGCGAGACTCCGTCTCAGAAAAACAACAACAACAACAACAAAACCAAAAAAATTCATTGGTGGCTTTTTATTACCAGGTGGATTGCTGTTTATGAGTGTGTGTGTGTGTGTGTGGGGGGGGGGGGGGGGGGGTTTTCCCAACCCCAACAAGATTCTTTGTAATTTGGCCAAAAATATTAGTGGTTTATTAATGATGCATTTTTTTTTTCCCTAAAGGAATAAAGTTAGGATTTCTAAAAACCTGAATGCTGCTTCCTCCTATGAGCATTAGCACCTACCTGAGTTCCTCAAAGTCTTATTAAAGCTAAAGCTTTGATTGCAAACCCGGACTCCTACCTTGGCTAGCTGCAAAGGCATGCATGTGAGCCCTAAATTTTCCCTTTAGTCTTTATTTTTACTCTTAACCTAGAGGCAAACTCATGAAGTTGGCTTCATGGTTTAACATCAACAGAATATTTTTCAAAAAAAAGGACAGAGCACGTGGAATGATGCAAGAGAGAGAAGGGAGAGGACATTTACCCTAGAGAAGAGTATGCTTGCATCAGCTTAGTTCAACTTTTAATTCTTTTCCACTTCCTGTTAAAAGTTTTATGCCCCTTTCCCTTAACACTTAGGCATAATTTCTTTTCCTTAGGAGTGAAGCTTCAGCAGTATAGAAAGTGTCATGAATAAAATCTGAACAATTTTCCATGAGAAATTTCTTTTAAGAGTCTCATAGTAGTATTCATTTCTTGTTTTCAGTGTTTTTTTTTTTTTTAACTGTTCTTCAGTGTTTGATTTTCTACCCAAACTCTTACTTTTTTTTTTTTTTTGCTTGCTCTAGGTCATCTTCTGAGTGTAAGATTTTCCACTTTTCTTTAGCTACTTTAATTTAATTCTGAAATTCAAAAAGCTTTTTTCTAAATATTATCTACTATAAACGTATATTTAGTATTTCCAAAAGTTTTCAAAGGAAAGATCACATGATCAGTGCTTTATGCATGAATTTCAGCATAATCAGACTAAAAATGACAGAAAATGCCAGTCTAATAAGGTAGAAAATTGGCCACAGTGATTTATTTCCCTGAGGCTGGAAGAAGTCTTCACAGAATTCAACAATTTCAGGGAGAGAATCTGAGAGCTCCAGTTTTGTTTTCTTTATGGCTTTATTTCTTAAACTGTACACACAATTTAAGCAATTATTCATTGCTTCTTTGCAGCCATTTCATCCTTTATTAACAATTGACCTGTCTGATAATTTTATTAGTCATTGTGTTTTAATGACTTTTTATGGATTATATACTATGAAGTAAAACTACATGTTCCCCACTTGAAATAATGGAACTGCTTTAAGAAATCTATAAAGAAAAAAGCAAAACTAAATGATTGTTCATGATTAACAAACTGTTTTTTATAAACTTTTTTGGTCTCAGTGTCTCTTTATCCTTCTTATTTTCTTGTAACACCTATTTATACCATGAAGCAATAGTATTCTAAAGAACACACTTGTGGAAATACTGAATTAGATATACTCAGTCAAAAAATGAAATGTCTTCAGGTGGCTTTTTTTCATTAAGATCCTTTTGTTAAGAATATACAATTTAAATTGAAAAACATATGTCACATGACAGCATTACAGCAGAGGTACAGCATTTGTTGTGCTACTATGATTGAATTTTTAAGGTGTCTGTACTTTATTGAATCCAAATTTGAATCTTCAACTTTGTACATTCAGTGGTTCAGTTTTATCAGTTGCATTCATGTGTTGTAAAAATGAGTTATGTGACGGGCAGGGGAAGATGGCAGAATAGAAGTCTCCATCAATTGTCTCATCTGCAGAAAGAACAAATTTAGCAACTACCTATACAAAAAAAAGCATCTCCTTAAGAATAAAAAATCAAGTGAGCACTCACAGTACCTGATTTTAACTTCATATCACTGAAAGAGGAACTGAAGATGGTAAGAAAGACAGTCTTGAATTGCTGATGCCAGTCCTTTCCCATTTCCCCCACAGGGGCCACATGGTGCAGAGAAACCTGTGCACTTGAGAGAGGGAGAGTGTAGAAATCGTGAGATGTTGGGCCCCAAGCCTGGCTCTAAAGAGGCCATGAGAAACTGGCCATAAGCAAGATTTCTCCAGCACTGTGACATGCTCGTGATAGCTATGATGCACATGCTGCAGGTTGCTGGTTTACCGGAATGAGGGCAAGGAACACCTGGCCCACCCAGGGCAGAAAAACTGCTCAAGGCATTCCTAAACCACAGACAATGGCATGAGCGACCTGTGCCTTAAGGACATGTTCCTGCTGCAGATAACAAGCCAGAGCATGTCCCTTTGTTCTCCATAAGAATAATTAATCTATAAACTGCAGAAATGATGTTTATCATGGCTGTCAATAAATAGGTGGGTCAAACTCTGTTCGAGGCTCTCAGCTCTGAAGGCTGTTACCCCCTGATCCCACTTTGCACTCTATTTCTGTGTCTGTGTCTTTATTCTTCTAGTGCCGCTGGGTTGGGGTTTCCACAACCGAGCTGGTCTCGGCAGTGAGACTTTGCATAGAACCCAGTGCATGCTGCCCTGTCACAGTGGAAGGCAAAGCTCGGCTGACCTCAGCTGATGTCTGTCCATGAAGGGAGCATTTAGACTAGCCCTAGAGAGAGAGGAATCACCCATTCCAGTAGTTGGAAGTTGAGTTGCAGCAAGCCTTGGCACTATGGGCTGAAGTGCTCTCAGGCTTGAAATAAACTTGAAAGGCAGTCTAGGCCACAAGGACTGCAGGTTCTAGTGCTGAGCTGGTCTCAGAGCCAGTGGTCTACTGAGACACCAGCCAGGGCAGCTAAAGAAGTGCTCGTGTCATCCCTCGCCAAGCCCCAGGCTGCACAGCTGGTGTCTCCAAATGATACTCCTTTCCTCTGTTTGAGGAGAGGAGAGGAAAGAGTAAAGAGGACTTTGTTTTGCGTCTTGGATACCAGCTCAACCACAGTAAGAGAGGGCAAGAGTCAGTTTCTCGAGGCCCCACTCCAGGCCCTAGCTCACAAACAGCATTTCTAGACACACCCTGGGCTAAAAGGGAAACTGCTGCCTTGAAGGGAAGAACCAAGTCTTGGCAGAATGCATCACTTGCTGACTAAAGAACCAATGGGCCATGAATAACCAGCAGCCATACCCAAGTGGTATGTCATGAGCCTTGGGTGAGTCTCTTAGATGTGATGGCTTTAGGTGGGACCCAGCACATTCTCAGCTGTGGTGGTGTGTCCGGAATTGGTTCCTTTTGGTGGATTCTTGGTCTCACTGACTTCAAGAATGAAGCAGTGGACACTCGCGGTGAGTGTTACAGTTCTTAAGGATGGTGTGTCCAGAGTTTGTTCCTTCAGATGTTCAGATGTGTCCAGAGTTTCTTCCTTCCAGTGGGTTCGTGGTCTCGCTTGACTTCAGCAGTGAAGCTGCAGACCTTCGCAGTGAGTGTTACAGCTCTTAAAGGTGGTGCGTCCAGAGTTGTTTGTTCCTCCCAGTGGGTTCATGGTCTCTCTGATTTCAGGGGTGAAGCTGCAGACCTTTGCAGTGAATGTTACAGCTCATAAAGGTAGTGCGGACCCAAAGAGTGAGCAGCAGCAAGATGTATTGTGAAGAGCAAAAGAACAAAGCTTCCACAGTGTGGAAGGGGACCTGAGCGGCTTGCTGCTGCTGGCTCAGGTGACCAGCTTTTATTCCCTTATTTGGCCCCACCCACGTCCTGCTGGTTGGTCCATTTTACAGAGCGCTGATTGGTCCATTTTACAGAGTGCTGATTGGTCCATTTACAAACCTTTAGCTAGACACAGAGTGCTGATTGGTGCATTTTTACAGAGTGCTGATTGGTGTGTTTACAAACCTTTAGCTAGACACAGAGCACTGATTGGTGTGTTTACAATCCTTTAGCTAGAAAGGAAAGTTCTCTAAGTCCTCACCCGACCCAGAATCCCAGCCAGCTTCACCTCTCAATCCCTCCTCTAAACAGGAGACCCCAACTGCTGTTGAGAATTGGGCAATGACCATTCTAGCTACTTCCTGCTGGCTAGGGGTGAAGAAGGGGCCCTACAGTTGTAGTGTCCTCCGGAGGGGAAATCTCTAGGCCAGTGAAAGGGCCAGCAAGTCAGTCCAGGGGTCCTCGGTAGAAGTTGTTAATTGAGCTTATTTGAGGTTCCTTTTGTAAGACCATCTGTAGCTTGATGGCCTTGATCCTAGAGGAAACAAATTTGACAAGGAGGTTAAAAATACAGGGCCCAAAGGCGAGTAATAGCAAGATGGCTGCCACGGGACCTAGAAAGGGGAGAAGCCATGTTGCCCAACTCCAGAGGTTGGTATAAGAGTTTGAAAGGCTTTGTATGATTTCAGAAGCCTTGTCCTGTAAATGCCAGTCGGTATCTCCTACTATCCCTGACTGGTTAGTATAAAAACAACATGCTTCCCCTGAGAAGGTGCAGAGTCATCCTTTATCAGCAATGAGGAAGTCTAGGCCTCGGAGGTTTTGGGTAGTCACTGGTGCCAAAGAGTCTATTTGGGATTGTAGAGTAAGGATAGATTTCGTTATTTCTTGCAAACTGTCTGAGATATCCTTTGAGAGTGTGTGGTAGTAGGATAATAAAGTAGACAAACTGGCTATTCCAGTTCCTGTAGCAGTAGCCATTCCTAACCCTATAAGTAGGGGTATTAGTTGTATGGCTCTGCACTGATGGACTTGAGCTTTGAGGGGTACTGATAGGGTCTGATTTCCTGGGACAATGTTAGTGTTGGGACTTAGAAAGACTAAGGTGCAAGTGCCTGTCTAATTAGTGGGGAGGCAAATATAGGTCAACATTCCACATAAGAAGGATATACCTTGGCTGAGTAGACAGAACAGATTGTGTGTGTTAAAAAGGTGTGTGAGTTTGTTGTTTTCGTCTTCCCATACTCCTAGAGTGCTTGCCAAGGTAGCTCCGGTGAGTGGTTGGAAAGGGATATTGGGAGCAAACTGAGTGGCTCCCTGTGTTCTATTTTCCCATTGGAGAAAAAAAGTTTTGTATCTACTAGGAACCATTCGAGAGAGTGATTGAAAGAGGGGATGAGAAGGCATTCACTAGTGGTGGGGGCGCTGCTGCAGGGAGTCCAGGGATGAACGGTCATGCAGGGACTATGTTTGCCATTACAAAACCTGGACTGTTTGTTGAGCAGGGAGGAGGTGATGATTTTTGGGGACCCTGAGAAGTGGACACGCCATCTGAATGGAGCTGTTTGGGTGACTCGGAAGTTACTATGATCACTTGGGGCTTGAAATTATAGGGTGTAATTACACTGATGCAGTAGTAGGTGCCCCAGGGGCAGGCTGGCTAACAGGTTGCACTGGATGCATAAAGGGGCTTGGAAAGTTAAGATGGTATTCGTAGTTACAGGGCCATGTATGGGCTTTTCATTACTTGTGTAATAGGTGGGGTTGGAAATGTAAGAATGTGAAAGTTGGATTGCACGTCCTGTTAGGGTATTCTTGGTCCTATCAGAGATGGGGAAGTTGGCTAATGATTGCATATTTAGAAGTTGGAAAGGGTCTTTTCCTTCATAACGAAGTTGGTAGGTTAAGTTGGTAAAGGCCCAGTTTTTTGTGGGAATGGGAGTGGCAAAGTAAGCAGAATTTGATAGAGAGATGCAAAACAAACAGTCATTTGCCAGGGAAGGATTGGACTGGTTTAACAGAGAGTGGGTTGAGAGTCTTGTAGAGGTAATTAGGAGCTAGTGGAAGGGGAGGGGTGATTTTATGAGGTATCCAAGGAAGCAGGAGGCACAGATAGGCAAAGAGTAAATGGGAAGGTAAAGAGGGTCTCTGGAAGACAAGATCATCTTATCCAGTCTGAGTTAAAGGTAGGAGTAAGTTGCTGTCAGAAGGAAGGAAGATAGAAGGAAGGTTGATGTGATTAGGATTTTCATCCTGGCAGGAGCTAGAGTATATAGTCCTATTACAAAGAGTATGGTTAGTATGCTACTTAATAATATGATGAAATAATAAAATGATTCCGTTCAAGGAGCAAGGAGAGGTGTTAAAGATAAAGATTATATAGGTTTTCACTTATCTTTTTTTAAGGAGGAAGGGGCTTTTCTTCAGGATCAGTGGTAGGAGCCTTTTTAGTCTGGGATGTTTCCTTCTGAAATAGGAGATGCAAGTCCTCCAATGGTTCGCAGGTGTATTGAGGCTGGTCTGGCTGATCTTGGGAGTCCTGAGCTGACGGTCCCACAGGTTCTTCATGGGGTGTCCAAAATTTAACTCGGGTGTGGTGAATACAAGATTCCACTCCTGCTGCCTTAACTGCAGTGGGGGTAGAGAGGATTACTGAGTATGATCTTTCCCACAAAAAGTCCATAGATGGGAGGTAGAGGGGAGAGATTTGACCAGCACTACATCTCCTTGTTGAAACGACTCTGTTCCCTTTTCTCTGTGACATCCTTCAGGTAGGTTTTTAAGGTTTTGTTGATATTTTGCCAAAGAAGTTATATATTTGACCAAGTTGGCCGTTTCCTGATCAAGTAGGAGGTCATTTGTGAGAAAAGGTCATCCATACAATATTTCATATGGACTGAGCCCCATTTTGTGAGGAGAATTTCAGATTCTCAACAAGGCCATGGGCAAAAGAGTAGGCCATGGGAGATGAGTTTCTTGTGTTAGTTTCCTTAAGTGCTTCTTGAGTGTTTCATTTGCCTTCTCGACCTTCCCTGAGGATTGCAGCCTCTAGGCGCAGTGAAGGTGATACTGTATCCCTAGCACCCTGGAAATTCCCTGAGTTATCGTGGCTTTAAAAGCCAGATCATAGTCGCTCTGTAAGCTTTGGGGAAGCCCAAATCTAGGAATTGTTTCATGAATTAGGACTTCAATCGCTTCCGGAGCCTTCTCTGTCTTGCAGGGGAAAGCTTCTATCCAATTTGTAAAGGTATCAACACAGACCAACAAGCATTGAAACCCCTTTGACTTAGGCATATGAGTGAAATCTAACTGCCAGTCCTTTCCAGGATAGTGACCTATTCTTTGTTCCCCCAAAGGGGACTTATGATGGACCAAGGGATTATTCCTTTGGCATACCTCACAGGCTGTGACTACCTGTTGGATGGTCCAGAGGAGATCTGGCCCTATAAATAGGGATTTGGCCATTTGATGAGTGTTTTCAATACCCATCTGAAAAGTTTGGTGGAGGGTTTTAAGTATTTTCCACTGGCTGGCTTCGGGTATAAGTACCTTTCCTTCTTCTATCATTAACCACCCCAAGGGAGAAAACTATGGCCCCATGAAAGTCTCCATTCTGTTTCAGTCAGAGAATACTGGGGCTTAATCTCTTGGAGGGGGTTGTTCCACACCAAGTGTCCTTCCGTAGGTATTTCTGATGGGAGGTTCCACCTGGCAGCAATTTTGGCCTCAGCATTTGCCTGATGATTTCCTTTTGCCTTTTCTTTCTTTCTTTTTTTTTTCTTGAGATGGAGTCTCGTTCTGTCCCCCAGGCTAGAGTGCAGTGGCACAATCTTGGCTCACTGCAACTTCCGCCTCCCTGGTTCAAGTGATTCTCCTGCCTCAGCCTCCTGAGTAGCTGGGATTACAGGCGCACATCACCACGCCCAGCTGATTTTTTTTTTTTTTTTTTTTGTATTTTTAGTAGAGATGGAGTTTCACCATGTTGGCCAGGCTGGTCTCGAACTCCTGACCTTGTGATCTGCCCACCTCAGCCTCCCAAAGTTCTGGAATTACAGGCGTGAGCCACCGTGCCTGGCCTCCTTTTACCTTTTATCCTTCACCTTTCTGATGGCTTTGGCAGTGTAAGATTGCCACCTCCTTGGGTTTTTGCACTGCATGCAATAACTCCATAATTTCCTTGTGGTATTTAATGGGGGGTGCCCCAGAGGTCAGGAACTCCCTTTCTTTCCATATTGCAGCATGGGCATGTAGGATTAGATAAGAATACTTGCTATCTGTATACACGTTTATTCTTTTTCCCTTTCCCAGTTCTAAGGCTCAGGTAAGTGCCACTAGTTCTGCTAACTGGGCACTGGTCCCTGGGGGAAGAGGCTTATTTTCAAGTATGGTTACATCACTAACTATGGCATAACCTGCCCTTTGTAATCCCTTTCTTCACAGACGAACTTCCATTGGTATGTAGGTTAAGGTCAGGATCAGCTAAGGGGACATCTAAGAGATCATCTCAGGCAGCATAAGTCTGGACTATAATTTGTTGGCAGTCATGCCAACAATTTTTCTGGGAGAAAAGTGGCAGAGTTGAGGGCCATGCACATGTGTATTTGAAGCACCAGTCCCTCAAGGAGTAGTGCCTCGTATCTAAGTAGGTGGTTGTCTGATAGCCATAAACTTCCTTTGGCACCTAGTATGCCATTTACATCATGACTGGTCCAGTCAGTGAGATCCTTTGCTTGTATTATTTTGATAGCCTCTGACACTAAGAAGGCCACTGCTGCAACTACCCTTAAACAGTGAGGACAGCCTTTTGCTACTACATCAATTTCTTGACTTAGGTATGCCACTGGTTGTGGGGTTGTCCCAAGAGTCTGAGTAAGGACTCCAAGAGCTATCCCTGCTCTCTCTGTGATATGTAAATAAAAGTTTCATCCTGTGGGAAGGCTTAAGGCTGGAGCTTGAGTTTATTCCTTCCAATGCCCAGACTTCAGGGTTGATTCCCTCCTTAAGTAGGGGACAACAAATGGGTAACTCGTTCCCCATATTCATGTAGATAATAGCTCCAGTTTTGGCTAATATATCTCTCCCTAATAAGGGTGTGGGACTTTCAGGCATAACAAGAAAGGCATGTGAAAAGAGCAAAGTCTCCCAATTACAACTGAGGAGGTGGGAAAAATACCTGGTAACAGGCCATCCCAGGATTCCTCGGATGGTAACAGACCTTGAGGACAGCTGACCAGGACAGGAGATTAACACTGAGAAAGCTGTGCTAGTGTCCAGAAGGAAGTCAATTTCCTTGCCCTCAATGGTTAAACGTACCCGTGGCTCAGTGAGGTGATGACATGAGCTGGCACTTGCCCTGGGCACCCTCAGTCCTATTGTTGAATCATCTGTTTGGGGGCTTGTGGCCCAGAGAACCTTTATCCTCTGGGGCAGTGTGCCTTCCAGTGACTGCCTCAGCATAGTGGATGTGGACAAGGGGGCAGCTTGTTTCTTGTTGGACAATCTTTTTTAAGGTGTCCTTGCAAACCACACTGGTAACAAGCCCTACTGGGTGACTGGCCTGCTCCATTTTCTGTCCTCTTTGAACCACCAAGGTTTGTTTGTCTAAGGGCCATGACTAAGGCTGCGGCCTTTCTCTGATCTCGCTTTTCCTTTTCGGCCTGTTCCTCTTGGTTGGTCCCAATTAGAGAACACCAAGGTTGCCAGGTTTAATAATGCATCCAGATTTTGTTCGGGGCCCAGGGCTCACTTTTGGAGCTTTCTCCTGATATCTGTGGCTGATTGGGTAATAAATATATTTTAGGATCAATTGGCCCCCAAGTGAGTCAGGTGACAGGGGAGTATGTTTTCTTAAGGCCTCACATAGCTGCTCGAGGAAGGCACAAGGATTTTCTTCCTTTCCCTGAGTTATGGTAGACATCATTGAATAATTCATGGGCTTTTTCCTAATTCTCCTAGTCCTTCTAGAACACAGGTCAACAGACGTTTATGACTCCAGTCCCCATGATCTGAGTCGAGGTCCCAGTGGGGATCCATACTGGGAACGGCTTGCTGACCAGTAGGGAATGTGTCCCTTTCTTCGGCTGTCATTCTATCATTTACTTGACTAAGAGTCCAGGTATCTCCAAACTCTTAGGCTGCAGCTAAAGCCACCTTCTTTTCATTAAAGGCCAGAATTTGATCTAACAATAGCATGACATCTCTCCAAGTGAGATTAAAGGTTTGCCCTAGACCCTGTAGGACATCTATGTACCTATCAGGATCGTCTGAAAACTTCCCTAGGTCTGCCTTGATCTGCTTTAAATCAGAAAGGGAGAAGGGGACACGTACTCGAGTTGGGCCAAATTCACCTCCCCCTACAGCTTGAAGGGGACATAACCAATAGCTCAGGGGTTTTTGTGGTCCCTTGGAGATTTCTTTGCTTATTTCCTTCTTGGTGGGGTAGATTAGAGGAGGCTTATCATTAATGGGAAGGGGAGCTATAGGGAGGCTAGGATGTGGGGGTAAGCTGAGAGGTCCTCCTGTGGGATATAAATTGCAAGCTTTGCATCTCTCCTGTGGGATGTAAATTGAAGGAGAATACAAGTTGTGTATTCTCCTTCAATGAAAAGAAACCTTGGACATAAGGTACTTCACTCCATTTGCCTTCCCTCTTACAGAAAAGGTCAAGCTGCAGGATAGTATTGTAATTCATACTTTCCTCAGGTGGCCATTTTTCCCCATCAGAGAGAGAATATTGGGACCAAGCCATAGTGCAGAAAAAAATGAGCTGCGTCTTTTATAGGGTTTGTGGATCAAATTGGTCCCAATTGCTTAGAATGCATTTCAAGGGTGAGCCTCTTGATGCCTGAGTGATTCCCATCTGAAAGACAAAACCGCCCACAGTTTTGGTTGGTTTATTTCTTCCCCTGCCCAAGAACCTGCAATGGTCCCTGGATCCTGCTGATTGGAATAGTTGCACTCACCGACGCAGCAGCAGAAACACCTCTTGCCCAAGAACCTGCAATTGTCTGTGGACCCTGCTGATTGGAATAGTTGCATTCACCGATGCAGCAGCAGAAACACTAGATTTCCTCCTAGGCCACAAGGAGGACTGAGGAAGGTTGGATTTAGTGGCCCTTACTGACACATTCTTGAAAACCTGCACCCTTGCCTGTCCTCCTAGACCACAAAGAGGACTGAGAAAAATTGGATTTAGTGGCCCTTACCTACGCATTCTCGAAAACCTCTTAGAGTCCTAAGTATTCTCCTGTTAGTATTGGGACTTTACTCGTGTCCTATAAAGATGTTATGCCCGAAAAATGAAGTGGAGGGCCATACCCTGAGGGAAGGAAAGGATCTCCAGAGTTGGAAGAGTGATGCCTTTTGTCTTTGCTTATATGAATAGGAAGGTTACAATTTCTGAGGCTCTCCATATCCTAGCTTCAGGAATAGCTTTTGTTAGGCCTGCTAGTCTGAGGAGGGATCCTAAAATTCCAGATAGTCCCCCCTACAATGGGGCTTTGGGCAAAAATTATGTCTTTCTGATTGGTGAGCCTGGGTCCTAAAGAAGGGAAAAGAGTCCTGGAGTTTATACTAGAAATCATTCTTACAGGAGAAACTAGAAAAGCACCAGAGACAGGGAGTGGTTTTTAGAAGTGGGACTAGCCTCAGAGAAGAGAGGCGAGAGGAAGTTTGCCTGACAGGCATTAGGACCCAGGAGGCAAAGGTCAGGATAGATAGGATAGATGGGCGAGTCTCGCTTGGGCGACGTGACTTTGAGAGTTCTGCTCATGGCCGCAGGGTCAACCAATTTATTGTCAGGACCCTGGAGCTGAATGGCTTTCCTCTTTCTTGACCCTCGGCTCAGCCCAGAAGTGCAGGAAAAGCAGAAGCTGGTTCCAGGCAAACCAACGCTCCCAACTCCAAAGAGCCAGGGGTTGTTAGCCATTTCCCAGAAAGCCTGACACCCCTGTCTTTAGTCCAGTGGCTGCACTAGTCGCTTTTAACTGGCCAGTAAGTGCCCAGTATTTAGCCCCCGAATACTAAGGAAAAATAGGACAGAATAGCAAGTGAAAGGGTTTGATGGTACTCACTGCTTGGTGATAGGTGATAGTCCCTTTGTGGTTGCCAAAATTGTCCGGAATTGGTTCCTTCCAGTGGGTTCCATGTCTCGCTGACTTCAAGAATGAAGCTGCAGACCCTTGCAATGAGCGTTACAGTTCTTAAAGATGGTGTGTCCGGAGTTTGTTCCTTCAGATGTTCAGATGTGTCTGGAGTTTCTTCCTTTCGGTGGGTTTGTGGTCTCACTTGACTTCAGGAGTGAAGCCACAGACCTTTGCAGTGAGTGTTACAGCTCTTAAAGGTGGTGCATCCAGAGTTGTTTGTTCCTCCCACTGGGTTCATGGTCTTGCTGACTTCAGGAGTGAAGCTGCAGACCTTTCCAGTGAGTGTTAGAGTTCAAAAAGGTAGTGTGGACCCAAAGAGTGAGCAGCAGCAAGATTTATTGTGAAGAGCGAAAGAACAAAGCTTCCACAGCATGGAAGGGGACCCAAGTGGGTTGCCGCTGCTGGCTCGGGTGGCTAGCTTTTATTCCCTTATTTGGCCCCACCCACGTCCTGCTGATTGGTCCATTTTACAGAGCGCTGTTTGGTCCATTTTACAGAGTGCTGATTGGTCCGTTTTTACAGAATGCTGATTGGTGCGCTTACAAACTTTTAGCTAGACACAGAGTGATGATTGTTGCATTTACAAACCTTTAGCTAGACACAGACTGCTGATTGGTGTGTTTACAATCCTTTATCTAGACAGAAAAGTTCTCCAAGTCCCCACCTGACCCAGGAGCCCAGCTAGCTCCACCTCTCAGTGGATATGGTGAAGGACTCTTTCTACTTGAGAAAAACAAAGGGAAAGTAAAAGGGACTTTGTCTTGTACCATAGGTACTAGCTTGGCCAAATTGGGGTAGAATATCAAGCAAGTTCTTGGGGTCCCTGATTCCAGGCCTTGGCTCTTGGATGGCATTTCTGGACCCTCCCTGGGCCAGAGGCCCCAGGCATGGCAGCATTTAACCACAAGTTGACTGAAGAGTGCTTGGGCCTTAAGGGAACATTGGAGCTAACGTGGCAGTGCTCCCCGTGGCCCCATGGTGATGGTAGTCATTGGGTGAAGCTCCTCTGCCTATGGAAAGGGAAGGAAGAGTGGGAATGACTGTGTCTTGTGGTTTGATTCCCAGCTTAGCCACAGTAGTGGAGAGCACCAGCTAGACTTTTAAGGTTTTTGACTCCAGTATTTAGATTCTGAAAAGAATCTCTGGTCCTGCTCAGGGCCTGGGGGATCTTGCTGCCTTGAAGGGAAGGATGCAAGGCTGTCTGGCTTCACCACCTGCTGATTGTGGACCGTGAGGACCTTGAGTGAACATAGGCAGTAACCAGGTGGTGGTTACAGGGGGCCAGTACAGCAAGACCCAGTGCTGTACTGGCTTCAGGTTTGAACCAGCAGAGCTCAGTGGTGGTGGTCACACGGTTGCTTTGTTATCCCACTCCCAGCCCCAGGTGGCTCAGGAAAGAGAGATAAAGAGAGAGAGGGAGAGAGAGAGACTCTCTTTGGGAAAAAGCAAGGGAAGAGAAATAGAGTCTCTGCCTAGTAATTCATAGATATCTTCCAGATCTTATCCAGGACCACCAAGATGGTACCTCTATGTGTATGTAAGAACTACAGCATTGCTGGGATCAGGATATCCCCTATTACAGATATAGCTTAGAGCAGAACCCCTAAGTTTTTCCAAATATCTGGAAAAGCTTCTCAAGAAGAACAGGTGCAAACAAGCCCAGACTGCAAAGACTACAATAAATATTTAACTTTTCTATGCCCAGACACCAATGAGCTTCAGCATGTATGAAGACCATCCAGGAAAACATGACCTCACCAAATGAACTAAATAAGGGACGAGGAACCAATACCAGAGAAAGAGAGATATGTGACCTTTCAGACAGAGAATTCAAAATTGCCATTTTGAGGAAATTCAAAGAAATTCAAGATAATGCAGAGAAATAATTCAGAATCATATCAGATAAGTTTAACAAAGAGATTGAAAAAATTAAAAAGAGTCAAGTCGAAATTCTGGAGTTGAAAAATACAATTGGAATACTGAAGAATGCATCAGAGTCGGATAGCAGAATTGATCAAGCAGAAGAGAGTATTAGTGAGCTTAAAGACAAATTATTTGAAAATGTACACTCAGAGAAGACAAAAGAAAAAGAATAAAAGGAATGAAGCATGTCTGTAGGATCTAGAAAATAGCCTCAAAATGACAAATCTAAGAATTATTGACCTTAAATAGGAGGTCAAGAAAAAGAGGGGTAGAAAGACTATTCAAATGGATATCAGAGAACTTCCCAAACCTAGAGAAAGCTATCAATATTCAAGTAAGAGAAGGTTATAGAACACCAAGCAGATTTAACCCAGAGAAAACTATCTCAAGGAATTAAAGAATCAAACTTTCAAAGATTAAGGATAAAGAAAGGATCCTAAAAGCAGCAAGAAAAAGGAAACAAAATACAATGGGTCTCCAGTTTGTCTGGCGGCAGACTTCTTAGTGGAAATCTGGAAGGCCAGAAGACAGTGGCATGGAATATTTAAAGTGCTGAAGGAAAAAAAGCTTTTAGCCTAGAATAGTATATCTGGTGAAAATATTCTTCAAACATGAAGGAGAAATAAAGACTTTCCCAGACAAACAAAAGCTGAAGGATTTCACCACTACCAAACCTATCCTACAAGAAATGCTAAAGGAAGTATTTCAATCAGAAAGAAAAGGACATAAATAAGCAATAACACCTCATCAGAAGGTACAAAACTTACTGGCAATAATAAGTATACAGAAAAACACAGAATATTATAACACTGTAAGTGTGGGTATAAACTACTGTCATCTTAAGTAGAAAGACTAAATGATGAATTGATCAAAAATAATAACAACAATTTTTCAAGACATAGAGAGTACAATGATATATAAACTAAAAAATGGGCAGACAAGTTAAAGTGTAGAGTTTGTATTGGTTTTCTTTTCACTTGTTAGTTTGTTTATGCAAACAGTGTTAAGTTTTTATCAGCCTAAAATAATGGATTATAAGATAGTATTTGCAAGCCTCATGGTAACCTCAAATAGAAAAACATACAATGAATACACAAAAAAAAATAAAAAGCAAGAAATTGAATAATATCACCAGAGAAAATAACCTTTGCTAAAAAGAAGACAGGATAGAAAGAAACAAGGAAGAAAAGACCACAAAAACACCAGAAAACAGATAACAAAATGGCAGGAGTAGTACCTTACCTGTCAATAATAACGTTAAATGTAAATGGACAAAACTCTCCAATAAAAGGACAAATAGTGGCTGAATGGTTAAAAAATAAGACCTAATAATATGTTGCCTACAAGAAACACACTTCACCTGTAAAAACATACATAGACTGAAAATAAAGAAATGGAAAAAGATATTCTATGCCAATGTAAAACAAAAAGGAGACGTTGCTATACTTAGACAAAAGAGATTTTAAGACAGAAACTGTAAGAAAAGACAAAGAAAGTCATCATATAATGATAAAAGGGTCAATTCATCATCAAGAACATGTAAATTTTTTTTTTTTTTTGAGATAGAGTCTCGCTGTCTCCCAGGCTGGAGTGCAGTGGTGCAATCTTGGCTCACTGCAAGCTCTGCCTCCCGGGTTCACACCATTCTCCTGCCTCAGCCTCCTGAGTAGCTGGGACTACAGGTGCCTGCCACCACGCCCAGCTAATATTTTGTATTTTTATTAGAGACAGGGTTTCACCGTGTTAGCCAGGATGGTCTCGATCTCCCGACCTCGTGATCCACCCGCCTCGGCCTCCCAAAGTGCTGGGATTATAGGCATGAGACACAGCGCCCAGCCAAGAAGATGTAACTATTATAAATATATATGGACCCAACACAGGAGCACCCAGAAATATAAAGCAAATATTAGTATTATAGAAAGAGAGCCCGATGTAATAATAACTAAAGACTTGAAGTTCCCATTTTCAGCATTGGACAGATCTTCCAGACAGAAAATCAACAAAGAAACATCAGACTTAATCTGCACTGTAGATTAAATGAATCTAATAGATACTCAAAGAATATTTCATCAGTTGGTTGCAAAATACACCTTCTTTCCCTCAGCACATGGATAATTCTCAAGGACTGATGATATGTTAGCTCACAAGTCTTAAAACATCGAAAATATTGAAATAATATCAAGCATTATCTCTGACCGCAAGATTTTTAGTTTTCTGAAAAAGCTAGAAATCAATACCAAGAGGAATTCTGGAAACTGTACAAACACATGGAAATTAAACAGTATGTTCCTGAAGGACCAGTGGGTCAATTAAGAAATTAAGAAGGAAATTGAAGAAATTCTTGAAATAAATGATGATGGAAACACAACATACCAAAACCTGTGGGATACAGTGAAAGTAGTATTAAGAGTGAAGTTTATAGCTATAAGTGGCTACATCAAAAATCTTGCCAATTACAATGGATTTTATCCAAATGACAGGCAATAAGAAATGCTGGCAAAGATGTGGAGAAAAGAGAACCCTCTTACATCATTGGTTGGAACATAAATTAGTACAACCAATATGGAGAACAGTTTGGAGGTTCCTGAAAAGCTACAAATAGAGCTACAATATGATCCAGCAATCCCACTGCTGGGTATATACCACAAAGAGAGGAAATCAGTAGGCCAGGTGCGGTGGCTCACACCTGTAATCCCAGCACTTTGGGAGGCCAAGGCGGGCGGATCATGAGGTCAAGAGATTGAGACCATCCTGGCCAACATGGTGAAACCCCGTCTCTATTAAAAATACAAAAATTAGCTGGGTGTGGTGGCATGTGTCTGCAGTCCCAGCTACTTGGGATGCTGAGGCAGGAGAATCACTTGAACCCAGGAGGCAGAGGTTGCAGTGATCCAAGATCATGCCACTGCACTCTAGCCTGGCAACAGAGCGAGACTCCATCTCAAAAAAAAAAAAAAAAGAAAAGAAAGGAAATCAGTATACCAAAGGGATATTTGCACTCCTATGTTTATTGCAGCAGTATACACAATAACTAAGATTTGGAAGCAGCTCAAATGTCCATCAACAGATGAGTGGGTAAAGAAAATGTGGTACATATACACAATGGGGTACTATTCAGTCATAAAAACAAATGAGCATCCTGTCATTTGCCACAACATCGATGGAACTGGAGGTCTTTATGTTAAGTGAAATAAGCCAGGCATAGAAAGACAAATATCACATGCTCTCACTTATCTGTGGGAGCTAAAAATTAAAACAATTGAACTCATGGACATAGGGAGAAGGATGGTTACTGGAGTCTAGGAAGAGTAGCTGGGGATGGTAGAGGGAAATGAGGATGGTTAGTGGGTACAAAAATTAGGAAGAATGTATAAGACCTAGTATTTGCTAGAACAGCAGGGTGACTATAGTAAAAAATAATTTTATCATACATTTTAAAATAAGAGCATAATTTGATTGTTTGTAACACAAAGGATAAATGCTTGAGGTGATAGATACCACATTTATGATGTCATTGTTACACATTGCATGCCTATATAAAATATCTCATGTAACCCCAAAATATATACACCTAATATGTACCCACAAAAATAAAAAATTAATTTAAAAATGGGTCACAGGACTGAACTCATGAGACCTCAATTTATAGAATGATTTATTCATAAGTGATGATAATCCTGCTAGTTAAGAATTTATATAATGTAACATTTTCCAAAATATTTATATGTTACAAAAGTCAGACAATTTATTTCATCAATTGCATTGTGATTTACCAGGAGAAAAATAATGTAAGCAATGTGAGAGACTGATATCAAAGCAGACGATGGCAAGGCCATGTATGAAAACAGAACTCTGACCATCATCTCTGTAGCAACCAGCCTGGGAAGACAAATCACAACCTCCACAGCTTTTGACCTGATACTTTACAGGTAAGAGAGAGAGAGGATAAAAGGAAACTACAGGAGTTCGTTTTCTTTTTGGAGGAGGAGGGTGCTAGTCTAACAGATACCTCTGATGACATTTGGGAGTTAAAGAAGGCACCAGTGTAACAGCAGACCTTTCTTCTGATTCTGTCAATAATTAAAGCTGAAATTAGAAAACAGGGATTAGAATGGAAAATCATCATTTACGTGAACTACAAAACCTAGAAGAACATTCTTAAATATTTCCAGGACAAAACAAGACAGATACACAAATAAGTTTATGGACCTACAGAACAAAAAGTGGGTGGCCCACTTCCTAACAGACTACCTATTAACAAGGATACATGTAGATAGTATAAACAAAAAGAAAACTAGAGAAAAAAGGATTGATCCATCTTAGAAAACCAAAGCAAAAAATATCCCTCAATTCAGATCAGTGAGGATGCTTATCACAAACTCTGGCTGAAGTTATTGATAACACCGGTTATTAATGATCTTAGATGGACTACAGCTCATTTTCATCTTGTCATGAGTAGCTCTAGATTTCTTGCTGGCTAGTCATAGTGGTGTCTATGCCATTGTGAATATTTATTGCTGTATTTGGATGAATAAAACAGGCAAAGTAGAATAGACTATACTTCATCTTAAGGAAAAAGCTGTTTGGCTGTCTAAGGTTGGGCTATGGGATTTATTATTTTGATCTAAGTTGTACAATTGGGGTCCCCAGTTCTGAAGTATTTTACAAGGATTATTAATTGTTCTTCTTTTTGTCATAGTAGTCATGATGCTTGTATACCACATTCTACCCAAAGTTGCAAATGCTTCTGTGCTGCCACTCTCATCATAAGATGATCTGCATGATGATATAACAACAAAAGGGCCCAGAAGATCTCACAATTCAGCTGACTTTGGAAACAACTGGCTAACCCCTGAGTGCTGTTTTAGCAACTAACTTGATTAGACTCAGACTGCAAACAATTTTTTTTTTTTTTTTTTTGAGACGGAGTCTCGCTCTGTCCCCCAGGCTGGAGTGCAGTGGCGCAATCTCGGCTCACTGCAAGCTCCGCCTCCGCGGTTCACGCCATTCTCCTGCCTCAGCCTCTCCAAGTAGCTGGGACTACAGGCGCCCGCCACCATGCCCAGCTATTTTTTTTTTTTTTTGTACTTTTAGTAGAGACAGGGTTTCACCGTGGTCTCGATCTCGTGACCTTGTGATCCGCCCGTCTCGGCCTCCCAAAGTGCTGAGATTACAAGCATGAGCCACCGCACCCGGCCAACAATTTTTTATCTTTAGTGAATGCCAGCTCACATCTCAGTTCAGTTCTTTTATCCTTCACTGAGTTGCTTATATTCCCCCTTCTGTATTCAAGGTTCAAGGGTCAACTAAAGACTTATACAGAGTTTGTATAAGGTACTACAGCTTGCCATCTCAGGTTCTTTCATTTTTGGGGATTTCCCTCTCACTTTCCATAGGCTGTGATTGCCCTGGACACTGTCCTCTGAATGTTCACACCACAAAAATATTGCTTTCTCTATCAGAGTTTTAGCAGTTCCATGCCATGCTGGGACTGTGCCCTGTCCTCAATCTAGTACTGTAAAAATGAGAATTTGCTGCATGACAGCCTTTTTTTCTTTGATTCGATCTTCTTCAAAATCTGCTGGCTTTTCTTCAGTCTCTAGAAGTTTCATGTAGTCGCTTTTTATTTTTTTCCTCAGAGTTTATTGCCAGAATAGATATGTATGGTATGATTAGAGAGGTCTAAATTTATTATCTTTCCATATGGTTATCAATTATATATCTGAAATTTGGAGAAAAGACCATTCTTTCTACACTGCATTGGAATGACCCTGCATGTAGAATGGCTCTATGCATGTACTTGTATTTCAGTTTTTTATTTAGCACTTTATTCTGTTCTATTGGTCTATTTATCAATTGTTGTTTAATACTATGCTGTCATGATTACTGAAAATAAGTCTTGATATTTGATAATATTGATATTTTAAGTTTTATTCTCCTTCTTTAGGGTTATGTTTGCTATTTATTTTACCCATTTCATTTCCATATAGAGTTTTGAATTGGCTTGTCTATTTTTATTTAAATTTCTATTTGGATTTTGATTAGGATTATGTTGACTCTATAGATTGATTTGGGGATTATTGACATCTTTTCATTATTGAGTCTCTCAATTCATGCTAGTCATCTAAGACTTCTGAAGTTTAATTTTTTAAATACATAGCTCTCCATCTCCACCAACTTGCCCTTATCTTCCTTTTTGTTGACTGATTTTTATATCTATCTTCTATTGAGGTTTTAAAAGCTGATCAAAACTTCTGAACAAATGGGTTGACTTTTCGACTTTAGCCTATTTTGATAGCGTGATTAGGTAGGTTTTTGTTGAGGCACTCCAATATACAGTATCTTTAGATATTTTATTTTGGCTGATTGGCTTTCTTAAATATAAGGCTTATTTTCTCCTCAGAAGTTAAAGTTCTGTTTGCCAGAATTCTGGGAAGTGAGTAAGAGAGGGAAGTATACAATCTGCATAAGGTCACTTAACTCACCTATTTTCATAACTTTACCAATACCCTTAACTTTGCCTTGTATTCCCTAGGCTAGCTATCCTGTTATTTTATTCTATCCACTTCTGAATTATTATGGGTAGGGTAGAATTAGTTGCTCAGAAACATATGATAGTAATGGGGATTAGACATAGGATTTTCATACAATTTTCATCATATCAGTGTTATTTAGCATTCTCTTTGAGCTACATTTCAGAGATATTTGGTGCTGACAGTTTCTAAGCCTTTTAATACCCGCAGTGAAAATTAGGTTGTTCTCAGTTTTCACCCTTATTTGCTTAGTATTCAGCTCTGTACTCTGCTAAATTGTTTACCATTTATCCATCTCCTTTCCAACTGCCAACATTTTGGGTGTTGTCTGTTTTTCTGTTCTTACTCTTCCTGTGGGTTAACTTAAAAAAAAAATCCATTTTTAAAATCCCTTACTGTAGTTTTAGTTGCATTTGGGAAGGAGTGAATTTCATGCTTTTGTTCAACCAATCATGTTATTTGGACAATGGTATCTCCGTTTTCAGGGACAATCCTACAACTCCTTACAGAGATGTATTTAACACCATAGTTATAATAGCATCATGCTTACAAATAGACACTTAAATTAGCTATGTTTTAAAAATATACACTATCCATCTTATAATGATTTTTATGCTATATTGAAGGGAACAATTTCTGATATTTTTCTTTTTTTGCTCATTTTTATTTTTTACTTTTTTTTATACTTTAAGTTCTAGGGTACATGTGCACAACGTGCAGGTTTGTTGCATATGTATGCATGCACCATGTTGGTGTGCTGCACCCATTAACTCATCATTTACCTTAGGTATATCTCCTAATGCTATCCCTTCCCCCTCCCCCCACCCCATGCCAGGCACTGGTGTGTGATGTTCCCCTTCCTGTGTCCAAGTGTTCTCATTGTTCAATTCCCACCTATGAGTGAGAACATGCGGTGTTTGGTTTTTTGTCCTTGCGATAGTTTGCTGAAATGATGGTTTCCAGCTTCATCCATGTCCCTACAAAGGACATGAACTCATCATTTTTTATGGCTGCATAGTATTCCATGGTGTATATGTGCCACATTTTCTTAATCCAGTCTATCATTGATGGACACATGGGTTGGTTCCAAGTCTTTGCTATTGTGAATAGTGCCACAATAAACATACGTGTGCATGTGTCTTTATAGCAGCATGATTTATAATCCTTTGGGTATATACCCAGTCATGAGAAGGCTGGGTCAAATGGTATTTCTAGTTCTAGATCCTTGAGGAATCACCACACTGACTTCCACAATGGTTGAACTAGTTTAAAGTCCCACCAACAGTGCAAAAGTGTTCCTATTTCTCCACATCCTCTCCAGCACCTGTTGTTTCCTGACTTTTTAATGATCACCATTCTAACTGGTGTGAGATGGTATCTCATTGTGGTTTTGATTTGCATTTCTCTGATGGCCAGTGATGAGCATTTTTTCATGTGTCTGTTGGCTACATAAATGTCTTCTTTTGAGAAGTGTCTGTTCGTATCCTTTGCCCACTTTTTGATGGAGTTGTTTGTTTTTTTCTTGTAAATTTGTTTGAGTTCATTGTAGATTCTGGATATTAGCCCTTTGTCAGATGAGTAGATTGCAAAAATTTCCTCCCATTCTGTGGGTTGCCTGTTCACTCTAATGGTAGTTTCTTTTGCCATGCAGAAGCTCTTTAGTTTAATTAGATCCCATTTGTCAATTTTGGCTTTTGTTGCCATTGCTTTTTTTGTTTTAGACATGAAGTCCTTGCCCATGCCTATGTCCTGAATGGCATTACCTAGGTTTTCTTCTAGGATTTTTATGGTTTTAGGTCTAACCTTTGAGTCTTTAATCCATCTTGAATTAATTTTTGTATAAGGTGTAAGGAAGGGATCCAGTTTCAGCTTTCTACATATGACTAGCCAGTTTTCCCGGCATCATTTATTAAATGGGAAATCCTTTCCCCGTTTCTTGTTTTTTTTAGGTTTGTCAAAAATCAGATGGTTGTAGATGTGTGGTATTATTTCTGAGGGCTCTGTTCTGTTCCATTGGTCTATATCTCTGTTTTGGTACCAGTACCATGCTGTTTTGGTTATTATAGCCTTGTACTATAGTTCGAAGTCAGGTAGCATGATGCCTCCAGCTTTGTTCTTTTAGCTTAGGATTGTCTTGGCAATGCAGGCCCTTTTTTGGTTCCATATGAACTTTAAAATAGTTTTTTCCAATTCTATGAAGAAAGTCGTTGGTAGCTTGATGGGGATGGCATGGAATCTATAAATTACTTTGGGCAGTATGGCCATTTTCACAATATTGATTCTTCCTACCCATGCGCATGGAATATTCTTCCATTTGTTTGTGTCCTCTTTTATTTCTTTGAGCAGTGGTTTGTAGTTCTCCTTGAAGAAGTCCTTTACATCCCTTGTAAGTTGGATTCCTGGGTATTTTATTCTCTTTGAACCAATAGTGAATGAGAGTTCACTCATGATTTGGCTCTTTGTTTGTCTGTTATTGGTGTATAAGAATGCTTGTGATTTTTGCACATTGATTTTGTATCCTGAGACTTTGCTGAAGTTGCTTATCAGCTTGAGGAGATTTGGGGCTGAGATGATGGGATTTTCTAAATATACAATCATGTCATCTGCAAACAGGGACAATTTGACTTCCTCTTTTCCTAATTGAATGCCCTTTATTTCTTTCTCCTGCCTGATTGCCCTGGCCAGAACTTCCAACACTATGTTGAATAGGAGTGGTGAGAGAGGGCATCCCCGCCTTCTGCCCGTTTTCAAAGGGAATCCTTCCAGTTTTTGCCCATTCAGTATGATATTGTCTGTGGGTTTGTCATAAATAGCTCTTATTATTTTGAGATACGTCCCAGCAATACCTAATTTATTGAGAGTTTTTAGCATGAAGCGTTGTCGAATTTTGTCAAAAGCCTTTTCTGCATCTATTGAGATAATCATGTGGTTTTTGTCTTTGCTTCTGTTTTTATGCTGGATTATGTTTATTGATTTGTGTATGTTGAACCCGCCTTGCATCCCAGGGATGAAGCTGACTTGATCATGTTGGATAAGCTTTTTGATATGCTGCTGGATTAGGTTTGCCAGTATTTTATTGAGGATTTTTGCATCAGTGTTCATCAGGGTTATTGGTCTAAAATTCTCTTTTTTTGTTGTGTCTCTGCCAGGCTTTGGTATCAGGATGATGCTGGCCTCATAAAATGAGTTAGGGAGGATTCCCTCTTTTTCTATTGGTTGGAATAGTTTCAGAAGGAATGGTACCAGCTCCCCCTTGTACCTCTGGTAGAATTGGCTGTGAATCTGTCTGGTCTTGGACTTTTTTTGGTTGGTAAGCTATTAATTATTGCCTCAATTTCAGAGCCTGTTATTGTTCTATTTGCGGATTCAACTTCTTCCTGGTTTAGTCTTGGGAGGGTGTATGTGTCCAAGAATTTATCCCTTTCTTCTAGATTTTCTAGTTTATTTGCATAGAGGTGTTTGTAGTATTTTCTGATGGTAGTTTGTATTTCTGTGGGATTGGTAGTGATATCCCCTTTATCATTTTTTATTGCCTCTATTTGATTCTTCTCTGTTTTCTTCTTTATTAGTCTTGCTAGCAGTCTACCAATTTTGTTGATCATTTCAAAAAATCACCTCCTGGATTCATTGATTTTTGAAGAGTTTTTTTGTATCTCTATCTCCTTCAGTTCTGCTCTGATCTTAGTTATTTCTTGCCTTCTGCTAGTTTTTCAAAGTGCTCTTGCTCCTCTAGTTCTTTTAATTGTGATGTTAGGGTATCAATTTTAGATCTTTCCTGCTTTCTCTTGTGGGCATTTAGTGCTATAAATCTCCCTGTACACACTGCTTTAAATGTGTCCCAGAGATTCTGGTATGTTGTGTCTTTGTTCTCATTGGTTTCAAAGAACATCTTTATTTCTGCCTTCATTTCATTATGTACCCAGGTTGGAGTGCAGTGGTGCAATTTTGGCTCTCTGCAACCTCCACCTCCTGGGTTCAAGTGATTCTCCTGTCTCAGGATCCTGAGTAGCTGGAATTACAGGCATGGGTCACCATGCCTGGCTAATTTTTGTATTTTTAGTAGAGACAGGGTTTCACCATGTTGGCCAGGCCGGTCTTGAACTCCTGACCTCAAGTGAACCACCCAACTCAATCTCCCAAAATGCTTAGATTACAGGTTTGAGCCATCGTGCCCAACCAGGAATATTTTTTTTAAATGATCATATAGAGGTTCACATGGGTGATATAACTTGAGCCAGGTTAGATGTTTATTTGCTTAGTAGTAGGGAGCCTTGAATCTTCTGTCCCAATTCAGGACTTTTTTCATTACACCAAAACCGCCTCATCTAAATCAGTCTCTTGAGAGTTTTGTGCACTTAATTTTGGGTTCTTATCTATATGAGGAAGGATGTATGTAGCACATAAAAGCTTGTGCCTGCCTGAGAGACCGAACTTATTCATTCAAGAAATCATCCATTCATATAAATTATTGATTTGCCTTCTAGAAACTTCCTAGGTACTAAGGCAATGACAGTGAAGAAGATAGCCAAGACCTCTGTTTTTCTAATGTGTATGTAGTTGTATAGTCAGAAAGTATATAAGAAACATATAGGTAAGGTAATTTTAGGTGAAGGTAAGATATGGGGGTTTTCAAATTTAGGATGGTCATGATAGCCTGTCTAAGGAGGAGAGGAAAGCCTTGATAGGTGTAGTGGTTGCTGTGGCGCATCATCTCCATTCCTCCAGCCCCTTCTATTAGGACCGAAGCATTCATCTTCTAGCTTCTGGGCACCTTGCCTGCTGCTGACAGCCCTTATAGAATGTTCATGGCTGAAAAGAACTGTCTCTCTTCAAATTTCAGCCTGTATTAAATGACTGTTTTATATGGGAGTATAAAGACTAAGCCACCTTGCCCCACTTCAGGGATATCTTCACCCCAGAGCTCTTCATAGGCTTGATTGAGGCCTTCGTTGAGACTGTGTTGCAGTTCAACTTCTCTCTCTGTATAATCCTGCTTCTTTTACTTCTCCTACAGATATTGGCCCCAAGTACCACCCAATATACCATATGCACACAAATCTCATCTCAGAGTTAGCTTCCTGGGAAAACTGACCTACACAAATGGTGAACCGTTCTGTGAATACAGAAGAAAAACACTGTCAGAACAGTGAGTATAAAGGCCTTGAGATAGGAATGAGCCTGGAGTGGCTAGAGCATGATATGTGAAGCATATGATGGTATGATTTGAGGTTAGAGAGATAGGCAAGAAGAACATAGTGTCATTCAGGCCAAGGTTTAAAGTCTGAATTTTATTTTAAATATTAGAGAAAACATTTAAAGGGTTAAAAAAAGAATGTATTGATTAAAAGCTTAAAGATCCCCTTTTTTGTGAAGAGAATGAGTTGTATCAAGTATGAGGTGGACGGTGAAAATAAAACCAGGAAGATCAACTAGGCAGCTATTATAGAGACCTGGAGAAGAGGTGATTTGGGATAGATTATGGTGATAGCTTTGGACATAGAGAGAAGTGGACAAATCTGGGAAGTAGTTTAGAAGTGGACCCCATAGGATTTGCTGATGGATTAAATGCAGAAGGTGTTAGAGAGAATAAAATGATTCCTTGTTCTACCAAAAAGACACATGCCCTTGCATATTCATTGCCACACTATTCACCATAATAAAGACATGGAATCAACCTAGGTGCCCATCAACATTGGATTGTATAAAGAAAATGTGGCACATTTATATCGTGAAATACTATGCAGCCATTAAACAAAACAAAATTATGTTATTTGCAGCAACATGGATGCAGCTACAGGCCATTATTTAAGTGAATTAACACAGGAACAGAAAACCAAATACTACATGTTCTGACTTATAGGTGGGAGCCAAACACTGAGTACTCATGAATGTAAATATAGCAACAATAGATGCTAGCAACTACTAGAGCAGGGAGGGAGTGGGGGAGGCAAGGGCTGAAAAAGTAACTATTGAGTACTATGCCCACCACCTGAGTGTTGGTGATGCAGGACAGGCAAGCCTCAACATGGGGCTTAGCCTGAGAGGGTTCTTGGCTTTCCCCAGGAGAGAATTCAAGGGCAAACTTCAGGTAGAAGAAAACAGCTTTATTGGAGAGGCAGTGTTACAGCTCTGTGACTGCTCTAGCAGAGCAGGGCTACCCTCTAGGCAGAGAGCAGCATCTCAGGGCAGATTAGCAGTTGTATTTGTACCCACTTTTAACTACATGCAGATTAAGGGGCTATTTATGCAGAAACTACTAGGGAAAGGGTAATAACGTTTGGGTTATCAGGTCATTGCTATGGAAAAGGGTGGCAACTCCTGGGTGTTGCCATAGCAGTGGTAAACTGAGATGGCACACTGGTGGACATGTCTGATGGAAAGCTGCTTCTGCCCTTGCCGTGTTGTAGCCAGTCCTCAATCTGGTCCGGTTGTCCAAGCCCTGCCTCTGGAGTAAAGTCCCACCCTGCTACCTCATTGGGATCACTTGTACTCCAAACGTCAGCATCACAAAATACACCTATGTAAAAATCCTGTATATGTACCCTCTGAATCAGAAATAAAAGTTGAAATTTTAAAAAGTTAGTTTGAGGCAAAATAATGAACAAAAAGACTAAGAAAGAGAAACTTACATAGGAAAAATCCAGGAGAAAGTAGTTTCTCAGAATCCTGGACACCCCAAACACAAACTCAAGAAAATATAAGTGAACATCTGTGTTGAAAGTTGCTTATAAATTCTGTGAAGATGAGAACAGAAAAATGACCAATATGATTTTGGGAACAAGGAAGTCCTTGATGATCATGGAATGAAGGGGATAAAAATCCAGTTGAGATGGGTTTAGAAAAAAATGGAGAAGATTTGGAGAAAATGACCGTAGACTCTTAAGAATTTTTGCCATGGAAAAGAGGCAGAAAAAGTGTTTCACAACTGGAGGAGAGATATCATGGCTACGTACTGAGGATACTACAATAGAGCAGAGATATGTATGAGGCAGGGATAGAAGAGACAACTGTGGAAATTAGGCTCTTAAGAAGAGAAGAGTAGGAATACATTCAAAGTACTTGTTTTATTAGGAAATGAAAGTCAGAGAGAATGGGTACAGATGTAGAACGGATGATACATCTGTTGGTTGGAAGAGGAGAAAGCTCCCATTTGATATTTTCTATTTACTCTTAGCAGTATTGAAGTGAAGTTATTAATTGAGTTGAGTGAAGAGTGGGTCTTGCAAGTTTGAGGAGAGAGATTATAGTGGAATTATTTGATACTATTGAGATTTGTGGCCTTAAACCTACAGCAAACCAGTAAGCAGATTTGTGTAATATTCTTCATATTCATCATTAGTCAGATGTAGGAATGGAGAAAACAGATTATTGGGGTCAATCAGCAGTGAGATGATAGAACGTAAAGAAGGTGGAGAAAGAGAGACATAGGTCTAAGTTTAAAAAAAAGTGTTTGCAAAGATCCATTGAAAGAGTGAACTTTGAAATCTAAGCTGGTTAAGGAGAAACGTTAGGTCATGAAGAAGTTACGAATAGTGAAAAAGTAACAGGATCAATTGAAGTATTGATCAGAAAAAAAGTTGATGCATTTCAGTTAGTTAAATAAGAGAACTATAAGGATAAGAAATAGAGAATGTGATATAATTGTCGGTAAAACAAACATGACCATGAGAGTGAGTGGCTGAGATTTGAAATGAGTAGGAAAATAGCATTAATTGAGAAGAAATTAAAGAACAGAGATTAGATATTGGAGGGGTCATCCTTGGAATATTGAATTTACCAAGGAGAAATAGAAGATAGGGTAGAGAGAAAGAATGAGCCAGGTTCTAAAGTCCTCACTGAAGAGGATGAGCAGGGGTAAGTAGCATTAGCTGATGATAAATACTTATGCAATAAACATCAAACGGATGAAGTTTCTGAAGTGTGTAGGAGGAGAAATGGTTTGGACTTTGCAAGTAGACCAAGGCATACAACTACCCTAGCTTTACATCCTTAAAACTCTGGAGTATGAGGAAAAGCAGGCCCCACTTGAGAGAGTTGAAAGGAAGGTCATGTCCCCAGGGAACACTGGTTCTAGTTAGCTCAATATAATGAATGTTCCATCAGGAGAAGTTGAGATAATGCAGAATTACCTGATGATACATTCTGAGTTGCAGGAAGACAGAAGAAGACCTAGGAAGATGGACACTTTAAGACTGGGCTTGATGAGAGATGTGCAGAGCTGTTACTGAGATGAAGTTTGTTTGGATATTAATGGATAACTTTGAATATTTAACTAGATGTCAATGGTTCTCCCTATGGTGGTTTAACAGCAGGATATGCTATATGGTAGGGTTAAAATAGAGATTGTAGAAAATTATCTGGATAAAATGGAGGCTTGAAGAATTAATCACTGGGAGAAAATATATGAGGGTGTCAACTACATTAAGCACATTATGAATTACACATTTATTAGGGATTGCAAATGGTAGTTTGCCCTCCTGAGAACTACTGCATTTATGAAATGCTTTCTTTTTAATGCTTTTTTTTCCTTTCATTCTCTTCCATCTTTTTACAGGCTTATTCCCATTTGGTAGTAAATTAGCTTCCTGGAGAATGCAGAGATCAATGCATTTCATTAGAGGGGAAGACAAGGCTTGAAACAGATCTACTGGAAATCCTAAATTTGTACACATATTGGGAAGAATGGCCTCCCTGTTCACGTGTGTGTGTGTGTGTGTGTGTGCATGTTTGTGAAAGTAGAGCTTATGAGAAGCCCTAAAAACCAAGTGTGAAAACTGATGTCTAGGTTAGGGAGCAGCAAATATTCTAGTTGTATGTATAGGCACACTAGAAGAAATTGTCCCTGAATAAATCAGTGATTGCTTTTTACAGTTATATTTACTTGTGCAATAATTTGTCAGAGAATTAGGGTCCACAGCTCCAAATGTATGCCATCTGTTTTACAGGAGCATTTTTATCCCTCAGAAACAAGGCCAGAATCTATAAACACAAACAGGGATGTATATATTCACTTAGAATATTAGAAACTTATAAAATATTAGGTTAATCTTATACATTATTGCTATGTATAAATTTATTAGGTAGGGTAATGAATGAACTTATTTCTCATTTCACTTCTTTAAAGATTCCTGTTTATTTAGCTAAGGAATGTTTATTGAGTCCTACTAATAACTAATAGTGAAAATGTACTGTCTTATGGTGGGTTGTTTACTTCATACTATTTTCCCATATTATTAAGTAATGCAAAGTATTAATCAAAGGCCTGTTAACATAGGGTACTCTGCTGGGCATTGAGATACTGTGGTGCCTGTCTTCATGTGCTTAAATTCTTGCAAGAATGAAGAAGAAAACCTAGCTAACAGCTATTGAGTTTTTATGCCAGGCACTCTTTATTTCATTTAATCTTCACTTTATGTAGTAAATATTATTGTATCATTCCTGCGTTATAGATAAAGCTGAACTATTTTGAGGAGCCTATAAAAGTTTTGTATGCTTGTGCTTGATTTTATGGAAATCAGACAGATACCATGAAGCCTCTTAGGAATCTCCCACTTATCCAACATAATGCAGTTGTAGAATAAAAATAACTAAAAATTTTGAGGAATTCATCAGCTGTTTCCTCAATTTATATTGTAGCAGTTGTAACAATCACTAATTAGTGTCAGTAAAATATATGACCAGAAACATCCTGATTGATTTCACAATTGAATGCAGGATATAAATTAACATTATAAATATTTTCTCCAAAATGTATGCTTTTTGTCCTATCCCGAACCACTCTGGATTCAGGTTATACTTGAAGTAAATTATCTTCTGTGCTAACCACGTAGCAATCTATTTCCCATTCTCAGAAATTCTTTTCTTTTCCGGAGGAATTGAGGCAGTTACTCCAGGTGTGAGAAATCTGGCTGTATCCAGTTTCATATTATAAAGTGGAATTCAAGTTACATCAGTAGCTTTGACATTTGGCTTCTAAAGTGCCCGCCATTGCGGTAAATGTGTCCTTCAGTCACCAGAACACTCAATAAGACTTAAAAAAAAAATCAAATATATTTTCCCTATTGACATTTTTTTTTGGATAGTTTGTATCAACCAATGAACAGAAATGAGTTTGCTATTTTATTACCTGTTTTCAATATACCTTCCTGAAATGTATGCATAAAAATAAACAGTAAAACCATAGCATTTTAGAGATAGCCATAATAAAACAGCTCACTGCCTGATTGTTTAAATAGAGGGGAAAAACATAAAGTAATTATACTATTTGTTTTTTCCTGTGTTATAAATTCATTTAACTTAATGTTAAGATGTCTAAAGATTACAAAATGTTACTTTAAACTTCTAATGTTAAAGTATTAAAATTTTGAACTTTATGTTTTAGATAAAACAGTGGATTTTGATTTCTTCCATCACAAATAGAACCTTTAAAATATTTAGAAAAGTACCGTTAATGTTTTGGAGTCAGGTAAAGAAACTATTCTATGGGCATTGATGTAAAATCATTCTAATGTAAAATATTTCTTTTCCGAAATTATGCCAAAATAACACCTTAGTTATACTTGAAAGATGAAATATAATTAAATTTTATTTTAAAGTTTAAAATATAGGGTTTAAGCAAGCATTTTCTGGATCATTTAACCTGTGCATTAATCTTATTTTTTAAAATGATATACCACTTTAAAATTTTAGTAGTCTCATCTAAATGAAAAGTAAGTTAATTTTAAGAATTTTTACTTTATATGAATACATTAAACTTTTAGATAAGAAGTATTATAATTTTTTCTTCATGACAAATGAAGTACATCTCAAATTTAATAGTCTTTCCTTGTAAACTGTATCACCTAGCAGAGCACTCATAAAATACTGATAGAAAAGCAAGTGTCAGAAAAAGAATTTCTTTATGAATTTAAAAAGCAAAACTTAAAAGCTGCTTTGAATTATTTTTCTTTTTTTTACTTAACAAAATTATTTTTATATCATTTTATTTTGTTATAACAATGTTTAATATAAATGATATAGAGGTAAAGCCATTGTTATTATTATTAGTAGCATGGATCTGCTGACTAGCATCCATACGTTAACTATACCCTTCAATCAGAAATTAAGTTTCATTAAACTGGAGTGAGAACTTTTTGTTTTATCTTATGTATTTATGTATGTATGTATTTATTTATTATACTTTAAGTTATGGGGTGCGTGTGCAGAATGTGCAGGTTTGTTATATAGGTATACATGTGCCATGGTGGTTTGCTGCATCCATCAACCCATTATCTACATTAGGTATTTCTCCTAATGCTATCCCTCCCCCAACCCCTCAACCCCTGAAAGGCCCTGGTGTGTGATGTTCCACTCCCTGTGTCCATGTGTTCTCATTGTTCAACTCCCACTTACAAGTGAGAACATGCAGTGTTTGGTTTTCTGTTCCTGTCTTAGTTTGCTGAGAATGATGGTTTCCAGCTTCATCCGTGTCCCTGCAAAGGACATGAACTCACCCTTTTTTATGGCTGCATAGTATTCCATGGTGTATATGTGCCACATTTTTTTATAAAGTCTATCATTGATTTGCATTTGGGTTGGTTCCAAGTCTTTGCTATTATGAACAGTGCTGCAGTAAACATACATGTGCATGTGTCTTTATAGTAGAATATTTTATAATACTTTGGGTATATACCCAGTAATGGGATTACTGGGTCAAATGGTATTTCTTGTTCTAGATCCTTGAAGAATCGCCACACTGTCTTCCACAATGGCTGAACTAATTTACACTTCCGCCAACACTGTAAAAGCGTTCCTTTTTCTTCAGCATCTGTTGTTTCCTAACTTTTTAACGATCACCATTCTAACTGGCATAAGATGGTATCTTATTATGGTTTTGATTTGCATTTCTCTGATGACCAGTGATGATGAGCGTTTTTTCATGTGTTTGTTGGCTGCATGAATGTCTTCTTTTCAGAAGTGTCTTCATATCTTCACCCACTTTTTGATGGGGTTGTTTTTTTCTTGTAAATTTGCTTAAGTTCATTGTAGATTCCAGATGTTAGCCCTTTGTCAGGTGGATAGATTGCAAAAATTTTCTCCTGTTCTGTAGGTTGCCTGTTCATTCTGATGACAGTTTCTTTTGCAGTGCAGAAGCTCTTTAGTTTAATTAGATCCCATTTGTCAGTTTTGGCTTTTGTTGCCATTGCTTTTGGTATGTAAGTCATGAAGTCTTTGCCCATTCCTATGTCCTCAATGGTATTGCCTAGGTTTTCTTTTAGAGTTTTTATGGTTTTAGGTCTACCATTTAAGTCTTTAATCCGTCTTGAATTAATTTTTATATAAAGTGTAAGGAAAGGATTCAGTTTCAGCTTTCTGCACATGGCTAGCCAGTTTTCCCAGCACCATTTATTAAATGTGGAATCTTTTCCCCATGGCTTATTTTTGTCAGGCTTGTCAAAGATCAGATGGTTGTAGATGTGTGGTGTTATTTCTGAGGCCTCTGTTCTGTTCCATTAGTTTATATATCTGTTTCGGTACCAGTACCATGCTGGTTTTGTTGCTGTAGCCTTGTAGTGTAGTTTGAAGTCAGGTAGCTTGATGCCTCCAGCTTTGTTCATTTTGCTTAGGATTTTCTTGTCTATGTGGGCACTTTTTTGGTTCCATATGAAATTCAATGTAGCTTTTTCCAATTCTGTGAAGAAAGTTATTGGTAGCTTGATGGGGATAGCATTGAGTGTATGAATTACTTTGTGCAATATGGCCATTTTCACAATATTGATTCTTCCTATCCACGAGCATGGAATGTTCTTCCATTTGTTTGTGTCCTCTCATTTCCTTGAGCAGTGGTTTGTAGTTCTCCTTGAAGAGGTCCTTCACAGTCCTTGTAAGTTGTATTCCTAGATATTTTATTCCCTTTGAAGCAATTGTGAATGGGACTTCACTCATGATTTGGCTCTCTGTTTATCTATTATTTCTGTATAGGAATGCTTGTGATTTTTGCACATTGATTTTGTCTCCTGAGACTTTGCTGAAGTTGCTTATTAGCTTAAAGAGATATTGGGCTGAGACATTGGGGTTTTCTAATTACACAATCATGTCATCTACAGAGACAATTTGACTTCCTCTTTTCCTAATTGAATACCCGTTTATTTCTTTCTCCTGCCTGATTGCCCTGGCCAGAACTTCCAACACTATGTTGAATAGGAGTGGTGAGACAGGGCATCCCTGTCTTGTGCCCGTTTTCAAAGGGAATCCTTCCAGTTTTTGCCTATTCAGTATGATATTGTCTGTGGGTTTGTCATAAATAGCTCTTATTATTTTGAGATATGTTCCATCAATACCTAGTTATTAAGAGTTTTTAGCATAAAGCGCTGTTGAATTTTGTCAAAGGCCTTTTCTGCATCTATTGAGATAATCATGTGGTTTTTGTCGTTGGTTCTGTTTATGTGATGAATTATGTTTATTGATTTGCGTATGTTGAACCAGCCTTGCATCCCAGGGCTGAAGCTGACTTGGTTGTGGTGGATAAGCTTTTTGATGTGCTGCTGGATTCGGTTTGCCAGCATTTTATTGAGGATTTTTGCATTGATGTTCATCAGGGATATTGGCCTGAAATTTTCTGTATTTGTTGTGTCTCTGCCAGGTTTTGGTATCAGGATGATACTGGCCTCATAAAATGAGTTAGGGAGGATTCCCTCAATTTCTAGTATGTGGAATAGTTTCAGAAGGAATGGTACTAGCTCCTCTTTGTACCTCTGGCATAATTTGACTGTGAATCTGTCTGGTCCTGGACTCTTTTTGGTTGGTAGGCTATTAATTATTGCCTTAGTTTTAGAACTTGTTATTGGTCTATTCAGGGATTCGACTCCTTCCTTGTTTAGTCTTGAGAGGGTGTACGTGTCCAGGAATTTATCCATTTCTTCTAGATTTTTCTAGTTTATTTGAGTAGAGATGTTTATAGTATTCTCTGATGGTAGTCTGTATTTCTGTGGGATCGGTGGTGATATCTCCTTTATCATTTTTTATCATGTCTTTTTGATTCTTCTCTCTTTTCTTCTTTATTAATCTTGCTAGCAGTCTACTTTGTTGATCTTTTCAAAAAACCAGCTCCTGGATTCATTGATTTTTTGAAGGGTTTTTCGTGTGTCTATCTCCTTTAGTTCTGCTCTGATCATAATTATTTCTTGTGTTGTGCTAGCTTTTGAATTTGTTTGCTCTTGCTTCTCTAGTTCTTTTAATTGTGATGTTACGGTGTTGATGTTAGATCTTTCCTACTTTCTCTGTTGGGCATTTAGTGCTACAAATTTTCCTCTGCACACTGCTTTAAATGTGTCCTAGAGATTATGGTACATTTTGTCTTTGTTCTCATTGGTTTCAAAGAACATCTTTATTTCTGCCTTCATTTCGTTACTTACCCAGTATTCATTCAGGAGCAGATTGTTTAGTTTCCATGGAGTTGTGCGGTTTTGAGTGAGTTTCTTAAACTTGAGTTCTAATTTGATTGCACTGTGGTCTGAGAGACTGTTTGTTATGATTTCCATTCTTTTGCATTTGCCGATGAGTGTTTTACTTCGAATTATGTTGTCAATTTTAGAATAAGTGTGATGTGGTGCTGAGAAGAATGTATATTCTGTTGATTTGGGGTGGAGAGTTCTGTAGATGTCTATTAGGTCTGCTTGGTCCAGAGCTGAGTTTAAGTCCTGGATATCCTTGTTAATTTTCTATCTCGTTAATCCATCTAATATTGAGAGTGGGGTGTTAAAGCCTCCCACTATTATTGTGTGCGAGTCTAAGTCTGTTTGTAAGTCTCTAAGAACTTGCTTTATGAATCTGGTTGCTCCTGTATTGGGTACATATATATGTAGGATAGTTAGCTCTTTTTGTTGCATTTTTCTCTTTACCATTATGTAATGCCCTTCTTTGTCTCTTTTGCTCTTTGTTGGTTTAAAGTCTGTTTTATTAGAGACTAGGTTTCCAACACTGTTTTTTTTTTTTGTTTGCTTTCCATTTGCTTGGTAACTCTTCTGCCATCCCTTAATTTTGAGCCTATGTGTGTCTTTGCACATGAGATAGATCTCCTGAATACAGCACACTGATGGATCTTGACTCTTTATTCAATTTGCCAGTCTGTGTCTTTTAATTGGGGCATTTAGCCCATTTACATTTAAGGTTAATGTTCTTATGTGTGAATTTGATCCTGTCATTACAATTCTAGCTGGTTATTTTGCCCACTAGTTGATGCAGTTTCTTAATAGTGTCGATGTTCTTCACAAATTGGTGTGTTTTTGCAGTGTCTGGTACCGGTTTTTCTTTTCCATGTTTAGTGCTTCCTTCCGGAACTCTTGTAAGGCAGGCCTGGTGGTGACAAAATCTCTCAGCATTTGCTCATCTGTAAAGGATTTTCTTTCTTCTTTGCTTATGAAGCTTAGTTTGGCTGGATATGAAATACTGGGTTGAAAATTATTTTCTTTAAGAATGTTGACTATCCTGGCTAACAAGGCGAAACCCTGTCTCTACTAAAAATACAAAAACAAAATTAGCTGGGCATGGTGGCGGGCACCTGTAGTCCCAGCTACTCAGGAGGCTGAGGTGGGAGAATGGCATGAACCCTGGAGGTGGAGCTTGCAGTGAGCCAAGATCGTGCCACTGCACTCCAGCCTGGGCGACAGAGTGAGATTACATCTCAAAAAAAATAATGAATATTGGCCCCCACTCTCTTCTGGCTTGTAGGGTTTCTGCTGAGAGATCCACTGTTAGTCTGATGGGCTTCCCTTCGTGGGTAACTTGACCTTTCTCTCTGGCTGCCCTTAACAATTTTTCCTTCATTTCAACCTTGGTGAATCTAATGATTATGTGTCTTCGGTTGCTCTTCTTGAGGGACACTTTGTGGTGATCTCTGTATTTCCTGAATTTGAATGTTGGCCTGTCTTGCTAAGTTGGGGAAGTTCTCCTGGATAATATCCTGAAAAGTGTTTTCCAACTTGGTTCCATTCTCCCCATCACTTTCAGGTACACCAATCAAATGTAGGTTTGGTCTTTCCACATAGTCCCATATTTCTTGGAGGCTTTGTTCGTTCCTTTTTACTGTTTTTTCTCTAATCTTGTCTTCACACTTTATTTCATTAAGTTTATCTTTAATCTCTGATATCCTTTCTTCTGCTTGATCAATTCGGCTATTGATACTTGTGTATGCTTCACGAAGTTCTCGTGCTGTGTTTTTCAGCTCCATCAGGTCATTTATGTTCTCCTCTAAACTGGTTATTCTAGTTAGCAATACCTATAACCTCTTTTCAAGGTTCTTAGCCTCCTTGCATTGGGTTAGAACATGCTCCTTTAGCTCAGAGGAGTTTGTTATTACCCACCATTATTGAATAGAGTATCATTTCCCTAGTTTATGTTTTCGCATGCTTTTTCAAAGATCAATTGGTTTTAATTATTTGGCTTTGTTTCTGGGTTCTCTATTCTGTTGCATTGGGCGATTTATCTACTTTTATACGTTTATAGTGCCATGCTGTTTTGGTTACAATAGCCTTGTTAGCATAAATTGAAGTTGGAAAATGTGATGCCTATAAATTTTTCTTTTTGCTTGGGATTGCTTTGGCTATCTGGGCTCTTAAAAAGTTGATTCTTTATACAACGTTTTATTTCTTTAAGAAGATATAAAAATATATTTGCATATACCAAATTAATTAGTCTAGAATTACACACCTACAAGGAGAAATAGACTAATCAATAATCATAGCAGGAGATTCTAATGTTCTTAGTCATTGATAGAACAAGGAAAAATCAGTAAGGATGTAGAAAGTTTGAATAATTGCTTTAACTACGTTGAAGACGTGATGATTCAATTTAACTCTTAAAAAGCATATATTTCCCAGTTTTATCCAGTCAGTTTTGTTTATTAACCCTTTCTGCAGAAATTACATAATATATAATTGCATCTCCTAGATTGAAAACAAAACGTTTACCTTATATCTTGCATTTTCTTTCTTATTCTTTTTGCCTTTTGTTCTACCATATTTCCTTGAGTTTACTTTCCATACTTCTATTGATACATTTTTTTTTTTTTTGAGACAGGGTCTCGCTCTGTCATCCAGGCTGGAGTGCAGTGGCATGATCTCAGCTCACTGCAAGCTCTGCCTCCCAGATTCATGCCATTCTCCTCCCTGAGCCCCCAAGTAGCTGGAACTGCAGGCGCCCACCACCACGCCTGGCTAATTTTCTTTTGTATTTTTTTAGTAGAGACAGAGTTTCACCATGTTAGCTAGGCTGATCTCAAACTCCTGACCTCGTGATCCACCCACCTCGGCCTCCCAAACTGCTGGGATTACAGGCGTGAGCCACCACGCCTGGCCTGTTGATGCATTTTTAATTTTATTACCATGTATTATATTTTGAAAAATTCCTTGTTTTTCTAAAGTGTTTCTTTTAAAAAAATCTTGGTATTTTTATAGATGCAATATTTCCTTGAATCTTTCTGAGGGTAATAATTAAATATATTTAAAATTATTTTCTGTTCCTTGAAACATTTCTGCTTCCTCTGAAGCCAGATGTTTTGTGTTTATCATGGAATTTCTTTTTTTTTTAACTATAGGCTGTCCTCTAATATCTGGTAATTAATAATTTTCCAATCATATTGGAGAGCAAATCAGATGTTGACTGATTGGGTACTTAGAGAAAGGTTTTGCTCTGAGTTAATAACAGTCACATTTCTGTAACTGTCTTCAGATAGTCTATTTAGTGTTAACTGAGAAGAGCCTGCTTTTTGGCTTTTTAAAAAATTGTTTGGTTAGGTAGTAAAGATCTAGATGGTAAACACGTTGTGCATTTCTTTGGAGAAGTTGTCACATCTATGGGGAGGGATTTCTATGATTTTTATGTATATAGATTTAAGACAATAATACCTTCATCTTCAACCGCACTTATTTCTAACAATCATAATACTTGCTTCTCTTATTGAACCCTCTTCAGAATTCTGCCAAACAGATTGTTTCCTTTTAGTCTGAAGCCCCTTCCAAGAACACTCTATGTGGTGGTCTCTTCTACTGTGTTTTATAGGTATCATTGATATCGGTTATTTAGTGGTGTTTTCTCTTCCCTTTTGGTTGTATGATTATGTTTTTAGTAACATTTACATATTCAGAAGAAAGTGAATATAAATATGTGTCCTTTGTTTGTCCCCATTAAATGGAATCCAATTGACACTTGAAACTTAGGATGTTAGACTTTGAAAAAAGAAATAATTGAGATATTATTCAATGCTGGTCATTATAACATTGGTTCATTGCTGATTTCTTGGATTTCTATCCCCAAACCTCAATATGAAACTGAGTGCAGATATTATCTATTACTTGTCATATTTCCTTCATATTATGGACAGGAAAATTTTATCTTTTTTAAGTCATAATTTTCATAGATTATGTTAACTCTGAGTCTTATATAGGTCCCTAATAATCTATAATCAGCATGTTATCAGCGAGTATATGGGCCATTATAAAAATCACACACACAGGTGGCAATCTGAAATGAAAAACCTTTACAGAGAAGGGAGTGACAGCAGGCAAGCACATAGGGAATGAGTTTAATAGCACAAGTACTAAATAGAAATAAGTAATTAGTTTAAGGTGAAATAAAGGGAATGTAGTTGAAATATTAAGAATCCATTAAAGTACAAGAATACTTCTGCAAGATGAGACTGTCAGGAGAGAGCCCATGAAGTGTGTAATCTCCAGAGTTATTCCAGGCTGACAGGTGACACCTGTCTACCCAGGGAGTAATTAAAAAGTAATGACATCAATGCTGCCCATTCACCATGAAAGATGAAGCTCCTGAGAAGGCTTACATGGCTGAAATGATTCTATATTTATTCACAACTGTCACCTTTCTTCCCCTTTAGAGAATCTCAGGTCTCAATGGCTGAGCCATGTCAGATCAGATTAGGTCTTGATTGACAAATGCTTGTGGTGCTGCTTATGTTTCCATAGATGGAGGAGAAGTGACTCAGCAGGAAGCACTAGTCCTTGGGTATAGAAAGAGTTGAGTGAGGTGTTCTACTTTTCCAAAGTGAAATCTGTAAAGTGAGATGTTTCTATTTTAACCTCTTCTCTTCAACTACTAACATTGTAGCTATGACTGAAGTAGAATTTGAATGGCAGTTTTCTGGAATCCATTTTAAATGAAATTATCATCTGACTTTAATGACTCATCGTAAAGTGCAAAAATGGAGTAGTAATTTTGAAATTCTCTTCACCCTAGTAGTATGTGGTTCTGTATAAAAATGGCAGCCCAATGGTCATGAAAACAAACATTATCATCTTGTATTCAAAACAGGTATGTAAATTAAGAGTGACTCAAACACATATGTGAAAAAAATGGAAATTTGTTAACTATTTTTTAAATTAATGATTTAAAATTCCTTTAAAGCAAGTGCTTAAACAATATTTCAGATCCAGATGGTGGTGATCTAGGGTCCAAACCCAAATTTGCTAATATTGTAAGAGCCTGAGATTTTAGATAGCTCTCATATAACACATCAGCACTTTGCAGTGGATGCATAGGATAATAAAAACGGTTGGAATTCCAGAGGTTAGAACCAAAAGAAGGATTTTACAAAATGAGAAAGACAAGACTGTTAAGGAGTGCTTGGAAGGAAATGTTGAAAGCTTTACAAACTGTGATAGTAAGTAATTATAAGTAATTAAGTTATATATAGCCAGTTTCATGATATTTACTCATAATCTAATAAAAATTAAATTTAAAGTTTTTGTAAAGCTGGAATGCCATACACAAAGTAAAAATTTTCTTTCTGGATAATTAAGTGAGAAAATCTTGTGAATCAAGTTTTGTAAATTAAAAGAACATATCTTTATGTAATTAGTGGTTGTGATAGAAAGTAAACCACAGGCAAATAGTAGGAAAACTCTTGTATGGAGTCTTCTCACAAGTAAAGTCACAATAATGTCAGTGAAGAAAGTGCTAGGGCCCTCTGATTGATGATGATGATATAACTGGAAAGAGTGCTACAAATTGATGGGATGTATGTCAGAGTTCTGATAGGTAGATTGAAAAATGAACATGGAATTTGAGTCAGAAAACTACTTTTTGGGTCTTAACACCTGTTTCATTACCTTGAGCAAGTTATGTAAATCTTTGAAACTCAAATTCTTAAACAACCGTAAGACATGGCAAATGATATCTGTACTGCTTACCTCACAAAAAATGAGTAGAAATTAATTGCACCATAGTTCTACAGGAGAGAGATTTTTCTTGTTGGTGTTTTCTTCAGGCCATGGCAAGTGTTCCTAAGTACAGACCCAAGAAATTGATATTTTAAAAGTGCTGAGTACAGGTAATCAGTAACCACAGATGCATGTGTATGTGGTAGGTCTGTGTTTGCACTGGCAAGACTACCTCTTTTAAAACCTTGCTCAACAAAGTAATCATAAATGCTTGAGATGATGAATACCCCAATTACGCTAATTTGATCATTCCCCATTGTATGCTTATATCAAAATATCAGACGTATCCTGTAAATATGTTCAACTGTTACATATCCATAAAAATTATAAATTAAAAATTTAAAAAGTAAAATCTTGCTCAAGCTTTTAATTATTTTCTGTAGGGTATTGTCCAACTTAATTTTGTACCTAGATTTCTATGTATTTCTGCATGTCCATCAGGGACCTGTGATAAAATTTCGTAATACTGGAGTGCAGATTTACAAGCTCAATAGTGCATACCAGTTGAGAAAATTCATGTGTGCCCCATTCAAGTACATGATCAATGAATATAACGAATAGAAAACACATTATTGGAAACAAGTGATCATTGGAACTTTCATTTTTGCAGATTTCCTTCTCTTCCTCGTACTTATTTGGGTAAGATAGGACACTCTGTTTGCATAATAGACATGAAATAATTTTCTTTTCATGGTCATTAGTGTGACACTTGCCATATACACTAAATTCCTTTTGAGTCAGATTCATTACTAACAGTAGCTGGTATCCTTCATGAGCTACAGAAGGCTACAGATGCTTCCTCAGTGGTGGTTTGATCTACTTCAGGGGAAGGTCAGTCCTCCTGCAAAGACACACACACACACACACACACACACACACACACACTCACATATCCCTCTGCAAAGACACACACACATACACTCACACACAAACACATGTATACTCGAGCACACACCCCTCTGATCTAAACTGATCTTGGATAAAATGCATAGAGAAATACATTTTCAACTTCTTAGTTTCATGGGTAATGCCAGAAGCCAGAAAAATGTTTTTCCCTTTTCTAGGGTGCTGAGTTAAATCAGGTCTAAAATGGAAAGAAAATATAAACAATAATCAGTAGACTACCTATCTGGAGAGAAAATAATTTGAGGCTTTACAAATCATACATAAAGATATTAAACCTATTCTTCATTTAAAATTATTTTTCACTGCTCATATGGATAGAATTACCACCAATTGGACAAAATATTTTCTATCCTAATTATTTTGGAATTGTATCTATAGAAGCATCAGAATCATAGACAATGTTTCATGTTAACATTCTGCTATGAGTTTATCAAACCTATTACCAAAAATAAGGAGGGAACATGAAATATGGTTAAAGAAGAATCAGTATTCTGAACTCTCTTGCTTCAAATCATCTTTAGTCCCCTGGAGACACTTTTAATCACCAAAGGATATTAATAATATTGCAGGCTGGAACTTGTAAGCAGTAAAGCCTGAAATAAATAGCAAAAATCTGACTTGCATTCTCATCTTTGCCTATGCTACCATTTATCACATCTCTGTGGAGGCCCAACAGTTTATCTTCTCTTGGTAATATCTATAAATATAAAGATGTTAATAGACTCTTAGGGAGCGTATTTACGAGAGACTATAAACTGTAAAAATATCCTACGTGTATTAGTTTAAATGTACATTTTCTTTTCTCCAGAGTGACTTTATCCCACATGGAAGACACCCATGCCTTCAGATTCATTTATACTAATGGACACAAATGAGGTGTGGGGGGCGGTGGGGATGGGGTGTGGTGAGTGTAGAGTGGCGAGGAGCCAGGATATAAAAGGTGGCCCTAGATTGCAGTCTTCAGGTTATATACACTCTTGTGTTCATTAGAAGAGCTAAATAGAATCGTATCTTGCCTTTGCAAGTCAGCTGCTCATCTCTGAGGTCTAGAAAACTTCTTGAACCTGGGTTCATTATTACTCGTGTCAATATCTAGGAGGAAATTCCATGTTGATAATTTCTGTCAGAATCAAGGTAAAGTTACTTAACACATTTTTAGACAGGTCGAACTCTGACATCATAAATAATGTATTGACTAGCTCCCTAAAATTTTGCAATTGGACTTTGATAAGTACCTGAAGTATATTTTTGCAAATATGTAACACTTCTTTTGGTCAAGAATTTATAGAAAAACAATAAAGACACTTTTGATATAACATTTTCTCCTGGATATTGATTTTCACAAGTCTCTTAGATGTTGATGAAATTTCTGTGAACTTGTATTGGCAAATGATATGTCAACTAATATCAAGAGATAAGCAAATTCACGGACTTTGGGACTGAATCTTGAAAGAGAAATGGCTCATAAAATTTTAGAATTGAAACGAGCTTAGAGACAATTGGACTCAACCCCTTGTTTATATAGATGATGAAACTGTGGACATGATCACCCGAGCACAGCCAGCGAGCAGAACCCTGGTTACAAGACTTTCAGTCAAACTTTCATGTCCTCTCCATGGTGGTATGGGAATACAAAAACTGATGGGCATTGATTTTTAAACTGTGGTCTTTAGACCAACAGCATCAGCATTGCCTGGAAATTTGTTGAAATTCAAATTTGTAGACTCCATACCAGACCTCCTGAATCAGAAACTCTGGGTTTGGGGTCGTGTAATTTGTTTTTTAACAGGTGATTCTGATGCACACTAAAGTTTGAGAACCACTATGATAGGACATTTTTAATTCAAGAAAGGATATTTTAATTTTCTCTATTCACATTTACAATGCACTAAAAGTAAAAAGATAATTGAAATGAAAAAATATTCTGATGATCTTATTCAGGGATTTATAATTCTGTTGACCAGATTTTTTTCATAAAAGCCATGATATGGTAATTTGATTCACAATTATTTGCTAAAATAGCACCCTTAAGGGAACATAAAATTTAGTAGACTGCAGACAGAACAAGGCATAAGTCTTTTAAAAAATACTTATTTTCTGATGGAGACTTACTCCTCAACTGAAGGATGTGGTTTATTTTATTGCGGTTGTATTACTTTGGTATCTTTTGCTTCCCTAAGAAGTCTATGTTTTGCTACATCCTATGTTTATCAGCCGGGCAAAGGTGCAATAACCAAATATTACATGTCATTTTCTGTTTTTGTCAACTAAAAGAGCAAATACATACAAACACCAGATGTCCAAGATATTAAATAACTTTAAATTTCATCATATTTATTATGCCAAAAAATCAGAAAATATGGTACTATGTAAAAATTTTTAAGATTTATTCATATTGTACATGTAGAGTTAGATTTTTTTTTTACTGTTGCATAGTATTCCAGGGTGTGAATACATTATAATTTACTTATCTGTTCTTCTATTGATAGGCATTTTGGTTATTTCTAGATTTTTCTCTTACAAATGGTGTTGCCTTGAACATTCTTCTCTATGTCTCCTGGAATATATACATGCAATTTTATTTTGGATATATATCTAAAACTGGAATGACTAAATCATAGAATATGTGAATATTGAATTTTACAAAGAAGATCAAACTACTTTCCAAAAAATTTGTATTAATTTATATTCCAATTGTTGTATAAAATAAAGACTGTTAAGCCACATCTTTTTTTTTGAAACTTAATCATTGTTCGTATTTCTCTATACTATTTTAATGGGTATCACATTGAGGCCTCTATTTGCATTTCCCTGACTTCTATTAAGGTTGCAGACCTGTTTCTATGTTTGTTGAGCATTTGTTTTTTCTTCTTCAAAATAGATGATTATGCATTTTACTCATTTTCAAAAAAGACTTTTTGTAGGCCTTCTATATTCTTTTTCTTTCAAATAAGCATGATTTATTTATTTCCTCTGTGGCATTGAACTATCATAATTTAAAATTTTCTTTGGACTCAAATATCCTTTATTTCTTAAAAGGAAATATTGTAAATTCCTATTCTGAATTTCTCATTTTTTTGTTGTTGTTAAAAGTTTGTTTTATTTTTCTATAATGGAGTGTGGTGTTTGTTTACCCTCTGCAAAAGCTTTTGCTACATATTCACATGGACTTGTCACTAATAAATCTAATACAAACAGAAGATGAGCACAACTTTCGGGTGAGTTGTTTTAATGTTCCTAAGCTTTGGTTTCTCCATATGTAAAATTCAGGTCAGTAAAGGTGAAAATGAGTCAATTATGGTAAAACAGGCGGCTGTGGACTAAATGCCTGTGTTCACTAAAAATTCATATATTGGGGCCGGGTGCGCTGGCTCATGCCTGTAATCCTAACACTGGGGGGTCGAGGCAGGCAGATCACTTGAGGTCAGGAGTTCACGACCAAGCCTGGCCAACATGGTGAAACTCCGTCTCTACTAAAAAATACAAAAATCAGCTGGGCGTGATAGTGGGCGCCTATAATCCAAGCTACTTGGGAGGCTGAGGCAGGAGAATCGCTTAACACCAGGAGGCAGAAGTTGCAGTGAGCTGAGATCATGCCATTGCACTCCAGCCTGGGTAACACAGCGAGACTGTCTCAAAAAAAAAAAAAAAAATTCATATATTGATGCCTAGTTTCCAGTGTGATAGTATTTGGGGATAGGTCATTTGAGAAGTAATTAGGTAATGAGGGCAGAGCCTTCATGAACAGAATTTGTGTCTTTATAAGAAGAGACAGGAGAGAGATGATATTTCTCTTTGTACCATGTGAAGATAAAGCAAAGAAAATGGCCATCTACAAACCAGGAGGAGAGCCCTCACTAGGAACTGAATCAGATGGCACTTCAATCTTGAATTTCCTGGCCTCCAGAACTGTGAAAATTAAATGTTTGTTGTTTAAGCCACCCAGTCCATAGCATTTATTATAGCAGCACAAACTGACTTAGACATAGGCTTAGTATAGTGAGGGCAAAATAAAGGATCGTCATTATTTTAAGGTGAGTGAAATTAAATTTCATTTTTAAATTTGGATTATAAATTTAATCTTAAATTTAGTTCTTAGTTGTTGTAAAGTTATTATGTTAAGGTATAAGTATGTAAACATTCTCAATGAAAAAGTATATTATCAGATGGATAAAACCCAGAAAAAATTTCAAAGAAATTAAAAATCAGAACATGGAGATGAGGTGGGAGGCAACACATTTTTTTTCCCCACAGTGCTGTTACACACAATGTAACTATCCTCTAAAACAGATTGGAAAAGAACAGACAGTAAGTCAGAAACAGGATGAAGCTTCAGTCTTGGCTCTTTAGCTTTTAAGTCTCTAAAAATGTGCTGACCATAAAGTGCCTTTTTTGGAATAGGCAAATGAAAATACATCCAATTTGAATTTTTAGTCAGCTCTGGGATAGCAGTTCATGGAGAGGTACACCATTGTTGTGGGAATAGACCCAATTGTTCCCATTCCAGTCGTAATGCTTGGGTCCATTAGATGGAAGTGAGAACAAGATTTACTTATTTGGGGTTTGCTTGTTCATCCTGTAGGCTCCTCTATCTCCACACAGTTTAATTACTAAAATACCACTCCCAAAATTAGACATCTTAAATCTCAACTGTGTACGATTTGTTTGCAAGCTTTCAAAAAAATAAATAGCCAATCTGCTAACAAATTTGTCATCTCCTCTGCCGGTCATTTATAGGTGGCCTTACCTAGAGAGCTTTGGCCACACCAAGTTATCATTTTCTTCGTATTCATCAAATGGACTCTTGCTTTTTTTTCCTTTTATTTTTAGTTGACATGTAATAACGGTATATATTTTTGGGATAGAGAGTAACATTTCAGTACATGTGTCCAATGTGTGATCATCAAATCAGGTTAATTAGCGTATCCATCACCTCAAACATATATAATTTCTTTTTGTTGTGAACATTCCAATTCCTTTATTTCTAGCATTTGAAAATATATTATAAATTATGGTTAACCATATTCAACCTACAATGCTGCAGGACGTGATAACTCATTCCTTCTGTCTAGCTGTAATTTTCTATCTATTAACCAACCTCATCTCATCCTCTGCTCCCCACCATCCTTCCCTGCTCCTAATACCCACAATTGCATGCTCTATTTCCATAGGTTATTTTTTACGTTTCCACATATGAGTGAGAAAATGCAGTATTTATATTTCTGTTTCTGACTTATTTCCTATAACGTAATGTCCCTCCAGGCTCATCCATGTTGCTTTGAATTACAGTAGTTTATTCTTTTTTATGGCTAGTATTTCATTGTAAACATATAGCTTATTTTCTTTATCTGTTCATCTTTTGATGGATATTTAGGTTGATCCTATAGCATAGCTATTGTGACCAGTACCGTAATAAACATGGGGGTGCAGATATCCCTTTGATATACTAATTTCATTTCCTTTGAGTAAATGTCCAGTAGTTAGGTTGCTGGATTGTGTGGTAGTTCCATTTTTAGTATTTCGAGAAACTGCCACCTGTTTTCCATAGTGTCTGTAATAATTTACATTCCTATCAAAAGTGTCTAAGCGTTCCCTTTTCAATACATCCTTCTCAGCGTTTATTTTTTATCTTTTAGCTAATAGCCATTTGTATTTGTCAGAGTTCTCTAGAGGGACAGAACTAGTGGCTATATATATGTATATATTCCACCATATATATATTCCATATACACATATATTCCATATATATATATATGAGCTTATTAAGTATTAACTCACAATCACAAAGTCTCACAATAGGCCATCTATACTACTCCTAAGAAAATGGAATTCTCTTAAATAACAAAAATAAAATTGTGAATTTGAGGAAATTAAATATTGCTATACTATTAATATCTAATATATATTCCATATTCAAATTTTCCTTATTGTTATTATACTATATTTTATGAAGTTTTTCTTGATCCAAAGTCTGCTCCAGAGTCACACAAAGCATGTTTTCCTCATCTCTGTTTTGTCTCCTAAAGCCTGGAACACTACCTCTACCTTTCTTTTTCTTTTATGACATGGATGTTTTTCAAGTTTATAGCTTTAGTTTCTGATTTGTTTTTATAACGTATTTTAATTTGTGTTATCTAATATTACCATGATAAGAGTATGCTTCCCCCTTCATAATGAAAATGTAAACTGTGAGAGGGGTGTTTTGAGATTTTTAAATGACCTGTTGCCTCACAAACTTTCACATAATTATTTAACTTTCATTCACGATCCTTTTCTGAATCAGTTGTTATAATGATGGCTGCAAAATGATGATTAAAAAAGAAAACTCTGTTTGTTCTACATACTGCTGTAAAGTGGAGCTTTTCCTTTTCTCACTGCACTTTGTTTGTTTGCTTATATTTAAAGTCAGTTTATATGTCAAGTTTTAAAATTCACTATGTTATCCATTACTGTCATTATTCATTTTAATGTTCAAATTTTCCTTCATGTGGTCAGTGGAAGTGTCTTTAAGCCAGTTCCTACATTGTTTTAGGATAGCTCCATCACTTATTGAGACTTCACATTTTGCCTTGCCTCAGCCCTATAATAATCCATTTCTCTAATAAGCTCTGGTTACTTTTAGTGTGAAATGGTACTTAAAAACTAAGACCTGAGAGCAAATGGGTGTCATTTACTCAATCGTACAGCATTTACAGATTTGCTATATCCTGTCCAGCAAAAAAAAAAAAAACTTACTAATAAAACCTATGAAGTCAAGTTCAAGATTTCTTTATCCTCCTTTTGGCATCTAGTATTGTATATTTAATAGAATTTATGTCTTTAATTTTCACTTTTGTGAGGTTATATTATTTTGGTATATACTTATAGTCATTTGTTCCTATTTGTATAAATATTTTGTATTTTTCCTTATTCTTATTGATATAATTATACTTTGAAACATATAAAACATTAACAGTTCCAAAGGTATTTATAAAGACATAGGAAGATATAACTCATTATGCTTATTTTTACTCCTTGTTGCCACACTCTGTAATTAAGAAATTTCATTAATTTGTGGTTAATCTTTCTTGTATAGCTATTTATTAAAAAAGAAGTTGGATCTTACCTAACACCACATACAGGAAGGAAGTCCAGATAGATCAGACTTAAAAACTTTATAACTGAAACCATGTTGGTATTGTCAACAGCTAAACTACTATAACCTGGATGTAGGAAATCTCACTAATGAATTCTAAATCTAGATTCAGTCAACCAAAAGATAAACATCATAAAAATTAAAACCTTTTGTATGACAAGAAAAAGTCACTAAAGAAAGAAGAAATAACAAATTTGAACTTATATTTAGTATATAAAAAACTGTTAAGATTAAGGGAAAAGGACCAAAAATCCAACAGAAAAAAGGGCTTTCTCCGCAAAACTCTGAGCATAAATCTATTTTAAAAATGAGGAAAAGGACATAGACAATGCACCCCAAAATATAAAAATCCTCCATAAACATATGACTGTAATTAATTGCAATCATAACAGTAATTTGCAATTCTAACAACAGAAATAAAAACTAAAACACTGGTATACCGTTTTTCATCCATTAGATGAAAAAAAGTTAAGAACTTGACAGCACATTCTGTTGGGAAATATGTGTGGAAAAAATAGCCTCATACAATGCTCGTGGGAATGTAAGATGTTTCAACTGCTATGGAGAAGAAATAGGCAAAATTGAAAAAGTCCTAAATGTACATTTATCTTTTGACTTCACTTTTAGGGATTTACATTTAAGTTATAGCTTTAACAATATGAAAATACATAAAGACTATACAGTGTAGTATTATTTGTACATGTAAAATATTAGATAGAAACAAACTAAATGCCCACACATATGGTACTTCTACAAGATAGGCTATTATGAAGCTATAAAAAAGAGTGAGAAAACTCTATGAACTAACATAATTTCCAGGATGTATTGTGAAGTAAGAAAAACAAAATGCAGAGTATAAATTGAATGCTACCTTTTGTGCAAAAGAGGGAAAATATACAGATACACTTTTGTAAAACAAAAATGCTACCTTTTGTGCAAAAAACAGGGAAAATATACAGATACACTTTTGTAAAACAAAACTCAAACAAAGGTAAACCAGAAAACTATGAAATTTTTTATCTTATTTCTTCCTCTAAGCGGAATATTTCTAATATCTCATTTAGTATAATGTTTATGGTAATATTTTCTAAGTACTTTTTTCCAAAGTAAATATTCCCTTTTATACTTATTTTATTAAGAATTTCTTTCATGGATGGGTGTTAAAGTTTATCCTTTTTTTTCTGTATTTGCTGGAATGATATTTGTGGTGTATTTTCATTTTCATGCATTGTTGGAGTTGGTTTGCTATTATTTTGCTTTTGATTTTTTCATTTATACTCACTAATAAAATTTGCTAAAATTCTTCCTCCTTATCCTTTGGAATGAAGGCATTGTTACTTCCATGCCTTTCGAGTAATTATTTGCTTAACCCCTGGTAGTTTTATCACATGCATGCACTGATCAGTATTAAGCTAGATAATCTAAAAGGTAAGAACATTTAACATGAGATGTACCTTCTTAACAAAGTAGTTTTTTGTATACCAATTACATCTCAATTAACCTGAAGAAAAAATACTCTAGGGAGAACTTTTTCAGATGCCCATAGTTCTGTCTCTCCCATTACCCAGTGGAGGCCTGTTCTTCTTCATCCCTCTTTTCTTGCCTTCTTTTAGATTGGCTGAGTAATGTTCTTTTTTTTTTTTTTAATTTTAAGTTCTGGAATACATGTGCAGAACGTGCAGGTTTGTTGTATAGGTATACATGTGCCGTAGTGGCTTGCTACACCTACTGACCAGTCATCTAGGTTCCCTCCCCTCTCCCTGCCACCCCGCAACGGTCCCCGGTGTGGGTTGTTCCCTTCCCTGTGTCCATGTGTTCTTATTGTTCAACTCCCACTTATGAGTGAGAACATGCTGTATTTGGTTTTCTAATATAGTTTGAAGTCAGGTAGCGTGATGCCTCCAGCTTTGTTCTGTTTGCTTAGGATTGTCTTGGCTATACGGGGTCTTCTTTGATTCCATATGAAATTTCAAGTAGTTTTTTTAATTGTATGAAGAGTGTCAATGGTAGCTTGATGGGAATAATACTGAATCTATAAATTACTTTGGGCGATATGGCCGTTTTCACAATATTGATTCTTCTTATCCACGAGGATGGAACATTTTGCCATTTGTTTGTGTCCTCTCATTTCCTTGAGCAGTGGTTTGTAGTTCTCCTTGAAGAGGTCCTTCACATTCCTTGTTAGCTGTATTCCTAGGTATTTTATTCTCTTTTTAGCAATTGTAAATGGGAGTCCATTCATGATTTGGCTCTCTGCTTGTCTGTTATTGGTGTAAAGGAATGCCTGTGATTTTTGCACGTTGATTTTGTACCCTGAGACTTTGCTGAAGTTGCTTATCAGCTTAAGGAGTTTTTGGGCTGAGGTGGTGGGGTTTTCTAAATATAGAACCATGTCGTTTGCAAATAGAGGCAAATTTACTTCCTCCCTTCTTATTTGAATACCTTTATTTCTTTTGCCTGATTGCCCTGGCCTGAACTTCCAATACTATGTTGAATAGAAGTTGTGAGAGAGGGCATCCATGTCTTGTACTGGTTTTCAAAGGGAGTGCTTCCAGGTTTTTCCCATTCAACATGATATTGGTTATGGATGTGTCATAAATAGCTCATATTATTTTGATATATGTTCCATCAATACCTAGTTTATTGAGGGTTTTTAAGAAGAAGGGATGATAAATTTTATTAAAGGTCTTTTCTGCATCTATTGAGATAATCATGTGGTTTTTGTCTTTGGTTCTGCTTATATGATGGATTATGTTTATTGATTTGCATGAACCAGCCTTCATCCCAAGGATGAAGCCGACTTTATCATGGTGGATAAGTTTTTCGATGTGCTGCTGGATTTGGTTTGTCAATACTTCATTGAGGATTTTTGCATTGATATTCATCAGGGATATGGCCTGAAGTTTTCTCTTTTTGTTGTTTCTCTGCCAGGTTTTGGTATCAGGATGATGCTGGCCTCATAACATGCATTGGGGAAGAGTTCTTCCTTTTAAATTGTTTGGAATAGTTTCAGAAGGAATGGTACCAGGTCCTCTTTGTACCTCTGATAGGATTCGGCAGTGAATCCATCTGGTCCTTGGCTTTTTTGGTTGGTAGGCTATTAATTACTGCTTCAATTTCAGAACTTGTTATTGGTCTATGCAGGGATTTGGCTTTTTCCTGGTTTAGTCTTGGGAGGGTGTGTGTGTCCAGGAATTTATCCATTTCATCTAGATTTTGTAGTTTATTGGCATAGAGGTGTTTATACTATTCTCTGGTGATAGTTTGTATTTCTGTGAGGTCAGTGGTGATATCACCTTTATCATTTTTTATTGTGTCTATTTGATTCTTTTCTCTTTTATTCCTTGTTAAACTAGCTAGTGGCCTATTTTGTTAATTTTTTTCAAAAAACCAGCTCCTGGATTTGTTGATTTTTTTGGAGGGTTTTTCATGTCTCTATCTCTTTCAATTCTGCTCTGATCCTAGAGCAGTGTTTTAGTCAGATCTTAGTGTTTTCTGTTAGCTTTTGGATTTGTTTACACTTTCTTCTCTAGCTCTTTTAATTGTGATGTTAGGGTGTTGAGTTGAGATCTGTCTAGCTTTCTGATGTGGGCATTTAGTGTTATAAATTTTTCTCTTAATACTGTGTTAGCTGTGCCCCAGAGATTCTGGTATGTTGTCCCTTTGTTCTCATTGATTTCAAAGAACTTGTTGATTTCTGCCTTAATTTCATTATTGACCCAGAAGTCATTCAGGAGCAGGTTGTTCAATTTCCATGTAATTGTGTGGTTTTGAGTATTTATTAATTCTGAGTTGTAATTTGATTGCACTGTGGTCTGAGAGACTGTTTGTTATGATTTCAGTTCTTTTGCATTTGCTGAGGAGTATTGTACTTCCAATTATGTGGTTAATTTTAGAATAAGTGCCATGTGGCACTGAGAAGAATGTATATTCTGTTGATTTGGGGTGGGGAGTTCTGTAGATGTCTATTAGGTCCACTTGATCCAGACCTGAGTTCAAGTCCTGAATATCATTGTTAACTTTAACAGTGTTAAAGTCTCCCACTGTTATTGTGTGGGAGTCCAAGTCTCTTTGTAGGTCTCTAAGAATTTGTTCAATAAATCTGGGTGCTTCTATATCAGGTGCATATATATTTAGGATAGTTAGCTCTTCTTGTTGAATTGATCCCTTTACCATTATTTAATGCCCTTCTTTGTCTTTTTTGATCTTTGCTGGTTATAGTCTGTTTTGTCAGAGACTAGGACTGCAACCCCTGCTTTGTTTTGCTTTCCATTTGCTTGGTAAATTTTCCTCTATCCGTTTATTTTGAGCCTATGTGTGTGTGTCTTTGCACGTGAGATGGGTCTTCTGAATACAGCAGACCGATGGGTCTTGACTCTTTATCCAGTTTGCTAATCTGTGTATTTTAATTGGGCCATTTAGCCCATTTATATTTAAGGTTAATATTGTTATGTGTGAATTTGATCCTGTCATCCTGATGCTCTCTGTTTATTTTGCACCCTACTTGATGCAGTTTCTTTATAGTATCATTGCTCTTTATATTTTGGTGTGTTGTTGCAGTGGCTAGTACCAGTTTTTCATTTCCATATTTAGAGATTCCTTTAGGAGCTCTTGCAAGACAGGCCTTGTGGTTACAAAATCCCTCGGCATTTGCTTGTCTCTAAAGGATTTTATTTCTCCTCACTTATGAAGCTTAGTTTGACTGGATATGAAATTCTCTGTTGAAAATTCTTTTTCTTTAAGAATGCTGAATATTGGTCCATACTCTCTCCTGGCTTGTAGGGTTTCTGTTGAGAGGTTTGCTATTAGGCAGATGTGCTTCCCTTTGTAGGTGACCTGGCCTTTCTCTCTGGCTGCCCTTAACATTTTTTTTCCTTCATTTCAACTTTGGAGAATCTGATGATTATGTGTCTTGGGGTTTATCTTCTCATAGAATATCTTAGTGGTGTTCTCTGTATTTCCTGAATTTGCATGTTGGCCTGCCTTGCTATGTTCTGGAAGTTCTCCTGGATAATATCCTGAAGTGTGTTTTCCAGCTTGTTTCCATTCTCCCTGTCCCCTTCAGGTACTCCAATCAATCATAGGTTCGGTGTTTTCACATAGTCTCATATTTCTTGGAGGCTTTATTTGTTCCTTTTCATTCTTTTTTCTATAAAATTGTCTGCATGCCTTATTTCAGCAAGATGGTCTTCAAACTCTGATATTCTTTCTTCCACTTGGTTGAATCGGCTATTGATAGCTGTGTATGCTTCATGAAGTCCTGTGCTGTGTTTTTCAGCTCCATCGGGTAATTTATGTTTCTCCCTAAACTGGGTATTCTAGTTAGCAGCTCCTCTCACCTTTTATCAAGCCCCTAGTATCTTTGCATTGGGTTACAACATGCTCCTTTAGCTCAGCGGAGTTTGTTATTACCCACCTTCTGAAGCTGACTTCTGTCAGTTCATTCATCTCATCCTCCATCCAGTTCTGCAGCCTTGCTGGAGAGGCGTTGATCACAACGGAGGAGGAGAAGAGACACTCTGATCTTTTGGGTTTTCAGCTTTTTTTTGTTCATTCTTTCTCATCTGCATGAGTTTGTCTAATTTTGGTCTTTGAGGCTGCTGACTCTTGGATGGGTTTTTTACGGGAACTTTTTTATTGTGTTGCTGTTTTTGGTTTCTGTTTGTTTTTCTTTCAATGATCAGGTACCTCTTCTGTAGGGCTGCTGTGGTTTTTTGGGCTTTCACTTCAGGCCCTATTCATCTGGCTCACTCTAGCCCCTGCAGATGTCACTCAAGGAGGCTGGAGAACAGCATAGATTGGTGCCTGCTCCTTCCTCTGGGATCTCTGACCTTGAGGGGCACCAACCTGATGCCAGTAGGATCGCTCCTGTATAGGGTGTCTGATAACCCATGGTGGAGTGTCTTACCAAGTTGGGTGGTACATGAAGCAGGACTCAGTAATGTTCTTTATAAGTTCTTTATCCCTCTGTTTGGAAATATATTTTGTTCCTATACTCTTTTAAGAATTAAAACATGCATATTTACTTACCAATTTCCAAACCAGTCAAAAGTTCAAAAACTAGTAGTTGATATTATCAGAATCTCAGGGAGTAGAGCCTAGAAACATGCATTTTAAACAAGTGCCCTTGGTGATTTTTATTCATGATTAACTGGAGAACTAGATTAGAAAACAATTATACTAGAAAAATAGCCTAAATTAGGCTAAGGCAATTAGGCTTTAATTTTATCTATTTGTTGCTTTATAGTCAAGGCGAAATGGAAGCAGACATTACTGAGTTATCATTATCTAACAAAAGAAAATATAGCAGATGATAAGGAGAGATGTATTTTGTGTGAACAATGAATATGAGGAGTAATTTTCACTGTCAGATTTTAAATACACTTTCAAATAAGTTTTCAAATAGGGTCATTGATCCACATAATGCACTGCATCATCAGGAGCTATTCTACAAAAGAAACAGACACAGTTTTCACACCATCTGTTGCTAAAGCCAAAACCATTATATTTAAATCATATTTCTGCAAATAATTTTTTTGCAGAGCTAAAGTCATTGTTCATGTGTATGCTATTTTGAACATGCACAAGTGTAAAAAAAGACAAAGAACTTAAGCTTTTCATATACTAATATAAGGAACAATTTCATGATTTACTCTGTGCTCAATACTATGTATGCATTGAGCATACAGAAATGGCTAAGATAGAGGCTCAGTCCTCAAGGAATTATGGTCTACAGAGGTCAGATCAGTACACAAAATGGTACACTCTGCTGAGATTTCTTTTTTCTTTTTGAAACAGGGTCTCTCTCTGTCACCCAGGCTAGAGTGTAGTGGTGCAATCTCGGCTTACTGCAACCTCTACCTCCTGGATTCAAGCGATTCTCCTGCCTCAGCCACCCTATGCTGTGATAAATGTTTACTTAAACATGTTTCATAGATATCTCAGGGGAACAAATGGGGAAGGCTGCATAGAGAGGATGACACTCATTTGTCCTTAAAAGATATTTGCAAATAGAGTAAATAAATGCTTTTGCCTGTTCAGTCTTCATTTGCCCTCTTTGTAGTAAGAATTCCACTATTCCTTACTGGAGCTACTCCTCTTCTGCCTAGTTAGACAATCACGCCTCCCTGCCACAGGAGTTATCATGAGATAACAGCTTCAGTGAGAGTGGTGTATTTCCATGTTTTCAGTCCAGAGGTGGGCAAAATCCAGATAAAGCCTAGCAGAGATTTTCATCCTGGAATTATTTGGCTGCATGGAAAAGTGAAAGTAGCTCTCTTTCTGAGAGTTCAAGAGTATTAAAAAGACATTGTTTTCCTAGAATTGTCCAGTGCTATCTTTGCTGCTATTTAGAGAGAGCCTGCTTGAGTAGAACAGTGCAAATTATCTGGAACCAAATTCCCAAGTTCAAGTTTCACAAAGATGAGGAGAAAGAACATGCCAAAACAGATAATATTTTATATATGACCCTTTGATACATTTAGTTTTTGGGACTGTATCTTGATAGGACAAGCAAAATGATAGTGCCAGAAAGGCATTTACAGATAAACAGGGAAAGTTGTGGAGAGGATTTGTTAAAGTATTACCAATTTGAATTGAAAGGATGAAAGCCACAAACAGTGGCCTGAGTTTGGCATAATTTATATAGGAGTATTTTGAATGACAATTAGCTGTGGGCAGCACAAACCATGTTAACATATGATACAAAGCTTATGCTCTGTTTGCCACATCAGGATTGCATGTATTATTAAAAGTTTGTCTAAAGTTATATCAAATATTTAGATGGAAAGTAAAAAATAAATATATTTGAGATGATTTATGTCAGGTTATGATGTGCAATATAAAGATAACTTTAGTATAATGGAGAATTATTTGACTGTTAATTGGTGTTTTAGTTTGTTTTCTCTTTCTTATATCACCTAAAACTGGGTAATTTATAAAGAAAAGGGAAAGGAGTTTATTTCTTATCGTTATGAAGGCTGAGAAGTCCAAAGCTGAGGGCCTGCATCTTGCAAGAGCCTTCTTGCTGGTAGAGATTCTCTAGAGCTCCTGAGGCACTGCAGAGCATTGTATGGTGAGGGGGCTGAGCACACTAGCTTAGGTTTCTCTCTCTCTCTTTTTTTTTTTTTTTTGAGATGGAGTCTTGCTCTGTTGCCCAGGCTGGAGTGCAGTGGCGCAATCTCGGCTCACTGCAAGCTCTACCTCCGGGGTTCACGCCATTCTCCTGCCTCAGCCTCCCGAGTAGCTGGGACTACAGGTGCCCGCCACCACGCCCGGCTAATTTTTTCTATTTTTTAGTAGAGTCGGGGTTTCACTGTGTTAGATTTCCTGACCTCGTGATCCACCCGCCTCGGCCTCCCAAACTGCTGGGATTACAGGCGTGAGCCACCGCGCCCAGCCAGGTTTCTCTTTCTCCTCTTATAAAGCCACTAATGACACTCCCATGGTAGGCTATTAATTTATGACGCCGTTAATCCATGAACGGATGAATCCATTCATGAGGGCAGAGCCTTCATGACCCAATTACCTCTTAATAGCACACCTTTCAATACTACCACATTGGAAATTAAGTTTCAACATGCATTTTGGAGGGGACAAATATTTAAACCATAGCAACTGGTAAAAATTCCCTGGTTTTGAAAGACAGATATGATTCTTATTGCCATTTATACTCTGTTCTCCTGTCTGAAATGGATATATTTAAACTTACCCCATAGGTTTATTGTGAAGCTTAAAAACGAGTAATGATATTAAGTAAACTATGAATTGATATAAAGTATTAATATTTTTATTGATATATTACTGCATAATTCTCCATATTTTAATAGAGAAATGATGATGGATAAAAATTGATGTCTTCCCTTAAAATTTGAAATATTAGTTTCATTTTGCATTTTAAAAGTTAACACTGAAAGTTTTATTCTTTTTTGCTTTTCTTTCTTCATGCCTTGCCAAATCATCAGAGCTTAAATGGGTTATGATGATAATTATTTACTGCAAATGAATAGAAATTCAAAATTTAGTCAGTGTTCAAACATTTAGATGGTCATAAAAAATATAAAGTTTGAGATTATATTTGCTGTGGTGCCCGGTGATCACTGTGAGTCTTGGTATGGTAGAAACTGCAGGTCAGTCACAGGATGGGAACATTAACAAGACTCACAAAGCCATTGAATATCATTTTCTTCATAAAGAATTTTTAATGGACTAATATGCATTTCAATAAATCTTTGGTTAAATCATTTACATAAATAACAGGCTGATTCAGAGACTAAATTTTTAATGTATATTTCAGTGAGAATTATTAAAGCACAAATTCTCATTAATGAACAGGCAATCTATTCTAAACTACATTATTCTGAATTCCATTTCTTATGTGTGTGTGTTTAAATGCAAAATTCATCCTTTTATTACTTATCATCTGAGATTCATCCTTGAATGGAATTTTGAAAAGCTTCTCATCACATCTCATCCAATTAACTATCTTTAAATGAAGAACTTCTGCCATCTGAACTGCCAAATTAAGTGGCAGATACTCACCATTACCCAGGTATTTAATATATGGACATATAAGTCTTGTATTGTTGTAAGTAACAATATTTTAAGGTAAAGATCGGGGATTGTGACGTTGTCAGCACCAAGAAAAATGACACACAAATATCTCTAAGCTGGCAGAACTTTCGCTCATTTATCCCCTTTCAACAAGCTAAGTGGTAAATGAGAAACAAAAGAGGATAGAAGGTATTAGCTCCCTGATACAGGGACTACTCAGTTTCTGCTCATCCCTGGCCTATGTGTCCTCTGTTTGTGGTGGCCCCTTTCTAGCATGATATAACAAAGAATTGAAATTGCCTTATGATCAGTGTGTAGCAGTTTGTAGCCAGCTCAATACATTCTGAAAAGATATGCATAGCATATCTTAAAAAATAAAAGTTAAAAACCTGCCTTGTCATCTCAAGGTTTTACTATTTATGGTTCATGTTTGTTTATATGATTTATTTTCTTAATGCTTTATATTTTCATATCATTCTTTTTTCAGAGTTCTGGATGTGTTGTGCTTCCATAATGAACTATAATCAACTTATTTATACTATTTATTGCTTTAACCTCTAATACTTTGAACATAATATATACATATGGAAGTTAGGAACTGGATTTAAAATGCATTTTTTAAAAATTCATGTTTAATATGGTAGAGTGGCCACACAAACATTCTTCTCCACTCTTCTGTGACTTCTTTGAAGAGGCTTTATACAAATCCAAAAAAAGAGAGAATGAACCTTTAATAGATGGGAGATTGGGAGGAAGTAATCATTGAAGCAATTTTAATATATTTGTTGAAGAAGAAAAGTGAATTAAAGTAGGTTTACAGGCACAGCAAAGCAGTGGAAACTAGAGCCATGGCAAGGGTGAAAGCGATTCTTTTCAAGAAGAGTCATAGTTATGAGTATAGGTCCAGGATTAGGAAGAGGAATAAACAGCCGACATTAGCTGAAGGTCTTTCTGAATGACAGTTAATCAGTTTCTACACCTTCTCCTTTCCCTCCTCTCGTTTCTCTTACTACAATTCCATTCCCATACCCCTGTCACTAGACTCCCTGGTAGAATGAGTTTCATTCTTGGATGGAAAACCTGAGGATTCTTCTTTAATTTAAGGCTTATAATGTGAATATTAGTGTTTCCAGAGAAAAAAAGCCTTCCTCATGCTGCAATTCAGGAAGTGCTCAGTCTGACATTGTACTACAGGCATATGCACCCTAAGGTGACCTTCCAGTGGTGAAGCCTTGCAGGGACCCAGCTTTATCCAAAAAATAACGGGGGAAAATCCATATTCATTGTATAGACTAATAATGTTATGGTTTATTAAGAATATGAAAAAAAATCAAGAATAACCAGAAAGGAGAATAATCAATGAGAAATAAAAAGACCAAAATAAAAAACAAACTCTAAAAGGAAAATAGTTATTCAGGAGTTAGAAGAGTCTAGAATGTACTGTAGTATAAAAGAATAGGATGTAATGAAAAGAGAACACAGGGAAACAAGAAAAAGTTATTAGAAATGGAATAATGATTGACAGAGTAAATTTAACTTGGTGATAAGATAAATTCATATAAAACCTCAGAATATACAATATTAAAATGTTAGAATATAATTTCAAATTTCTAGAAGGTGAAGGAAAACAGAAACCTTCAGATTAAAAGAATAAGGTTAATAAAAAATACAAAAACAGGCATTCTCTAGATATTTACTCATACCAGAAGTAAATAGAATTTACATCCTCTATAAATATTACCTACTAAAGATCTAAGTTATGCTATAGGCCCAGACTTACTGCCACAATCTGCACATATTCCTTTTTCTGTAAAAGAGAGGAAATGGATTTCCAAACTTTTGACAATAGGGAAGAAATTCTGGATAAATTTGGGGATAATGGAACTATTGTTTTTATTATGAGAAAAAAGAAACCATGAGATATTCCAGAAACGCATCAACAGCAACCAAAATAATCAAAACATAAGTTGGGCATATAATTCTGAGGAATGTTGAGGGGTAGGAAAATAGAATTTACTACATTTTATTACTCATTTTTAGACTTACTGAAAAATCTAAAAAAAGAGTAGAGTATTCTGTGTATTCTTCATTCAGCCTAGCTAATGTTAACATCTTGCAAAACCACAACATAATAATCTAAACCAAGAAATTAACATCAGTAGTATATCATTAACTAAACTACAAACTCAATTCAGACTTGAACAGTCTTTCCCATCAATGTCCTTCCTCTGTTTCATGATCCAATCTAGGATCCTACATGTTATTTAGTTGTTAGGTGTCCTTAGTCTCCTTCAGCTTGTGACAGTTTCCGGGTCCTTCCTTGTTTTTATGACCTTGACACTTTTCAAGAATAGTGGTCAGTTATTTTGTAGAATGCCCCTTAATTTTTGTCTGATTTTTTTTCATTTATTTTTTACCTTTTATTTTAAGTTTATGGGTATATGTGCAGGTTTGTTATATAGGTAAACTCCTGTCATGAGGGTTGGTCGTACAGATTATTTCATCACCCAGGTATTAAGGCTAGTACTCATTAGTTATTTTTCCTGATCCTCTCCCTCCTCCCACCCTTGTTCCTCTTCCAGGCCTGTGTTTGTTGTTCCCCTCTATGTGTTCATGTGTTCTCATCATTTAGCACCCCTTTATAAGTGAGAACATGTGATATTTGGTTTTCTGTTCCTGTGATAGTTTGCTAAGGATAATTACCTCCACGTCCATCCATGTTCTGGCAAAGGTCATGATCTCATTCATTTTTATGGTGGCAGAGTATTCTGTGGTACATATGTACCACATTTTGTTTATCTAGTCTATCATTGAAGGGCATTTAGGTTGATTCCATGTCTTTGCTATTGTGAAAAGTGATGCAGTGAACATTCTTGTGCATGTGTTTTTATGATAAAACAATTAATATTCCTTTGGGTATATCTGGGGGTTATGTATCTTGGACTAGAATACTACAGAAGTGAGGGTCTAGAGACAAAGTCAGACATATATGGTCACTCAACTTTCTACAGATGTGGCATTGTAGTGCTGTGGGGGAAGGAGAATATTTGCATTAGGTTTTCTTGGGTCAACTCAATAAATATATGGAGAAAAATAATTTTTAACCATTTGTTTATAATAAACACATCAATCAATTTCAGATGGATTATTTATTTAAATATAGAAGGTAAAATAACATATTTGGAAGGAAACAGAATGCCTTTGAGATCAATTTTTTAAAAATAGGACACAGAAAAAACTAGGCAGGTCGGAAAAATAATGTGAATTACATTAAAATTAAGAAACTCAATTTTTATGAGCTTAATGGTATCAAAGATATGCTTAAGAGGGTGAAAGGCAAATCACAGGGTGGGAAAAATGTTTGAATTTTTTATCATATCCAAAATATATGTGCCATATCCAGAATATGTAAAAATTAAATTGATGTTAAACAATCCAATGGGCAAACGTTTTGAACATTTTATAAAAGGACATATTCGAATAGCAGTAAACACATGAAAAGTGTTCAGCCTCATCGGTTATTAGCCAAATGCAAGTTTAAACCTCAATATTATACAAAATCACACTCACTAGGATGGCTAAAGTGAAAAAGACACACAATACAAAGTTTTGGGGAGGAAAAATGATGTACAGACAGAAATGGTCTCTTCAGTGTCTTACTTTCCTTCCCTTCATGTTTAGCACAGTCACACTGCTGATAAAAGTCAGATTAACTAGACATTTGGAAGTTGAACTTTAGAAAATGAGTAACTCCTGCAAGTTTGGAAGGGTAAATTAGAATATATAATTTATGGGTCATAAGTAGTTGATGTCAACCTTGTAGCTTTGCCTATTTGATGGAGAGGAGTATGGGTTAGGCTGATTAATCCTAAATCCCTATAGTGATTGTGAAAAATTGTTCCTGCCTCTATGATAAAGAACACAGAGATGATGCGTCAGATGAAGTTATAAACTGAAGAGACCCTGTTGAACCAGCTTAAGGATCTTGATTTCGGAACTGTGGCCTAAGCATGTAGTATCATAATAGATGGGAAATAAGAGGATCAAAAATATCCAAACAAGCATTCTTCTACAGTATTTTTTATAAACAGAAAATGTACTAATTAGTACCTTTGACATCAGAATAATACAATCAGGTGGAAAAAAATGTATACCTTCGTGAGAAACAGGTTTCTCCTCCATAGTTTTGTGTCTTAGTTAACTGTATCACTTAGCACTTTTGTAACCCTGGACAAGTAAGTTAAATGCTGTCTGCCTCAGTGTCTTCACTTAAAAGGGAAGAAAAAATTATTATAAGATTGTTTACAGGATCAAATCAGGATGAAATTGATAGTGCATATAAAGCACTTAAAATGTTTGGAATATTGTACATGTCCAGTAGATATTTGTAAGATAATACAGTCAAGCACCACATAAAAACATTTCAGTCAACAATGGACTACATATAAGATAGTGGTCCATTGTGGCACACATGATGGTGGTCCATCATATATAATACTGTGTTTTTACTGTAATCTTCTATGCTTAGATACACAAATACTTACCATTGTGTTACAGTTGCCTACAGTATTCAGCATAGTAACATGCTGTAGAGGTTTGTAGCCTAGTACAATGGGCTATACCGTATAGCCTAGGTGTGTAGTAGGCTGTGCCATTTAGGTTTGTGTAAGTACACTCTATGATGTACTCACAACGACAAAATTGCCTAATGATGCATTTGTCAGAACATATCCCCATTGTTAGGCAATGCATGAATGTAACTGAAACAACAAGAAGAGAAAAGAGGGGTAGCAAAGGAGGAGAGGGGAGAAGAGAGAATAGGAGAGGAAAGGACCAGAGATATGCCTTTTACTGGGGAAGTAATACACATGTTAATAGATTGCTTGAAGAATAGAGTATGGTGAAGGAAACTAATACAGTTTGAGGATAAGATAAAAGAATCCAGATAAGATGAGGCCAAAAATCAAGGGGAGAATAATTTCTGAAGAGAAAATAGTAGGATGATTTTGAATCAATAGACATATTCATACCAAGTGACTGATTGTGATAGTCCTGATATATTGGGAAAATCTTTATCTTTTAATAATACCTGGTTTTTAGTGATGGACACTTTTCCAGAATAAGGAATCACAAATATATAACATTCTTTTTAGTGAGTCACACTGCATTTGCCTTAAAGTAGCATTATTTTTGTTTATTGCTCAATTCTATTTCTCAGGATTATGGAACTTCAGTATGAAATAGGTACAGCCTTAATGCTCATAGAACAGCAATTTGCTGTTGTTTCAAAATAGCTTCTGTAGCATCACTGGTTGTTATGCCAGTGGTCTCCAGCTGTGATTACACAGTTCATCACAGCTGCTTGAGTCATTGAGTAGGAATCTTAGTTTCAGTGACAGAGTTTTTAGGCTGGTCCCAGAGAGCATCAGAGCCCATTTCCTGCTCCTCAATACAAGTGATTCTTTGTCCTGGAAGATGAATTTTCTGTTACTTACAGTTATGTTTTATAGTGAACATATCATGTATTTTGTTGCTAATTTGGGGACATGAGGGTACCCATCATTTCACAAGGTGAACATCTGAATCACACTTTATGAGTCTGAATCATATGAGTCCTCCTCCCAAATAATATGCTATCATTAGTCTAATGCTTTTATATAATTCAAGATAAAAATAATATTAAATTAAGAGTCATAATAAGACTTTATGGCACAGGCAGGGCTGATAATATAGCTTTAAGTTTGTTTTGAATATAGTAAATCATTGAACATACAAAACTTATAAAAAAGCAAGAGGGAGAACAAAGCGCTCATGGTCCTATCACTTGCAGGTAAATATAGTTAGCATTTAGGCATATTTGCTCTTCAACCTTTTGTTTTCAATTATTTATATACTTAAGATCATGCTGTATTTACTGTTTAAAATTTTTAATATTATAAATAATTTCCCTGTATTAAAAAACTGTCTTTAAACATTATAACATCTTTTAAAATGACTATGTAATATTTAATTGCTTTGTATACATTTTCAATTCTTTTTTGATTGCATATTTTAGGTTATTGACATTATTCTTGCTCCATTATGAAGTTATCATTATTGCATACTTATTTTCTCCTTTGTTAATTGTTCATATTCTCTGCTTTTTATTTTTGTGGTGGGTGACTTTGTTACTGTAATATCCCTCTATCTTGTTGGCATTATATTTCCCTTATGCTAATATTAATTTATCTTTTCTCCTTTTTTGATTGAGTTTAACAAAAGGTAATTTTATTTAAATGGTTCTAAAATATGACTTTGGCTTTATGTTATGATTTTACTGATAAAATAGTGTTAAAAGTTATTTTCCTTATTCTTTAAGCTCTAGTTTCCATCTTATGGTGCTTTTTTAGAGTTGCTTCTTTAAAAAAAAATTCAGGAATTCAGTAAGGAGGTCTTTATTTTTTTAACAGTAAAAATGATAGTATACCTGTAAACCCAGCAGTTGGGAGGCCGAGCCAGGTGGATCACTTGAGGTCTGGAGTTCGAGACCAGACTGGCCAACATGGTGAAACCCCGTCTCTACTAAAAATACAAAAATTAGCCGGGTGTGGTGGCATGCTCCTGTAATCCCAACTACTTGGCAGGCTGAGGCAGGAGAATTGCTTGTACCCAGGAGGTGGAGGTTGCAGCGAGCCGAGATAGCACCACTGCACTCCAGCCTGGGCAATGAGAGCAAAACTCCGCCTCAAAGAAAAAAAAAGATATTAAAGATACAAACAATTTTATAATAATGTTTCAAGGACTTACCATCCATATTTAACTAAACTAGATATTTTGTCTTATTTGCTACAGATATGTTATTTATTTTTAAAAATCTAAATAGCTAAATGCCACCAACACTATTTTATTCTCCAGTGTTCCCAAAATAAGCCAGTACTAGTGTTCATATATTATTTCCATGCATGTTTTTAAAGTTATAATCAATATATGGCTATACATTACATACAGTACCGATTTGCTTATTTTTGAAACTCATATATAATATTATTTATATTTTTCTTTTGTGATACAGTCATGTTGATACATAGAAATATAGTTTCATTTAAATCAATTTCTCATCCTTGGAATTATTGACATTTTAGGTCAGATAATTCTTTGTTGTGAAGGAGGCAGTCCTGTGCACTGTAGGATGTTTAGCAGCATCCCTAGCCACTACCCACTGAAAAGATCCTTTAAAAGATGCTCATTCTTTCATTACTGGTAACCATGGCAATGGAGCATCCTCACTCCCAGGTGTGACAACCAAAAATGTCCCCAGACACTGCCAAATGATCCTTAAAGGACAAAATCACCCCTGGTTGAAAACTGCTTTTTTAAACTAATGTGGTAATACATTTTAAGAAGGCTTATCAATTCCTGTTTGATGAACAGTTAGGCTGTTTACAGCCTTCAATATTGCAGATGCTGCAAAGGACAATGTAATGCATGTCTTCTGTGCACTTATGCTAGAATTTTCCTAGGGTACATACCTATTAGTGGATTTGCTGCCTTATAAAGAATGTACGTCTTCCAATTTAAAAGATACATCAATAACTTGAAAACAGTTAAACAAATTTAAACAAGCACAAGCAATGTAAAGTTTCTTGTTGTTACACATCTTTGCCAATATTTTATTTTATCAGCATTTTAACATTTTTATCAGTTACTTATGTACAAATAGTAACTCATGATCATTTTAATTTCCATTGCCATAGTTACCAGTAAGGGTGAGCATCTTTTCAGCATTTTATCAATCACTTTTGATTCCTGTTCTGTGAATTGCCTACTCATATCCTGTTTCTACTTTCAAATGAAGTTTTAATTATTTATACTTTTTTTTTTGAGACTGAGTCTAGCTGTGTCGCCCAGGCTGGAGTGCTCAAATTTAGTTTTACTTGACATGTAAAATTGTATGTATTTATTATGTACATCAAGATGTTTTAAACTATATATATGTTGTGAAATGATGAAATCTAGCCATGTTTTTCAAAATAACTGTAGAAGTTAATTTAGAAACAAGCTTTATATTTTCTGAGTCTTTGCCTTAGTTTATTGTGACTTCTGTTCAACAATTAAAAATAATGTAGTGAAAATTTCTAGCTTTCACTTTTGTCATTGTACTTTGTATGTTTACTTTTTAAAATTCTAAACCAGAAAAATACTTTTATTTAAGTGTTGAAACTTTGCTGTTTTTATGTTTTGGCTTTTATTATTATTTATTTATTTATTGTATTTTAAGTTCTAGGGTACATGTGCACAACGTGCAGGTTTGTTACATGTGTATACATGTGTCATGTTGGTGTGCTGCACCCATTAACTCGTCATTTACATTAGGTATATCTCCTAATGCTATCCCTCCCCCCTCCCCCCACCCCACAACAGGCCCCCAGTGTGTGATGTTTCCCTTCCTGAGTCCGAGTGTTCTCATTGTTCAGTTCCCACCTATGAGTGAGAACATGTGGTATTTGGTTTTCTGTCCTTGCGATAGTTTGCTGAGAATGATGGTTTCCAGCTTCATCCATGTCCCTACAAAGGACATGAACTCATCCTTTTTTATGGCTGCATAGTATTCCATGGGGATTAAGAAAAGTATGTGCCACATTTTCTTAATCCATTCTGTCATTGATGGACATTTGGGTTGGTTCCAAGTCTTTCCTATTGTGAATAGTGCCGCAATAAACATATGTGTGCATGTGTCTTTATAGCAGCATGATTTATAATCCTTTCGATTTATACTCAGTAAGGGGATGGCTGGGTCAAATGGTATTTCTAGTTCTAGATCCTTGAGGTATCCCCTCACTGTCTTCCACGATGGTTGAACTAGTTTACAGTCCCACCAACAGTGTAAAAGTGTCCCTATTTCTCCACATCCTCTCCAGCACCTGTTGTTTCCTGATTTTTCTTTTTTTTTTACTTTATTATTATTATACTTTAAGTTTTAGGGTACATGTGCACAATGCGCAGGTTTGTTACATATGTACACATGTGCCATGTTGGTGTGCTGCACCCATTAACTCATCATTTAGCATTAGGTATATCTCCTAATGCTGTCCCTCCCCCATCCCCCCACTCCACAACAGTCCCCAGAGTGTGATGTTCCCCTTCCTGTGTCCATGTGTTCTCATCGTTCAATTCCCACCTATGAGTGAGAACATGCAGTGTTTGTTTTGTTGTCCTTGCAATAGTTTACTGGCAATGATGATTTCCAGTTTCATCCATGTCCCTACAAAGGACATGAACTCATCATTTTTTATGGCTGCATGGTATTCCATGGTGTATATGTGCCACATTTTCTTAATCCAGTCTATCGTTGTTGGACATTTGGGTTGGTTCCAAGTCTTTGCTGTTGTGAATAGTGCCACAATAAACATACATGTGCATGTGTCTTTATAGCAGCATGATTTATAGTCCTTTGGGTATATACCCAGTAATGGGATGGCTGGGTCAAATGGTATTTCTAGTTCTAGATCCCTGAGGAATCGCCACACTGACTTCCACAATGGTTGAACTAGTTTACAGTCCCACCAACAGTGTAAAAGTGTTCCTATTTCTCCACATCCTCTCCAGCACCTGTTGTTTCCTGACATTTTAATGATCTCCATTCTAACTGGTGTGAGATGGTATCTCATTGTGGTTTTGATTTGCATTTCTCTGATGGCCAGTGATGATGAGCATTTTTTCTTGTGTCTTTTGGCTGCATAAATGTGTTCTTTTGAGAAGTGTCTGTTCATATCCTTCACCCACTTTTTGATGGTTTTTTTTTTTCTTGTAAATTTGTTTGAGTTCATTGTAGATTCTGGATATTAGCCCTTTATCAGATGAGTAGATTGCAAAAATTTTCTCCCATTCTGTAGGTTGCCTGTTCACTCTGATGGTAGTTTCTTTTGCTGTGCAGAAGCTCTTTAGTTTAATGAGATCCCATTTGTCAATTATGGCTTTTGTTGCCATTGCTTTTTTTGTTTTAGACAAGAAGTCCTTGCCCATGCCTATGTCCTCAATGGTATTGCCTAGGTTTTCTTCTAGGGTTTTTATGGTTTTAGGTCTAACGTGTAAGTCTTTAATCCATCTTGAATTAATTTTTGTATAAGGTGTAAGGAAGGGATCCAGTTTCAGCTTTCCACATATGGCTAGCCAGTTTTCCCAGAACCATTTATTAAATAGGGAATCCTTTCCTCATTGCTTGTTTCTGTCAGGTTTGTCAAAGATCAGATGGTTGTAGATGTGTGGTATTATTTCTGAGAGCTCTATTCTGTTCCATCGGTCTATATGTCTGTTTTGGTACCAGTACCATGCTGTTTTGGTTACTGTAGCCTTGTAGTATAGTTTGAAGTCAGGTAGGGTGATGCCTCCAGCTTCGTTCTTTTGGCTTAGGATTGTCTTGGCAATGTGGGCTCTCTTTTGGTTCCATAAGAACTTTAAAGTAGTTTTTTCGAATTCTGTGAAGAAAGTCATTGGTAGCTTGATGGAGATGGCATTGAATCTATAAATTACCTTGGGCACTATGGCCATTTTCACGATATTGATTCTTCCTACCCATGAGCATGGAATTTTCTTCCATTTGTTTGTGTCCTCTTTTATTTCGTTAAGCAGTGGTTTGTAGTTCTCCTTGAAGAGGTCCTTCACATCCCTTGTAAGTTGTATTCCTAGGTATTTTATTCTCTTTGAAGCAAGTGTGAATGGGAGTTCACTCATGATTTGGCTCTCTGTTTGTCTGTTATTGGTGTATAAGAATGCTTGTGATTTTTGCACATTGATTTTGTATCCTGACACTTTGCTGAAGTTGGTTATCAGCTTATGGAGAGTTTGGGCTGAGATGATGAGGCTTTCTAAATATATAATCATGTCATCTGCAAACAGGGACAACTTGACTTCCTCTTTTCCTAATTGAATACCCTTTATTTCTTTCTCCTGCCTGATTGCCCCGGCCAGAACTTCCAACACTATGTTGAATAGGAGTGGTGAGAGAGGGCATCCCTGTCTTTTGCCAGTTTTCAAAGGGAATGCTTCCAAGTTTTTGCCCATTCAGTATGATATTGTCTGTGGGTTTGTCATAAATAGCTCTTATTATTTTGAGATCCGTCCCATCAATACCTAATTTATTGAGAGTTTTTAGCATGAAGGGCTGTTGAATTTTGTCAAAGGCCTTTTCTGCATCTATTGAGATAATCATGTGGTTTTTGTCTTTGGTTCTGTTTATATGCTGGATTACGTTTACTGATTTGCATATGTTGAACCAGCCTTGCATCCCAGGGATGAAGCCTACTTGATCATGGTGGATAAGCTTTTTAATGTGCTGTTTCACTCCGTTTGCCAGTATTTTATTGAGGATTTTTGCATCGATGTTCATCAGGGATATTGTTCTAAAATTCTGTTTTTTTGTTGTGTCTCTGCCAGACTTTGGTATCAGGATGATGCTGGCCTCATAAAATGAGTTAGGGAGGATTCCCTCTTTTTCTATTGATTGGAGTAGTTTCAGAAGGATTGGTACCAGCTCCTCCTTGTACCTCTGGTAGAATTCATTTATTTTAACAGATTATTTGAATATAATTGACAACCTACAATAAACTGCTAAAATTTGAGTTATGCAATTTATTATTTTTGATGTATGTATAGACCTGTGACACCATCACTGCATTTAAGAAAATGAGGCCAGGCACAATGGCTCACGTCTGTAATCCTGGCACTTTGGGAGGCTGAGGCGGGTGGATTGCGAGGTCAGGAGTTCGAGACCAGCCTGGCCAACATGGCGAAACACTGTCTCTACTAAAAATATAAAAATTAGCCGGGTGTGGTGGTGCACGCCTGTAGTCCCAGCTACTCAGCAGGCTGAGGCAGGAGAATCACATGAACCCGGGAGGCTGAGGTTGCAGTGAGCTGAGGTCCTGCCATTGTACTCCAGCCTGGGTAACAACAGCAAGACTCTACGTCTCTCTCTCTCTCTCTCTCTCTCTCTCACACACACACACACACACACACACACACACATAGACACACAGAACATACCTTTCATTCTCAAATGTTTCCTTGATAGTCACCCCCTTCTATCTCCAGGCAGCCACTGATCCGCTTTCTGTCACCAAAGATTCATTTGCATTTTCTGGAATTTCATATAAAGTGAAACCATATAGTATGTATTATTCTTTGGCTCTTTTCCTGAAGCATAATTATTTTGAGATTCATCCATGTTGTTGTACACATCAACAATTCATTGTTCTTTACTTTTGAGTATATTTCCATTGTATGAATATATAACAATTGGTTTATCCATTCACCTGTTGAATATTTGGGTTGTTTTTAGGTCTTAGCTGTTAAAAGTAAAGTTGCTAGAAACATGTACAAGCATTTGTATGGCTATAATCTTTCACATTTCTAGGGGTGAAATGGCTGAGTCATGTGATAGGTTTACATATAACTTTATAAAACTACCATTTCCAAGTGGTTGCAACATTTTTCAAGTGCATTAACAGAGACTTCCAGTTGCTCCACCTTTTCACCAACTCTTAGTTTCATCAGTGTTTTAAATGTAAGCTATTTTATAAAGGTATGTTAAACAGCTCAGGTATTAGTATTTTTCAATTTCTTTACGTTTCTAATATATATTGTAAAAATTCATTTTCTGTGTGCTACATCCTCAGGGATAAAACATATCCATATGTTGTGTTGGTGTGTGTTTATAGCTCTCACAATTGTTTGATTTTTATCCAATTTCATGTTAAGCTGAAATGAAAATGTTCAAGTAGTATATTTGTTTTCATATTTGAAGAGAGTCAAGTATATAGATTCTCTCACTAATCTGGTCATTATAGGAGTAAAAACATAGAGGAAAATTGTGGAAAAAACATACCCATGTTAGGGCATATGAACTATATTTCCAAGTTTTTTATTTGCTTGTAACGTTAGACAGATGTCTGGCCTCTTTGGATCTTATCTGAAAATTACAGGTATAAAATGTTTGCTTTATCTGTTTACATACTCCCTGAAAAAAGGTTTATTTTTTAAAGCAGGTTCTTATTACACAGGCTTATCAAATGTAAGCTATAGTAAGCATTTTATCTAAATTAGTTCCTGTTACAATTAAAGGATGAAAATTACTGAAGCTTCACTTTCTGATAATTAAGAGTCATAAGATGGCCAGGCACGGTGGCTCACGCCTGTAATCCCAGCACTTTGGGAGGCCAAGACGGGTGGATCACGAGGTCAGGAGATCAAGACCATCCTGGCTAACACGGTGAAACCCCGTCTCTACTAAAAATACAAAAAATTAGCCAGGCGTGGTGTTGGGCACCTGTAGTCCCAGCTACTCGGGAGGCTGAGGTAGGAGAATGGCATGAACCCGGGAGGCAGAGTTTGCAGTGAGCTGAGATCGTGCCACTGCACTCCAGCCTGGGCAACAGAACGAGACTCTGTCTCAACAGAAAAAAAAAAAAAAGAATTATGTAGTTCACAGTTCTACTCTGAAGGATTAATTTTTTGAAATAATTGACAGAATTTAAAGGCAAATGGAAACTTTCTCATTAATATTGATTGCTGCACAAGTTTAAATATTAATAGTTCATTTTTTTTAAACATTATCTAAACTATGATGAATCATGAGATATAACTTTGGGAAATATTAGAACAAAGTATCTAAAAACTAAGCAGGAGCAAAAATGTTGATAATATTGCAAATGAGAGGTGAAAGTGTTTTCCTGTGCTTTTGTTTGCAAGTAGGTCACAAGTGTCCACTGGAACATAGTAAAAAATAATTTAGAAACCTGAACCTGAATGCGCGTGCACACACACACACACACACACACGTATCTAAAGATATAGATATATTCCATGAAGAAGATAATGAATCCTTTTGTGCTGTTATATTATAAATGGACTATTATACTTTAGTTGTTAGTATTAAATCACAAAATTATAGCTATGTTTAGAATAATAACTTACATTTTTTGTTTTTATATTTCAAAACTTAAATTTTACCTTGTGAGTTATTTTTGTAAATATACAGAGATGGGAGATTATAATTAATGTAGAGAGCTGTGAATGAAAGTTATGAGAATCAGATTGCATGCAGTTATTGTTAGCAGCCCCAGGATATACTATTATGGTATGGTATGGTTACCCAACTTCTCTTTTGTTTGCCGTTTTTCATCTCCCAAAATAGCCTCAAGGAACCATAATGACAGAGGTTTTCTTCTTTGAGGCATGAAGAAGGAAGGGTAAACGTAAAGGGACACATTTCAAATATAGTGAGCCAACTCTAAAGAACATTTCTCTAAATACCTGCTTACAATTAACTATCTGCTTTTATCTCGTTGGCTACTACTATTTCTAAAGAAAGCTGGGAAATACAGGTTTAAATGCAGGCGCGTAATGTTTTTAAAAAAGGGTTTTTAAAACATTTTTTTTCTTTCCAACTTGTATTTTACATTCAAGGGATACATGTGTAGGTGGGTTGCATGGATAAATTGTGTGTCATGGGGTTTTGGCATATGAATAATATTGTCACCCAGGTAGTCATCATAATATCTGAGAGACAGTTTTTCAATCCTCACCCTCCTCCCACCCTCCATCCTCAAGTAGACCCAAGTGTCTATTGTTCCCTTCTTTGTGACCATGTGTACTCTATAGTTAGCTCAAATTTATAAGTGAGAACACATGGCATTTGGGTGTTCGGTTTTCTGTTCCTGCATTAATTCACTTAGGATAACATCCTCCAGCTCCACTCATGTTGCTGCAAAAGGCATGATCTCATTTTTCTTTATGAATACATAGTATTCCATGGTATATCTGTACCACATTTTCTTTATCCAGTTCACCCATTGATAAGCATCTAAGTTGATTCAATGTCGTTCATTGTTATTGTAAATAGTGCTGCAATGAACGTATGTGTGCATGTGTCTGTATGATAGAATGATTTATATTCCTTTGGGCATATACACAGTAATAAGATTACTGGGTCAAGTCGAAGTTCTATTACAAGTTCTTTGATAAATCTTCAGACTGCTTTCCACAGTGTCTACATTAATTTACATTCCCACCAGCAGTGTGTAAGAGTTTCGTTTTCTCTGCAACCTTGCCAGCATCTGTTATTTTTTGATTTTAATAATAGCCATTCTGAGTGGTGTGAGATGGTATTTCATTATGGTTTTGATTTTCATTTCCCTAATGATTAGTGATATTGAGCATTTTTTCATATGCTTGTTGGCCGCATGTATGTCTTCCTTTGAGAAGTGATTGTTCATATCCTTTGCCCATTTTTAAAAAATGGGGTGGGTTGTTTGTTAATTGTGGATTTGTTTAAGCTCCTTATACATTCTAGATATTAGACCTTTGTTGGGTGCATGAATAGTTTGCAAATATTTTCTCCCATTCTGTAGATTGTCATTTACTCTATTGATAGTTTGTTTTTGCTGTGCAGAAGCTCTTTAGTTTAATTAGGTCCCACTTGCCTATTTTTGTTTTGTTGCAATTGCTTTTAGAGTCTTCGTCATGAAATTTTTGTCAGGCCCGATGTCCAGAATGGTATTTCCTAGGTTTTCTTCTAGGGTTTTTATAATTTTAGGTTTCACATTTAAGAATTTGATCCATCTTGAGTTGATTTTTGTATATAGTATAAGATAGGGTTCCAGTTTTATTCTTCTGCATATGGCTAATGAGTTATCCCAGCACCATTTATTGAATATGGAGTCTTTTCCCCAATGCTTGTTATTGTCCAGTTTGTCAAAGATCAGATAGTATTAGGTGTGTGGCTTGCTTTATTTCTGGGTTCTCTAATCTCTTCCATTTGTCTGTGTTTGTTTTTATATCAAGTACCATGCTGTTTTGATTACTGTAGCCTTGTAGTATAGTTCCTTTTGCTTAGGGTTGCTTTAGCTATTCAGGCTCTTTTTTGGTTCTAACTGATTTTTAGAATATTTTTTTCTAATTCTGTGGAAAATGTTGTTGGTAGTTTGATAGGTATAGCATTGAACCTGTAAATATCTATAAATTGCTTTCTGCACTATGGCCGTTTTAACAATATTGATTCTTCCTATCCATGAGCATAGAATGTTTTTTCATTTGTTTGTGTCATGTCTGATTTTTGTAAGCAGTGTTTTGTAATTCTTGTTGTAGAGATCATTCACCTCCTTGGCTAGCTCTGTTCCTAGGTATTTTATTCCTTTTGTGGCCATTGTGAATGGGATTGCGTTCTTGATTTGGCTCTCAGCTTAGAGGTTATTGACATTATTGGTGTATGGAAATGCTACTGATTTTTGAACATTGATTTTGTATCCTGAAACTTTGCTGAAGTTGTTTAACAGAACTAAGAACTTTGGGCAGAGATTATGAGGGCTTTTGGGTACAGAATCATATCTTTTGTGAAGAGGGATAGTTTGACTCCCTGTCATCCTATTTGTATGCATTTTATTTTTTCTCTTGACTGCTTATTCTGCTAGGACTCAAGTACTATGTTGAATAGCAGTGGTGAGAGTGAGCATCCTTATCCTGTTCTAGTTCTCAAGGGGAATCTTCCAACTTTTGCTCATTCAGTATGATGTTGGCTGTGAGTCTTTCATAGATACCTTTCATTATTTTGAGATATGTTCCTTTGATGCCTAGTTTGTTGAGAATTTTTAACGTGAAGTGATGTTGAATTTTATCGAAAGCCTATTCTGCATCTACTGAGATGATAATGTGCTTTTTTTCTTTAGTTGTATTTATGTGATGAATCACATTTATTGATTTGTTTATGTTGAAACAAACTTGCATCCTAGGGACAAAGCCTACTTTATCATGGTGGACTAGCTATTTGATGTGATGTTGGATTCAGATTGCTAGTATTTTACTGAGGATTTTTGAATCTATGTTAATCAGGGATACTGCCCTGAAGTTTTCCTTTCATATTGTGTTTCTGCCAGGTTTTGGTATCAGAGTGATGCTGGCCTCATAGAATGAGTTAGGTAGGAATCCCTCCTCCTCAATTATTTACAATACTTTTGGTAGGATTGGTACAAGCTCTCCTTTATATATTTGGTAAAATTTGGCTGTGAATCTGTATAGTCTAGAGCATTTTTTGTTTGGTAGGTTTCTTATTACTGATTCAATTTTGGAATTTGTTATTGATCTGTTCAGAGTTTCAATTTCTTCCTGGTTCAATCTTGGGAGGTTGTGTGTTTCTAAAAGTTTATCCATTTCTTTTAGATTTTCTAGTTTGTGTGCATAGAAGTGTTTATAGTAGTCTCTGAGTGTTTTTTGTATTTGTATATGGTCGGTGGTTATATTGCCTTTTCATTTCTAATTGTGTTTATTTGAATCTTCTCCATTTTTTTCTTTGTCTAGCTAGCAGTCTATCTATCTTATTTATTCTTTCCAAGAACCGATTGTTAGTTTTGTTGATCTTTTGTGTGATTTTTCTCATCTTTATTCCATTCAGTTCACCTCTGATTTTGGTTATTATTTTTTCTTTTGCTAGCTTTGGGATTAGATTGCTCCTGTTTTTCTAGTTCTGCTAGGTGTAATGTTAGGTTATTAATTGGAGACCTTTCTAACTTTTTAATGTAAGCATTTAGTGCTATAAACTTTCTTCTTTACCATGCTTTAGCTGTCTCCCAGAGATTTTGGTATGTTGTGAATTTATTTTCATTAGTTTTAAAGATTTTTTTATTTTTGCCTTAATTTTATTCTTTACTCATAGTCATTTAGGAACAAGTTGTTAATTTCCATATTTTTATGGTTTTAAGGGCACTTGTTGGTATTAATTTTCATTTGTATCATGCTGTGGTCCAAGAGTGTGATTGGTATCATTTTTGTTTTTTTGGATTTGTTGAGAATTGCGTTATGGTTAAGTGTGTGGTCAATTTTAAAGTATGTACCATGTGCAAGTGAGAAGAATGTATTTTCTGTTCTTGTTGGAGGTAGTGTTCTATAGATGTCTGTTAGGTCCATTTGGTCAAGCATGAAGTTTAGGTTCCAAATATCTTTGTTAGTATTCTGCCTTGAAGATTTGTTCAAAATTGTCCGTGGGATGTTGAGGGCTCCTACTATCATTGTGCAGTTATCTAAGTCTCTTCATAGATTTCTAAGAAGTTGCTTTATAAATCTGGGTGTGCCTGTGTTCAGTGAATATATATTTAGGATAGTTAGGTATTCTTGTTGAATTGATCCCTTTATCATTATTTAATGTCCTTCTTTGTGCTTTTTGATCATTGTTGGCTTAATGTCTGTTTTGTCTGAAATAAGAATGGCAATCCTTGCCTTTTTCTGTTTTCCATTTGCTTAATCTTTCTCCATCCCTTTACTTCAAGCCTGTGGATATCTTTCCATGTGAAATGGGTCTCTTGAAGACAGCATACAGTTGAGTCTTGGTTCTTTATCCAATTTTTCACTCTGGCTTTTAAGTGGGATGGTTAGCCCATTTACATTCAGTGTGTTTTGTTTCCATGTAAAACACTTCCTTAAGGACATGTTGTAAGGAAGGTCTGATGATAACAATTTATTTTGTACTTGCTTGTCTTAAAAAATTTTATTTCTCCTTTGCTTATAAAGCTTAGTTTGGCCAGATATGAAATTTTTGGTTGAAATTTCTTTTCTTTAAGAATACTGAATATAGGCCCCAAATCTCTTCTGGCTTGCAGGGTTTTTGCTGAAAGTTCCACTGTTGTCAGCCCTGCGGAGTTCCCTTTATAGGTGACCTGCCCATTTTCTCTAGCCACTTTCCATAATTTTTCTTTCACATTGACCTTGAATAATCTGAAGACTATGTGTGCTGGGGATGTTTGTCTTATACCATATATTGCAGAGGTTCTCTGAAGTTCCTGAATTTGCATATTGACATTTCTAGCAAGATTGGGAAAATTTTTATGGACAATATACTCAAATATTTTTTTTCTAGTTGTTTGATCTCCTTCTCCCTCTTTCAGGAATGCCAATGAGTCATAGATTTTGTCTCTAAACAATCCCATATTTCTCAGCGGTGATAATTTTTACATTTTTTTCTTTATATTTGCCTGACTAATTGGACTAACTGTTCTTTGAGCTCTGAGGTTCTTTCCTCAGCTTGATCTATTGTGCTGTTAATACTTCTGATTGTGTTATGAAATTCTTGTAGCAAGTTTTTCAGCTCTATCAGCTTAGTTTGTTTCTTTCTTTAAGTGGCTATTTCATCTTTCTTTTGAATCATTTTACTGAATTCCTTAGATTCATTCTAATTGGTTTCAACTTTTCTTGAAACTTGATAATCTTTGTAGTCATTCAGATTCTGAATTCTGTGTCTGTCATTTCACCTATTTCAGTCTGTTAAGAACCATTGCTGGGGAGATAGTGCTGCCCTTTGGAGGTAAGGAGAGACTCTGGCTTTAAAATTTGCTAGAGATCTTGTGCTGGTTCTTTCTAATCTGTGTGAGCTGATGTTCCTTTAACTGTAGTGTAATTTGAGTATAGTCAGTTGACTTAGTTTCTGAATGTTTTCCGAGGCTGAGGCTTTGTGCAAGGTCTTTACTTGTGGCTGAATTCTTGTACCTGGTTTCATAGGAGGGTATATTAGCAAAGTAATTTTTGGTGTTGAAGTTTGGGCTGTGATCCAGTTGATGTCACTTAAGCATAATGGTCAGTAGGTAGGATCTTAGCCATGTCGCTCCTCTGTATTTCCTCATGATTGAAGCCATGATCCCTCTCAGTGCTCTGAGAGTGTATGCTCCTCTCCCATGTGAATGCTGGCCACAGATCTTAGCTTGGACTCCCTTGCTGTGCATCCCTGAGAGAGTTCAAGCTTTTTATTTCCTCCCCAGCTTGGGGGTTGCAGGGGAAAGGACCTTGGCAGTGGCAATGGCGGAAGGCCTTTTACTTGTCTCTTGGGGCTCCACCACAGAGAAATGCAGAGCTGCTGCCTATTCTTATTAGAATGATAAGCCCAGGTGTGGCAGCTGTGCTGTGGGCCTAAGCCAGGGGGGCCTGCATGGTGAAGAGCAGGGGTGGTGGAGGGATTACAGGAAATATAATCTGGCCTCTTTGTTAGCAGTGAGGATTCTATATGGGTCTGCAGCAATTTGATTCTTGCCTCCTTGAAGGAAAGAATTCGTCCAAGGGTCATAAGGCAGAGTGAGAGACAGAGGCAAGTTTTAGAGCAGGAGTGAAAGTTTATTAAAAAAGTTTTAGAGCAAGAACAAAAGAGAGTAAAGTACACTTGGAAGAGGACCAAGTGGGTGACTTGAGAGATCGAAGCATGATATTTGGCCTTTGACTTAGGGTTTTATACATAGGCATGGTTGCATCTCTTCTCCCTTGATTCTTCCCTTGGGGTGGGCTATTCACCTGTGCAGCAGCCTGCCAGCACTTAGGAGAGGTGACATGTGCAATGTGGTTACTGAAGTTGTGTGTACACTCATTTGAGGAGTTTTTCCCTTACCAGTTGAGTGTTCCTAGAGGAAGATCATATACCAGTTAAGCTCCTCCATTTTGCCTCTTAATGCATATGCTTGAGCCCACTCACCCAACTCCTGAGATCTTATTGGGAAGCTGCTAATCACCAGCTTCAGGTGTTTTCTGTCTATTGAAATGACCTGTCCTTGGTGCCAGCTATAACCAATTATTATTATAGAGAGATAGTTTAACAAGCATCTGATCATCACTTGATGGCTGCCTGAGATTCCCTGGAGGTACCCTCTCCTGCCCTTCTCATGTCTGCGTAGCTACCAACTCTAACATCTTCTCTGTAAGGCAGCCATGGCTTGCTGGAAGTGCGAGTAAAGCACCCAGGTTCTTTGTTCCTTTCTCAGCTTGGTTGCAGCAAAGGTGGGGGCCACCATCCTGGGTTTCCATCCCAGAGAGACACAGAGCCACTGCCAGTGGTAATGTTTGCTAGGTATGCGGCATCTGCACTGTGTACCTGAGCTGACGGCCCTGCCTGCTGAAGAGCAGGGGCGGCAGGGGCTCACAGGGAAGAAAAACTGGACTCCTCTCTGTATGGCAGCTACAGAGTACTGGAAGTGCCAGCAAAGCAGAGTCTTTGTTTCCCAGACGGAGGGCAGCGAGGGTGGTACTGCCACAGTGTCAGTGGTAGAAGGACTTACAGTTGCCTCTGGGATCTCCACCACAGTGAAATCCAGAGCTGTACTAATGGGAATGTTCAGCCAGAGATGGGGCAGCTGCACTACAGGCCTGAGCCAGGGGCCCTACCTGGTGAAAAGCAGGGGTTCGGGGGCTCACAGGAAAAAGATACTGGGCAGGTGGCGAGACGTGTTTCAGCAGTGGCAAAAATGACAGGCTGGTCTGTTACCTCTAGGAGCTCTGTCCCAGAGAAATGCAGAGCTGCCACCTGCCAGAGTGCTCAGGTGTGGGTAGTGTGACTGTGCTGTGGCCCGAGGTCAGCAGGCCCTGACCAGTGAGGAGTAGCAGGGGCAGAGACCCACATGGAAAACAACCTAGCTGCTTTACCATAAGGCAGTTTCAGCAGAAAAAGAAAATGTGTTCTAATCCTAGGGAAGGAGCAGAAGAAAAATTCAGTTAGCAACTAGTGGTCTCTGGGACAATAAAATAGAAGATCATCAGTGTGGGTAATTACTGAAAGATATGCTGTATGAAATGTTGATATATAATTGTCCCCAAATTGGAAGTTGATGCACTTGTCATGAGGCAAATTTTTATTTCTTTGCTTACCAAGTGAATGGTTTACCAAAAGAAATAATTATTTACTTACCATGTTTAACTTAACCCAACCTACAGTATGACTAAGAAAATACTGTTAGTAAAATAATTTAGGTTGTATTCTCTCAAACTTTCTTTTTTGAAATTAAATCTGACTAATTGAGAGGTGGACTACTAATCATTGCTGTCTTTTGTACCTTCTCTTTGAAATTTCTATTTGAGATCCAAGACTCATCTGACCTTTAGTTGATCCACTTTCTCATTTTACCTTCCTTATGGCCAAGACATCAGTAAGTGACAACCAGGAGAAAGAAAACGCATAGTAACAGAACTCAGCCACATATTTGAAAGCGGAATTGTAATCTACCAAAAGTATGCTGTGTAATTTATGATTTTATAAATGAACATGAGTTAATCATATATAATTTCACAATTTTAAAAGCCCCCAAATTGGGGCTTATCCTGCAGTGTTTTTGGTTTCATCCAGTGATATAGTTTGGATGTTTTCCCTTCCCAAATCTCATATTGAATTGTAATCCCCAATGCTGGAAGTAGGATTGGTAGGAAGTGATTGGATGATGGGGGTGGTTTTCTCAGGAATGGTTTAGTACCATCCCTTGGTACTATACTTCCAATAGTGAGTGAGTTCTCATGAGATCCGGTCATTTAAAAGTGTGTAGCATCTCCCCCTGTCTCTCTTGCTCCTGCTCTGGCCATGTGATATGCCTAATCCGCCTTTGCCTTTTGGCATGATTGTAAGTTTCTGTGGGCCTCCTGTGAAGCCAAGCAGATGCCATCATGCTTCCCATACAGACTGTAGAACTGTGAGTCAATTAAACCTCTTTTCTTTATAAATTACCTGGTCTGAAGAGTTTCTTTATAGCAATGTGAGAATGGACTAATGCACCAAGGAAAAAAATTAAGGGTGAGCAAGTAGTGTTCAACAGCAAATTTTTATTGAATGGTTATTTCTTGCTGGGCAGGGCTAACTCGTCAGGCAATGTGCCTGGAGTTGGCAATGTATGGGCTTTTGGCAATTGCATTTATACTCATGTAAATCCACTTTCACTTACAGGCAAATTAAGGGGTGGGTCAATGCAAATTGAGGGGTAAGTTATTTAGAATTTTTTAGGAAAGGTGTAGTAACTTCTGGGTCATTGCCATTGCATGTGTAAACTGTTGTGGCACTGATAGGAGTGTCTTATGCTAATGAGTAATGAGGGCAGCCAGGGATTGCTTTCATCCCCCTTTGCTGGTTTCTGCCAGTTTTTTTCACTTTATCCTGTCTGGACAAGGTCCTGTTTTGATCAGCATATTTGTGACAAGAAAACAAGTCCTGTTGGTCTCCTACCTCATTCCTTCCTTGGAGATCAGATACTCCTCCTTAATCATAAGGGCGCTGCAGAATGGTGGAGATCCATGTTATAAATACAGTTGCCAAAAGACTATGATTGCTGCTGTCTCTGCTGTCATACTGCTGTGTTTGTCACTGCCTCTCACTTGCCATCTTCATCCTTTTGTTGCTGCCAGATGATGCAACACAGGTGAGCCCCAAACTGGGGCTTTAAAGAGGATTCTTGGCTTCATCCAGGAAAGAATTCAAGGGCAAGCTGGTGGTGTTAGATGGCAACATTTTATTGAATGGTACTGCTCTTTCTGAAGCAGGGCTAACTCATAGGTGGTGGGCCCGGAGTTAGCCATGTGTAGTCTTTTGGAAACCGTATTTATAGTCATGTAAACTCACTGTCAATTGCATGCAAATTAAAAGGTGGGTCAATGGATATTGAGGTATTGAGGGGTAGATTACTTAGAACTTTTGTTTGTTTGCTTGTTTTGAGATGGAGTCTCACTCTACTGCCAGGCTGGAGTGCTGTGGCACAATCTCAACTCACTGCAACTCTCTGCCTCCCAGGTTCAAGTGATTCTCCTGCCTCAGCCTCCCAAGTAGCTGGGGCTACAGGTGCGTGCCACCATGCCCAGCTAATTTTTGTATTGTTAGTAGAGATGGGGTTTCACTATATTGGCCAGGATGGTCTCAGTCTCTTGACCTCCTGATCTGCCCACCTCAGCCTCCCAAAATGTACTTAGAACTTTTAAGGAAAGGGGCAGTAACTTCCAGATTGTTACCATGGTAAAGGGTGGTAACTTCAGGATTGTTGCATGGTATTTATAAGCTGTCATGGAACTGGTGGTATTGTCTTATGCTAATGAGCAATGATGGCAGCTGGGGATCACCCTGATTATTATCTTATGGTTCCTGCCAATTTCTTCACTTTATCTTGTGTGGACAAGATCCTGTTTTGGTCAGCAGGGTTGTGACCAGAAAACAAGTTCTCTTAGTCTTCTACCTCAATATGATTCTATTCATTACAAAACACACACACACACACACACACACACACACACACATCTAATCTGTTATATTAGAAATAGGATAGTGGATACATTTCAAGAGGTTGAAGGAGTGGTGATTGGAGGAGCTATGACCAGGGATTTGCAGATTTTAGAAATGTTCTATTTTTTCATCTTACATGAGTGTATTTCATTTGAGCTAATTCATTGAGCTGTACCTTTATGATTTTGCACCATTTTGTATATGTGTAATTCTTTAATGAAAATAAAATAACAAAGTGTGGTTTTATTTATTTTCAATACATTTTATTGTGTATATTTAAGGTATAAAACATGATATTATGATAGGATACATATAGACAGTAAAATGATTACTATAGTGAAGCAAATTAACATATTCATTATCTCACATAGTTATCAACTTTATTTTTGTTTTGTGGCAACAGCATCTAAAATGTACTCATTTAGAATAAATCCCATACACAGTATAATTTTAGTACCTATAGTCTTCATGTTATACATTAGATCTCTAGATTTGTTCATCATACATATTTGCTACTTTATATAAGTATTTTAATGATATTTTAATATAAAAGAATGTGAACTTAGAATTTTACACCTGGGCTGAAATGATGTCTATCATGAATATCCTGTTCACAGGAGAAGAAAGGGGAATGATTGGGAGAGTGTCCATGACCATTTGGGTGAGGCGACATCTTTCATGCAAGGAGTCTTGCCAGCCAAACAAAAATTTCCAAATGTCAATCCCAAATGAAATAATAATGATCCCAGGGACCAGGCCCAAATGCAGGACCTCAGGGAACTAATAATTAAAGGGATCAAAGAGTCTACTCCTAGGACACAAAATATCTCAAAGACATTTGAGATTCAACAAGAAAAAGAGGAAACTCCCTCTGTATTCCTGCAGAGGCTCAGAGATCAGATGAGAAAATACTCTGGATTAGATCCAGAGTACCCAGCAGGGCAAGACCTTTTGATGGTTAACTTTGTAACTAAGACCTGGCCTGAAATTACAAAAAAACAATTACAGAAGACTGTTGGATGGAATGAGAAACCGATTGAGGAATTACTGAGAGAAACTAAGAAGGTCTTTGTAAGGAGAGAGGAAGAGAAACAGAAACAAAAAGAAAAAATCATGGTTTCCACTGTGGAAGAGGTAGTCAGAAAAATGTTAGATCAAGATTCCCCTTGAAGGAGACAAGGGAAAAGAGACACAGAGAAAGAAGAGAAATGCAGAGAAAAGCTCCTAAAACTATGAGTGGATGTTACAAGTGTGGAAAGCCAGGGCATTTTAAGACAGAATGTCCTGAATGGAAAAAAGAAGAAAAGGTGGCCCCTCATAACCATTGATGAAGACTGGGGGGGGGTCAGGGGTTCCTTCAGAGTAGGTCCCACCAGGAACCCTTGATAAATTTGAAGGTGGGAGCCAGGGGAGAGGAAGTGACATTTTTGGTTGATACTGAGGTGGCTTGCTCTCCCCTAATTCACCAACTAAGGGGTACAGAACTCTCTAACAAAAAATTTACAGTATCATGAGTAAAAAGGGAGGGATTTCAGGTTCTGATATTCAAGAAAATGTTAATTAGACTGGGACCAGAACAAATTGAGGAGTCCCTCTTATATGTTCCTGGAGCAGGACCTCACCTCCTGGGTCAAGACCTGATTGTGAGATTGGGTGTAGAATTAGGAATAGAGGAAGGAAAAATAAAAGTAATGATGGGCCTCCTAACAGAGGAGGGGGAAAGAAAAATTAATCCCCTTGTGTGGCTTAGGGAAGGCAACAGGGGAGGGTTAACTATCACACCCTTACAGATTGAACTAGAACAAGCAGAAGAAGTCGTTTGCAGAAAACAATATCCCATATCTCTTGAAGGGAGAAAATGTCTCTAACTGGTAATAGAGGAATTGATTAAAGATGGATTATTAGAACCCTGCATGTCACCATACAATACTCCAATTCTCCCAGTCAAAAGCCTGAGGGTCGTATAGATTGGTGCAAGATGTAAGGACTATAAATCAAATTGTTCAGACCCGCTACCCTGTGATGCCTAACTCCTACACTTTCCTTAGGAAGATACCCTATGAACATAAGTGGTTCTGTGTGGTGAGTCTTAAAGATACATTCTGGGCATGTCCCCTAGACTTCAGGAGTAGGGACCTCTTTGCCTTTGAATGGAAAAATCCTATAACTGGGAGAAAACAATAGTACTGCTGGACTGTGCTGCCACCAGGTTTCATGGAAGCCCCAAATTTATTTGTTCAAATCTTAGAAAATTTATTTGTTCAAATCTTAGAAAAAGTCCTGGAGGAATCCCAAACTTCCAGGGGAACCCAGTTGTTGCAATATGTAGATTATCTTTTAATTTCTGAGGAGAAGCGGGCCAAGGTATCAGAAACCACCATAAACTTGCTTAATTTTCTAGGAGAAAGGGGATTGTGAGTCTCTAAGAACAAAATGCAGTTTGTAGAAAAAGAAGTTAAATATTTAGGACGCCTGATTAATGAAGGGAAGTGGAGAATAAACCCAGAGAGATTATTGGAAATAGTGGGTCTTCCTTTGTCTAAGACAAAGAGAGATCTCTGAAAATTTTTTGGTTTAACTCGTTACTGTAGGTTATGGATTGACTCACATGCTCAAAAGACGAAAATTCTGTATCTCAAGTTACTAGAGGAGGAACCCAATCCCTGGTAATGGTCCCCACAGGAAATTCAGGCAATGAAGGAGCTAAAGCAGGCCCTCTTTAATACCCCAGTCCTGGCTCTCCAACCGTTAGAGAAACCATTCCATATGTTTGTAACAGTAGACCAGGGCGTGGCCCTTGGATTGCTCACTCAAACCTTGGGAGGGAAGAGGCAACCTGTTGCTTTTGTCTCCAGGCTTCTTGATTCTGTCTCTTGCAGGTGGCCTGAATGTATGATAGCTGCCACAGCCCTGCTGGTAGAGGAGAGTCAAAAGCTAACGTTTGGTGGGGCCCTAATAGTAAGCACCCCAGACCAGGTCAGGAATATATTAAATTAAAAAGCCAGGACATGGTTAATGGATTCTCAGATTCTAAAATATGAAGCCATATTAGTAGAAAAAGATGATTTGGTCATAACAACAGACACTTGCCTGAATCTAGCCAGTTTCCTATAGAAAGGAGAGGAGAACAAAGAGACATCAGACCATAACTGCTTAAATATCATAGAATACCAGATATACAATCAGGTCATCTGCAAACAGGGACTATTTGACTTCCTCTTTTCCTAATTGAATACCCTTTATTTCCTTCTCCTGCCTGATTGCCCTGGCCAGAACTTCCAACACTATGTTGAATAGGAGTGGTGTGAGAGGGCATCCCTGTCTTGTGCCAGTTTTCAAAGGGAATGCTTCCAGTTTTTGCTCATTCAGAATGATATTGTCTGTGGGTTTGTCATAGATAGCTCTTATTATTTTGATATACGTCCCATCAATACCTAATTTATTGAGAGTTTTTGGCATGATGGGTTGTTGAATTTTGTCAAAGGCCTTTTCTGCATCTATTGACATAATCATGTGGTTTTTGTCGCTGCTTCTGTCAGGATACAAAATCAATGTGCAAAAATCACAAGCATTCTTATACACCAATAACAGACAAACAGAGAGCCAAATCACGAGTGAACTCCCATTCACAATTGCTTCAAAGAGAATAAAATACCTAGGAATACACCTTACAATGGATGTGAAGGACTTCTTCAAGGAGAACTACAAACCACAGCTCAATGAAATAAAAGATGATACAAACAAATGGAAGAACATTCCATGCTCATGGGTAGGAAGAATCAATATCATGAAAATGGCCATACTGCCCAAGGTAATTTATAGATTCAATGCCATCCCGATCAAGCTACCAATGACTTTCTTCACAGAATTGGAAAAAACTACTTTAAAGTTCATATGGAACCAAAAAAGAGCCCACATTGCCAAGTCAATCCTAAGCCAAAAGAACAAAGCTGGAGGCATCACGCTACCTGACTTCAAATTATACTACAAGGCTACAGTAACCAAGACAGCATGGTACTGGTACCAAAACAGAGATAAAGACCAATGGAACAGAACAGAGCCCTCAGAAATAATGCTGCATATCTACAACCATCTGATCTTTGACAAACCTGACAAAAACAAGCAATGGGGAAAGGATTCCCTATTTAATAAATGGTGCTGGGAAAACTGGCTAGCCATATGTAGAAAGCTGAAACTAGATCCCTTCCTTACACCTTATACAAAGATTAATTCAAGATGGATTAAAGACTTACATGTTAGACCTAAAACCATAAAAACCCTAGAAGAAAACCTAGGCAATACCATTCAGGACATAGGCATGGGCAAGGACTTCATGTCTAAAACACCAAAAGCAATGGCAACAAAAGCCAAAAAAGACAAATGGGATCTAATTAAACTAAAGAGCTTCTGCACAGCAAAAGAAACTACCATCAGAGTGAACAGGCAACCTACAGAATGGGAGAAAATTTTTGCAATCTACTCATCTGACAAAGGGCTAATATCCAGAATCTACAATGAACTCAAACAAATTTACAAGAAAAAAACAACCCCATCAAAAAGTGGGCAAAGGATATGAACAGACACTTCTCAAAAGAAGACATTTATGCAGCCAACAGACACATGAAAAAATGCTCATCATCACTGGCCATCAGAGAAATGAAAATCAAAACTACAATGAGGTACCATCTCACACCAGTTAGAATGGCGATCATTAAAAAGTCAGGAAACAAGAGGTGCTGGAGAGGATGTGGAGAAATAGGAACACTTTTACACTGTTGGTGGGACTGTATACTAGTTCAACCATTGTGGAAGTCAGTGTGGTGATTCCTCAGGGATCTAGAACTACAAATACCATTTGATCCAGCCATCCTATTACTGGGTATATACCCAAAGGACTACAAATCATGCTGCTGTGAAGACACAGGCACAGGTATGTTTGTTGCGGCACTATTCATAATAGTGAAGACTTGGAACCAACCCAAATGTCCAACAACGATAGACTGGATTAAGAAAATGTGGCACATATACACCATGGAATACTATGCAGCCATAAAAAATGATGAGTTCATGTCCTTTGTAGGGACATGGATGAAGCTGGAAACCATCATTCTCAGCAAACTATCACAAGGACAAAAAACCAAACACTGCATGTTCTCACTCATAGGTGGCAATTGAACAATGAGAACACATGGACACAGGAAGGGGAACATCACACACCGAGGCCTGTTGTAGGGTAGGGGGAGGGGGGAGGGATACCATTAGGAGATATACCTAATGCTGAATGAGAGTTAATGGGTGCAGCACACCAACATGGCACATGTATACATATGTAACAAACCTGCATGTTGTGCACAAGTACCCTAAAACTTAAAGTATGATAAAAAAGAATAAAGAAAAACAAATCTTAGAATACCAAATCAAAGTTAGACCAGAATTTAAAGAAGCTCCACTACATGATGTGCTGTTTGTGGATGGGTCATCCTGAGTAATAGATGGCAAGAGACATAATCGTTACACTGTCATTGATGAGAATAAACACTCCTTATGTGAAAAAGGTAGATTACCTAATGGCTGGTTGGCTCAAACCTGTAAATTACATGCTCTTAACCAGGCCCTAAAGCTCCTTGAAGACCAAGAAGGCACTATATATACTGATTCTAAATATGCTCATGGGGTATTACACACTTTTGGAAAAATCGGGACAAATCGGGGCCTAATAAATAGCAGGGGAAAGGAATTGGTACATGGGGAACTGGTCAAACAGATTTTAGAAAGCCTCCTGCTTCCAGCAGAGGTAGCCATAGGTCATGTAAATGATCATCAGAAAGGGAATACTGTAGAAGCTGTAGGAAACGGGCTTGCAGATGAAGCTGCTAAGCAAGCTTCTCTGGAGGAAGAAATTAGACTATTTAGCCTGATCCCAGACATCTCTAAGGTAGGATTAAGACCCCAATTTACCAAAGAGGAGAAGGAAGAATTAGACAGGATAGGGGTCACTCAAACTGAAGATGGGAAATGGGTACTTCCTGCTGGGAGAGAAATGATACAACCCCTGATGAGAGAACTAATGTCTGTATTACACAAAGGGAGTCACTGGGGACCCCAGGCTCTGTGTGATGCAATACATAGGAATTATGTGTGTATAGGGATTTAGACCCTCACTAAACAAGTATGTGGAAGTTGTGTAACTTGTCAAAGCATAAACAAAGTGTTGATTGGAAAACAGGCCATGGGAGGAAGACTTCCCAGACTGAGACTATTTCAAAGCATTCAAGTAGATTTCAGAGAAATGCCCAAAATAGTAAGACTAAAGTATTTACTGGTGATCGTAGATCATCTTTCCCGCTGGGTGGAAGACTTTCCCCTTCCCATGGCCACCACCAGGAATGTCAAAATAATATTAGAGTAGATTGTACCTAGATTTGGCCTGGCAGAAAATATTGATTCAGACAACAGGCGCCACTTTACCTCAAGGGTGTTAAGGGGAATTATGGAAGGTTTACAAATTAGGTGGGATTATCGTACCCCCTTGGCATCCTCCTTCCTCTGGAAAGGTAGAAGGAATGAATCAAACTTTCAAAAAGCATATCACCAAACTAATCTTAGAAACTAAAATGCCTCGGATCAAATGTCTCCAAATAGCACTCCTTAGCATTAGGACAGCTCCAAGAAAAGATGGGATTGCCCCCTACAAGTTATTATATGGGCTCCCATATTTAGGCAGAGCTACAGATCTCCCTACTGTGGAAACCAAGGATCAATTCTTAAGAAATTACATACTGGCCATTTCCTCCACCCTGTCATCCCTCAGGTTAAAAGGACTTCTAACTCAAACTCTGCCTCTTGAGTTCATGGTTACCACTTCCAGCTTGGTGACTTGGTACTGATTAAGACCTGGAAAGAAGATAAGCTCCACCCAAGCAGGGATGGTCCCTGTCAAGTGCTTCTGACCACTGAGACAGCCATGAGAAGAGCTGAATGGGGGTGGACTCACTATACTGGAGTCAAATGACTGGTAAAAGAGACCCCAGAAGGGAGAGAGAAAGACCAATGAAAAGTGCATGGGTCACCTAGGAACCCTTAAAGTTAACTCTCATAAAAATCTAAAAAGAAAACGTGGGCTGGCCTCATTTATGGAAGTTAATATGGCTGGGATGGGCTACTATAGAAAAAGAGCAGAAGGTTAAAATGGAAACTGGCAGGGGACTCCTCCCTACCCAATCAGATTGGTAATTAATGTAACCAAGATGGTAGCACCCTAGACTATAAGATTTGATGCCTACCACATCTTACCTTGTGGGAATTTGGAAAATCAGAGACAGCTCTCACAGGCATATAAATATCTTTGCCCTCAACCAGACACAGGTTACAGTAGGGCATCAGCTTGCCCCAGCTGGGATGATGTATGGCGGACTACCCAATTTCAGGGTTGGACAGTAAACATGGGGTGGGTAACTCCTAGCTGGAGACCATTAAAGAATAAACTACATCTATCCAAGGGCTTCCCACCAAATAACTGCCAGAATTTAGAATGCAATCCTATACTCATCACCATTGACAATCCAGCTGTTCTAGACCAAGAACCAAAAGTAGTGTCTTGGGTATATGGATTAGGGGCAAACATCACAGGGAAAGACACCCTAGGGTGATTTGTTCTCAAACTAATCAAGAACTCAACCTCCCATTTGCCTGGGACTACTCCAACCCCTGACCCCAATAAACACCTTAGTTCACCAAATAATGACCCTGAAAGAATAGAAATAATTGAGGTAAAGGATTTAAGGCAAACCTTAGAAACTGAGAGAGAGTACAGGATATAGTCAAATGGGTCAAATTTTCAGTACAAGCCCTCAACAAGAGTAACTGCTATGCATGTGCTGTGGGACAACCTCAAGCACAGGTGGTTCCATTTTCCCTAGGATGGGTTACCAATCCTGAAGAAATGCATTGCATGTTGGCTCTACACCAAGACAATGCTGCATGGGGAAATGAGACTTGTAAGAGTCTATCATTGCTCTTTCCTGTATTGCAAAGGTCATATCCCATAGCAATCCCCTCATTCTCTATAGGGAATATGAACCACTCCTCTTGCCTCTTGAGGCAGGGGGCAGAGTTCAATAAGCCCATGGGAGAACTATTGACTTGTACCCACATCCTAAACATCACCGGTAAGTTAGGCAATGGCAATTACTCAGCCTCCACATACCCTGGACTGATGTCTGGTGGTATTGTGGGAAGAGGAACCTCTGTAACCTGTTACCATCCAATTGGACTGGGATTTGTGCTTTAGTCCAGCTGGCCATTCCCTTCACCCTGGAATTCCATAAAATACCTGAAAACCCACTTGGCCACCAAAACTGGAGAGATTTGACAAATTCTTTTGATCTCAATTTGTATGTTGACTTGATAGGAGTCCCTGTGGGGGTGCCTAATAAATGTAAGGCCGCAAACCAAATAGCTGCTGGGTTTGAGTCAGCACTCTTCTGGTGGTCAACTATTAATAAAAATGTGGATTGGATTAACTACATCTATTGTAATCAACAGAGATTTATCAGTTATACTTGGGATGCCCTCAAGGGGTTGGCTAGCCAGTTAGATACCACCACTCGAATGGTCTGGGAAAACAGGCTTCAACTAGACATAATACTAGCAGAAAAAGGGGTCGTATATGTCATGCTTGGTGGGAAATGTACTTTCATTCCCAAAAATACTGCCCCAGTTGGGACCATCATGAAAGCTTTACAAGGACTGACAACTCTAGCCAACAGACTGGCAGAAAATGCTGGAATTGATGATCTATTTATGGGTTGGCTCGAAGGATGATTTGGAAAACAGAAAGGCATGGTAGCTTCAATCCTTAAATCTCTCATAATTGTGGCAGGAGTCTTAACAGCAGTGGGGTGTTGCATTATCCCTGTGTGGGTGGACTAGCACAGAAATTAATTAAAATAGCTGTTAATAAACAAATGCCCATGTCTTACCAGAAAAATAGCCTGCTACTATTAGAAATCAAATTAAACTCACTCTCTTATGGGGAAGAAAATAAACAACTTCTAGAGTGATTCGAGGACCAAAAGGGTTTAGATGCAAATGAGACCAAAGAAGTAGATAGAAAAGAGAAAGGAATTTGTGAGAAAACATTTTAAATGGTCCATTTTCAAGACATGATAAATCTAAGTACTGGCAGCCAGTCTGAGGATGTGGCAAACCACATGGCTCATGCACCTAGAAGTTAACAGTAAGTCAACAGAATGTAGAGGAGGGGTCAGCGCATAAAAGGAAAGAAAGTTTCATTATTAAGAAATCGAAATTTAAGTGGGGAAGGGGACCAGGGTATAACCTTACAAGGGGGATAATGAAACTTAGGCAATGTCTGGGAAAATTGTAACTCCATAGTACTCAACCAGTGAAGAACTGGGGAGGGACTTGTGTGCTAGGAGATAAATTACCTGCTGTAACTGCCCCAGGTGTGCCTGCCTACTATACACCCGATCTTGCAAGACCGCCATTAAAAGTCTCGCTTCTCCTGTTCTTGTCTCTGAGTCCATTCTTTGTGTTTGGACTAGTGAATGTGTTTCTCTCACTATCTATGGTTCACTCTCCAAGCAAAAACTGGGAGTGATCACTATAAATCTGAATTAATTCCTGTTACTCTTCTCCTTAGACCCCTCTCCTGCCTGGCCAGCAATCACTTTGCATGACTCTTAGAATACAGTCTACTATTTAATATATGATTGAATACTAAAATAATTTGATCCCTGAATATCTCAACCTCTAATCTCTCTCAGCTCTTATCCTCTTGTCCTCACTTAATGTGTTGTAGCTATCCTTATCTTCTTTTTCCTATTTCTAAAATACATAAAGGTTCTAAACTTAGAAATGGTTTACTTGTTCCTCTAGCTGGAATTCTCTAATTATACCACTTGAAGCATGGTTGGTTCCTTCTAGCATTTCAGGTCTCAGCTTTTCTAATTGACCAAACTAGTAGTCTTCAACCTCTCCTGACCACAGATGCAAATTTATTTTGTTCAAATCACTTATCTGTAGTTTGTACTATTTATTTGTTTATTTCTAATGCTTACCCCTCAACCCCTGAATGAATAAAAATTTAAGTAAAATGAGATGAATATTTGGCTATTTTTATTTACCAATGTATTCTCAGTACCTAAAATATGTTTTGGTAAATGGTAAATAAATTAATATATGGAAATTATCTTTGAAACAGTTGTTCCAAGTATAACATTTTCATTGTTTAGCCACTTCTCTGTAACCACTGTGAGCGAGGACATAAATGAAGGATAAAGGCTTTAGAGCATAAGGTAAATTAAAACCTGACCACATGAGATTACATTTGTTTAGAATTAATACAAGGAAAAGGGAAATGAAAATAATGATATTTTAGTTTATTTGGGAAGTCTTGAAATAGAAATGCAATTTCACTTAAAATGGTTTTTGTCCTACAACTTTGGGGGGTGTGTGTGTGTGTGTGTGTGTATATTTTTTTTTTTTTTGAGACGGAATCTCACTCTGTCGCCCAGGCTGGAGTGCAGTGGCGCGATCTCGGCTCACTGCAACCTCCGCCTCCCAGGTTCATGCCATTCTCCTGCCTCAGCCTCCCAAGTAGCTGGGACTACAGGCACCCGCCACTACACCCAGGTAATTTTTTGTATTTTTAGTAGAGACGGGGTTTCACCGTGTTAGCCAGGATGGTCTCGATCTCCTGACCTCGTGATCTGCCTGCCTCTGCCTCCCAAAGTGCTGGGATTACAGGCGTGAGCCACTGCGCCTGGCCTGGTGTATATTTGTCTAATTAGTTGTATTAATGGGAGACTACATTTTGGATGATGACTCTAGATATTTGTAACTGAGGGGGATAAATTAAGTTTGGGCAGTAATTCAAGCTGCTGAAGAAAAGCAACTTGGGGGGAAGCCTAACATTTAACAAAGTAAGGCCATTTATTCGGCAAATCAGGGAATCATGGAATTATAGGTTATTCTATAGGTTTAAACAAATTAGAAATATAATTATTGATATATACTGATTAGGAGATATTTTCTACTCATTGAAAATTGAATATGATTTTGTAAAAAAATTGTTGCTCATAATGTTAGTTTGAAATTTTTAGGCAGGTCTTGAGAGGTTATGAATACTTAGAATAAAATCTATTTATTCCTGATTTGTTAGCTATTTTAATGGAGATATGGTGGTCTCCATTACAGTATCCATAGCCTCTGAGGAAAGAGAGCTGTTTATATTTAGCTGTAATTATTTTGCTGTCTCATCCACAGCACATTGACCTAAGGAACATCACATACCACCATTTGTTCTCTGATATCTCACCTAGAAGAATATGAGTTGACCACAGGAAAAACTAATAAAACGAATACAAAGCAATTGACAGATTTGAAGGGAATGATAAAGATATAATAACCATTTAACATGAGAATTAAAGTCATCATATAAGACACACCAGCAGCTGTAAAAGAATAACAAAAACATAGTGTATACTACCAATGAAAAATTAATCTAAACACTGTGGTGGATCATGTGTCTGCTTTGTTATTTTTCCCATATGAAAAATATTCCCTGAAAACAACCTTACTTTTCTTACTTCTTATACGAGCACTTGGCATAATTAGTTCTAGCTTGATTGTGTGATTGGTTCTTATCATTTTGTTTTGAAATTCTGGTTTTCTGTTTATTTTTTTTCACTTGACTTTTTTTTTTTTAACTGAGGTTTACTTTTATGTGTATTAATTTTCTGCTGCCTTAATTGAGTGAAGTGTAGATCTTTTAGGCATGGTATATAGTACTAGACTATAGTATTCTGTTAGTGTGAACAACCTTCCTGGTTTGCTTCAGACTAAGCTGGACTTCAAGTGCTGAATTTTGGGACAATTTGTCACCTTAGCACTGAGAAAACAAAAAGAATATAGAAAGGTCTTTGAAAACCTGAGATCAAGAAGAAGAAATTAAGATGCCCTTAAATGTTTGTGCCCATGTAACTGTAGGTTCATATGTCAGCCTGCTTCCAATGTAAGAATGCCGTCTAAATTTTGGAACATGTCTAAGTGAAAATGGACAGGTTTGAAATGTTGCCAACCTGAAAGCAAAGAGCAGTGTCAGGATGGGAAGATGTTCTGCTAAAAGTGGAAACTCCCAGAACTGGAGGAATAACCTCTATGCTCTATTCAATATAAATTTGTTTCAAACTTTAAATTTGCAATTTTGAAATTGTTTCAGAGGCTTATTAAATTCAGCCACAGCCATGTTTGTAGTCATTGCTTCTCTATTTGCCACCTTTCCTATGGATTTTATTGCATTTCTAATTTATTACAGAGTAAATCTCACATATTATCAGCTCTATGGGATAGATGAGAATGAGAGAGTTACTAATATATCTTTGTATGATGCAGCTCTAACTTTTGTCTTAATCCTTTAACAGCTTTATTGAGATGTAACTCACATATCATACAAGTCATCCATTTGAAATGTACAATTCATTAGTTTTTAACATGTTCACAGAACTGTGCCAATTTTACCACCACCACAGCCAATTTTAGTACATTTTCATCGTCCAATACAGAAACTCCACAATCATTAGTAGTCATTCTCCATTTCTCACCTCCCCTCCTCTCCTTTCCTCTTACTCCTGGCCCCAGGTAACCACTTGCTTAGTTTTTGTTTCTATATGTTTGCCTATTGTAGGCATTTTAAAAACTCCTCCTGTGATTGTATGTCCTTTGACCAGCTTCTCCCCATCTTCTCTCTCCACTAACCACCCAAACTCCTGGTAATCACCATTCTGTTCTCTTCTTTTATGAGATCAGCTTTTTAAGATTCCACATGAGTGAAATTACATGGCATTTGTCTTTGTGTGCCTGTGTTTTTTTTTTTTTTTTTTTTTTTTTCCTTTTTATGGAGTCTCACTCAGTCACCCAGGCTGGACTGCAGTGGTGCCATCTCAGCTCACTACAACCTCCGCCTCTCGGGTTCAAGCAATTCTTCAGCCTCAGCCTCCCCAGTAGCTAGGATTACAGGCGTGTGCCACCACACCCGGCTAATTTTTGTATTTTTAGTAGAGACATGGTTTCACCATGTTGGCCAGGCTGGTTTCAAACTCCTGACCTCAAATGATCTGCCCGCCTCAGCATCCCAAAGTGCTGGGATTACAGGCGTGAGCACCACACCCGGCCTTGTTTTTTGAAGTAATTTCCTCTCCAGATTTTCTCACAATACATTTTCCCATTTTCCTTTGAACTTTCAAATGTATCCTTCTAAAACTCCTTCTCAGGCCTCTGGCATGCCTCTTAAATATTAGGATTTCCCAATACTCTATCCTTCTCCTTCTGTTCCCTTTTTTTTCACCTTCCTTCCTGTCCCCTCCTTTCCTTCACTTCTATTATGCTACCCTTCATTATCCTTCTCAACTCTTCTTTGCTCTCTAAGAGTTTGTCTCATCTATACCCATTGTTTCAATTGTGACTCTCAAGTTTGTATCAGCTACTCAGATCTCTCTTCTGAGATTAAGACTTATTATATACATTTGCACTGCTCTGCACAAACAAGCCGCTTGTGCTTCTCATTATCAAAACATCAAAAACAAAGCTCATCATTATTCAACTACCCTTCTCCTGCCAGTTCTTCTAACTTATTTGCCAATTTAGATCATGGTACAGTCTTTTCTCAAAGCTTAGAAAATTGGGCTTATCCTTCCTCTCATATCTATCCAGCCAATAATTCTAATCAATTCTAAATTTTCTAAGCTATATGTGTCTCTCCATCTCCCTTGATGCAGAGCATCATGTTTGCTCACCTTGATTACTGCAACAAGCAATAATCTTTCCTCCTGTGAATGAATAGCCTTATCCATTCTTCAAGTAAATTCTATACACTTCAGCCAATTGGCTTCCTAAACTATGACTCTTACCATGTCATTCTCAAGCTAGAAATTCTTCAAGGCCAATGTCCAAATTTCTTGGTATGAATTAGAAAGACTTTTATGGTCTATCACCTACTTACCTCTCCAGTCTCATCCCTGAAAATGTATCACCACTCACTCTCACCCTCCCTAACCCTTATCTGATCAGCCAAAGTGAGCTGCTTGCAGTTCGTTGAACAGACATTTGGTTGTACCATCCCTGTTCCAGGAGTACCCTCCCCGCCTGGTTAACACTTTTCATCCTTCAAGATTCAGCTCAGGCATCACATTCTCAAGGAAGTGTGTTAGTTGCTGCCACTATGTAATCAAGTAACTATGTAAACCTCCTACATAAGCATTTACTCAGTTTATTATAATTTTTGTTTATTCATTTATCTCTTTTAATAAACTGCAAACTTCCTTGCCTACTAGGGACCATGTGTTATTTATCTTCCTGCTTTCAGCTTCTAGCACTGGAGATGGTACATAGTAGGTACTTGGCAAATGTTAAGTCAATATCTGGAGTGACAGCTATAAGAGCAAAGACTCAACATGGCTTTCTAAACCTGGTTATTATAAATTTAAAGCATATCTATGCAATTGTAACAAGGGGATAATTCTTTATCGTGCTTCTCTTTCCGTGCTTGCAAGAATCGAGACAATATTCTACATTGTCTGTATGGTTGAATTTCTTTTTTTCTTGCTCTCTTTCTTGATTTTTTTCAAACACATGCTTTCTATCATATTTCAGTCTCACACCTATTAGTTTATGATTGTTAGAGACTTCTCAGATAAGAGTGATGGTAGAATAAAAATAAAATCCTGGTTTCTTAAGTTAAACTGTGACATGGGTTTGAATCCAAGTTCATCAACTTGTTAGTCTTCAATCTTGCATGCATAATTTGTTTTCTTTTATTTAAAGTGATAAAATAGTCATAATACAACTTTTCCTATAGTGTTACTATAAATATCAATAAATTATTATACTATTATAGCATTGACAGCAGTTCAGTGTCCCAGGAACACCAGCAGCTATAATTCTATCACAAAATGGCATTCTGTTTTTAAATAGAATATGTGAGGGAGAATAACAAATGTGAAACTCCTAGAGTGCAGGTGAAATCATATTTTTACATTTGCATGTTTATTAGAGCACCAAGCTGTAGGTATATCATAATAAATAATCTGGAGTCTTCATTTTGATTTTTTCATATCTATATATTTTTGAATTCAGCACATTTATTGAAGCTTATGTCAAATGTTTTACTAAGCATTATGGGAAGAGGCAAAATAATTAAGACATTGCCCTATCATAAAAGAGCCTAAAAATCATTCTATAAGCTAGGAAAACTAAAAGTAAAATCACTTGAAAATAAAAAGTCATGTTTACTGAGTATATTATTAAAACCAATTAGTAAATACTAGTAACTTTGTATGTATAGCCAGAGTATCACCTTATATGAAATAGTAACCCATATTTCTGATAACTAAACATTAACTTCAACATGGAAGTATATATTACATTTACTTTCTTTATGACCTCATCTAATATCTTGCTTTTCAATGACATTTTTGTTGATTACTTCCAAATTCATATTTCCAGTCTAGACTTCTCCCCTGAACCCCCGACTCACATATCCAACTCTCTACTTAACATCTCTGCTTGGATGTCTAATACATGACTAAAACTTAAAGTGCCCAACATTGAACACTGAATTTTCTAGCTTCAACATGGTCTTTTCATATTAGGAAATAGAAACACTTCCATTTAACTGTTTTTCAGGCCAAAATTCTTAGTGTGATCCTTTTATTTTTCTTTCTTTTACTTATTCCTAACACTGAATCCACTGGCAAATCTTGGCCCTGCCCTTAGACTCTATCCAGAATTTAATCACATTTCACCATCTTGACTCTTAGCTTAAACCAGGGCATTATAGCTGTAATATGGGTTACTGAAAATGACCTCTTCCCTAGTCTCTCAGTTACTCTATAATCTATTTTCCATACCATAGTAGCCAGAGATACTTTTGAATCATAAGTCAGATGCTATGCACCACTTTCTCAAAGCCCTTAATGACTGTCTATCTTAATTAGAGCAAAAGTCAAGTCACATCTCCTGTAATGGCCAACAAGGTTCTATGTGATCTGAACCCAGTACTTTTCTAACTCCATGCCCCCTTACGTATTGTGTTCTAGCTATACTTGACTCCCTTAATGCTTCTTAATTCACTAAGGACTCAGGGCCATTGTGCTTGCTCTTCTTTCTCCTTGCAACATTCTCCCCTGATATTTGCATGGCTTACTTCTTCATGTAGTTCAGGCCTTTGTTCAACTTTCAGCATATCAGAGAGGCTCATCTTGTCTACCTTATATAAAGAGACACCCGCCCTGGCAGTCTCTCTACTCCTTGCTTCATAGCACTTGTCCTTACCTATCCTGTATATTGATGGGAAACGTTTTTCTGCCTCTCCTTACCATAATATAAGCCACAAAGGGCAGTGAGTTTTCTCTCATGTTCATTGCTTTACCCACAGTGCCAAACCAGAACAATGCCTGATAAGCATGTAATAAATACAGATTGAATAAATTATTAAATAATTCTTATTTAATTGCTATCAGTGGGAAACAAAAGCAAACAGCAAGTATGACTATTTCAGTACATTTTAATAGTATGTTAACTCTGATACCAGTAAAACCATTTACTTATAATCAGTTAATCATGTTGCTGCTGATTTCTGTATTTTTAATGTCCATTTGCTGAACTTATCCAGATCTATGGATTTGATTTGGGACATCTCATGTTCTTGTCAATTAAAATGACATTTTTGGAAAATAAATTTTTCTATTTGAGTTTGCAAATATTCATATTGCCTTTGTACTATTCTTTTGAGTTTCTAAATAATAGCCTCTCAGCTTCAAAGTTAGTCTTAAAGTAGTATTTACCTTCTAGTCATCTGTAAAGCATTAATCTGTCATCGTGCTTTTTAAAAGCAAAGTATTATTTTTCTTTACTTTGCAGAAGGCAGGATATGTTAAACCAGTTCATCAAATTTCCATATGCTTTTCTGAAAGTCTTCCTACATATTGGAATAGGCTACTGGGTCTTCTTATAAGGTTACCCTTTAAAAATTATTAGTTTCAAATCATGCCTTATTGGACTGTGTGTGTGTCTGTGTATGTGTCAGAAAATGATGGAGAGTCAAAGTAGGAATGTAGGACGGATTGTTATAAGTTTTATTAATGTAATGTTTTAGATCTTGGGTGGTGAGATCCAGTTCATGCATTCATCCTCTACCCTATCTATAGGAGGTACATATCTTTCACACCTGAGGTTTGATGTTTACACTTATCTATAGAACTATGACACTGAGTTATGAATATTTGTTTAGATTGACAGCATTCTAGAATGCTCTAAAAGAAAGGCATCGGAGTTGGTCAATCCAGGGTTTTATTGTCTACTCCACATGTCTCTAGCTCTGTGATAACTGGCAGGTTATTTAACATCTTTTGAGCTACAATGTAAACACCTATAAAATGGGAGTAATAATAGATATTTCATAGAGTTACTGTGAAGCTCAAATAAAAATATGTTTTCTAAGTATCTACTTAACAAGGAAGCTGATGAATTCTTATTGGGTGAGAAATGAAATTAATGTTAATCATCACTGGCTACCAACATGGCACCATGAGGCAGCACCCACATCTTAAGGAGAGGCCCTTACAGCTATGCTTGAGATAACAGTCCTACCAGAAGTTCCAGATGTTCTGAAATGCATAATATTTTTTACAACATGAGTCATCTAGGAGAGTTCTGGCATAGGAGGGCTTCAGGAGGCATGTTTGAGGATTCTTTACTAATAATGTTGCTGCTTTTTCCTCCAATTTTGTGGTAATATAAATAAATCCTCCAAATTTCCCTTTAAATAATTCTTTGCAGTCCAAGGCTAGCCTCAATCATAAACAGACTTTTTCTTGTGAGTTACCAGGATTCCTTGCTAACATTGACCTATGACAACATTCTTACTTGATTCACACTCCATGAGTATTACCTTTTTAAAACCACTATTATGGAGATGGTCCACATTTCATATAACTTAGTAATTATTTGAATGTATGAACTAATTTCCAAGCTAAGGTAATATCCAAGTAAATATTTTATAATAATTTGAGCATGCTACAGTGCTAAGCATTTCAGTGGATGTCAATAAATTCCTGTATGAATAGACTGCATGTATGTTTATTTGCAAATGTAGTTACGTATTAAAATACATATTGGTACACTATCTGTTTTATGCCAGGTATTACTCAAGCCCTCTCCCCTAGTCCACCATTAAACCAGCAGAAAAATTATCTTTCCTAAATCTAAATCTTATTCTTTATCTCCAGCCTAAACCCTCCATCAGTTCAGTATTACTATCAGGAAAATTTTCAAAGGTACTATTTTGACATAAAAGATGTATTTGCCTATTCTTTGCAATATAAACTTTATTGTCTTATGTATTATATTATCTATGTATATTTAATATGTATCTATTAATACATATAAAATCTTAAAATCTTCACCAGTACCAGCAAGTAATATGTCCCTTTCTTTATTTCTATTACTGCAAATGTTACTTTTGCCTAGAAATTTTCCTCTCTCTCTCTTTCCCTCTTTCTTTTCTCTTTTCTTTTCTTTTCTTTTGACAGAGTTTTGCTCTTCTTGGCCAGGCTGGAGTGCAGTGGTGCAATCTTGGCTCACTACAACCTCTGCCTCCTGGGTTCAAGCGATTCTCCTGCCTCAGCCTCCTGAGTAGCTGGGATTATAGGCATGCACCACCACATTCAGCTAATTTTTTTTTTTTTTTTTTTTTTTTTTTAGTAGAGATGGGATTTCTCCATGTTGGTCAGGCTAGTCTTGAACTCCCGACCTCAGGTAATCTGCCTGCCTCAGCCTCCCAAAGTGCTGGGATTACAGGTGTGAGCTACCACACCTGGCCCTTAATCTTTCTTAAAGACAGAGCTCACGATGTACCTTCTCAATCCTGTCTTCAGAAATAATCTCCTGTCCTCTGATGGCACCTAGTCGTTCTCCTGTTAGCGTTCTTTTTATGCTGTATTACATTTTATGTTAGAGTGATGAAAGTAAAATATAGGAATGGAAGAAGGAAAAGGAGAGAAGGGTAGAGTGATAGGCTGCAATAGGGAAGAAAGAAAGGGAGGCAAAAGAAAGATCAAACGATGAAGAGTAGAAGATCCTCATATGAATCTTGGTGTCCACAAACATGATAGTCCTGTACTATTAATCTCAAAGTAGAGTACATGTACTTCCATGACTACACTGATGAGCAAGGAGAATGGGAATCTACAGGATTGATTTGTTGCTAATTCCTGGAATGTCAATTTTCCTTGAAGAGTAAAGATATTTTACGGGTAATCATACAACTACATATCATTCAGGAGACTGTCAGACATGAAGGAATCATTATGATATTCAAATTAGTTTTATGCTTACCCAGGTTTTTCAAGTTAAGCTCACCAATCATTTTTCAAATCTTGGCCTATATGTTTACTCTCTTTTGATAAGGATAATTGTCTTTAAATTATTGCAGACAATGGTTTATTTTATGTTAGTATTCAGCATAAAACATATTCGTATTTTTTTCTACTCATGGTATCAAAGTATAAATAAGCAACACATCAGTACAGAAAAATATATAGCTTGTAACTAATCCTTTAAAACCAGAATATCCAAATTCAATACAGATTCTTATTTTTACTTTAAAAAATCAAAGTTACACATTGGGGCTTGAACAACTATGTTTCTTCTTCTTATACAGATGTGACATATGTGATTTCTGATAAATAATATTCTACCAAACATTGTACTAAACCAAAGCAGACAGATGACCAGTAAAGCTGTTTACTATTTCCTACTCATGTTGAGCTAGGCTAGTGAAACACCATCTTGATAGGAAAGATTTTGACAGGAAGAAGAAATCACGGAGTCCCTACCTACCCCAACAGAAAAATCTAACAAACTGGTTTATATGGAAAACATTTTTTGCAATCATGCATAAACACACTTAACATGCTATAATAACAGAATATCTTTTGGTCTACTTCCAGCACACAGTATACATTCATTGGTGCTCAGTAAGATATAATTGAACACCAATATAGAAAGCATTTTTGTCTTCATAGCATTAACAAGTAAAAAGCACACGGCATAGGATACTTTGATCTTTAAGTGGGTAATCATGGAAATTTCAAGATTATATTTACTAGGTTAGCCTGCATATTCATCTATATTTTTTCAAAAATAATCGTTCAAAAAGACTTCCAGAAACAGTCCTGATACAGTTTCACTGTTTCTGTTGATGCCTATAGCCAAGAGAAGCTGTGAACATGGGAGATTCGGAAATCTCAAGGCAGGCAGCTGGCTTGAGGAACACCCTAGATAAGTACTCCCAAATACTCAAAAGCCCCATTGAGGCTGAAGGACTGAAACTCTGACTCATATAAAAAAGAACTGTGAGTTTACAAAGAGATTCATGCAGAGCCTGCCAGGACAATAAGTGTTCGTGATGGTAGACGTGTTGACATACCAACACATATACTGCGGGAAGGGCCCGGCTAGGTGGAATGCTTGACATGGGCTTGCTCCAGAGGAATCTGACTCAGAGCACCTGAAAGAGGTGTCTAGTTGGGGAGGGGACGAATACTAGGGTTACTGAGCACTTGGGGAAGAGTACTAAGGTTATAAAATACAGAAAAGTGTTTCAGGAGAAACAGGTCTAGGAATGTCAGATCATTTTGGTTTTGACCCATCAATACTTAACATGAATGAAGAGTTGCAGAGCAGAGTCAGTCTATCTAAGATGTACTCTTCTGTCACAATTAGCTGAGCCTATTGGCCTATTGGGCCAGTAACATCCAGAATGCTCCCATTCATTGCCTGGAGGCAGGAACTTAGTGTAGCAGATTGTTCTGGGAAGCTGGCATAGAAGATGATTTGCACGGCAAAGTCACCACTAAACCACTGCTTAAGTCCAGTCCCTGGCCTGCTTTCTCTGCTTTGTAGTCCAGAAATATTTCTTTAAAAGCCAGAAAAATCGATAAATGTGAGCGGTGTGTTGAATATGTCACCAGCCACTTCATCTTTATGGTGCTGTAATGTTGCTGTGAAAACTGCCATGTTAAATCCAGGAATCCTCTCCAGCAGCTGTTCTACATACTTTCCTACCAAAGAAATATATTCATTAAAAATAGGCATGAAGTTGAGTTTATTTTCTTCTGCATCTGCAAACTCCCAGTAGTACTTGTCCATGAAATTTCTCTAATAACTAGAACTTGTCATCTTTGATAATATCCCCTAAGTATCCGATTACAGCATCAAATTCTGCATTAGAGGTGAAGTACAGTGCAAAGCTCTCTCCATCTAAAGAGGCCACTGTTGCTGCCCTACCCACCAGGTGGGCCAGGGGCTGTTGGGCACCTATCCTGCCCTGGCTCAGGCCTGGGCCCAGGCTCTGCTCTGTTATCCAAAGCCTCAACCTGGCTGGCTGGCCACTGAGGCCACTGTCCACTCACAACCCCGCTAGGTCAGCACCTGCGAGAGAGGCCCAACCTTGGGCTTCCCAGCTGCCACCACGCATAGGTTGGCATGCACAGCAGCCACTGCCGCTGTGGGTGCAGACATCCCATATTCATACATTTTTAAAGGAATAAAATACCATAAAAAGAGGAATGAAAGGATATGATATATCAGAGGAGAAAAAGCTGCTCTCAGATAATTAATTGGAGAATTGCTGATGAATTGTATTTGAATTCAATCTTGCAGGATGAGTAGAAGTAGATACACAGAGATGAGAAGTGTTTTTCAGCTTGGGTCTTCTGAGACGCAGACACCAACATGGGACTATGTGTACTAGACATTTATTAGAGGAGGCACTTATGAAGAATAAAGAGTGAAGGTGTAAGAGTAGATTAAGAAAGCCTCAGAACATGATGCATGTCTGTTCTTTTTAAAACGAGAGAGGGAAGAATTAGATAGGAAGAGCTCTAGGCTGTAGCATTGTTCTCAGAAAGTCTCAGGCAGGATGATGGGGGTTCCATGAATCAAAGTTGCCTATTTGAGACATACTGCACAGGGCAGAAATGGGCTAGCACTCATAATTCTACTATGCTGAGTCACTGGTTAACAGTAGCCCCAGGAAAATGTGGTCTCAGCATTCACAGGACTGGCTGCTGCAGGCTTTCAGTTAACTCTGCTCCCTATAGCAGGTTTTCTTAAAGAGATCTGAAGGGCACATGTCCATGGCTGCCCTATGGAGTAAAGATGATCAGGCACACAGAGAGAAACTGCAAGATGTCCATGACAAATAGCAACCTCAGATTGTGTGGAATATGATGTACAGGAAAGATAGTGGTGGAAGGAAATTACAAAGAGAGTCTGAGACCAAAACTTTGAACAGTTTTGATGAATCAAATGGGGAGTTTAGACTGAACAATCTTTCATAATAATGATTCATTACAAGTTTAATTTTTGAACAGAAGGGTGGTGCTGTCATATTGTCTAGTTTTTTTTCTGAGATGTTGTCTCGCTCTGTTGCCCAGCCTGGAGTGCAGGTCTCGGGTCACTGCAAGCTCCGCCTCCCGGGTTCACGCCATTCTCCTGCCTCAGCCTCCGGAGTAGCTGGGACTACAGGCACCCACCACCATGCCTGGCTAATTTTGTTTTTGTATTTTTAGCAGGGACGGGGTTTTAGTAGAGACGGGGTTTCATCGTGTTAGCCAGGATGGTCTCCATCTCCTGATCTCGTGATCTGCCCACCTCGGCCTCCCAAAGTGCTGGGATTACAGGCGTGAGCTATCACGCCCGGCCTAGTAGATGAATATTGAAGAAATTTAAAATATTGATTTTAGGTAGGAGGGATGCTGCAGTTCTAGGTTTATATTTAGAGCTCAGGGCCTAGAGAGGAAATTTAAATTACCCACTACAAAGTGAGAGTTAAAGTTGTGAAACTGAAAGGCATTGCTTAGAGTGAGCTCAGAGAGGAGAACATGACCAAGAAAATATCCTTGGCAGATATGAGTTTAAAATTGAGAAGTCACATTATGTGTTGAGAATCTTATTTCCTATCCTACTTTAAAAAGAGTATATTAATTATTTTTTAAATGACAAAACATTTTTCCCTCTCTAATATATGAGGTTAAATTTTCATTTAGAATTTTTCCTAAAGTGAGACATAAGGAAAACATTTTTGCTCAGTTTAAAATAATTAATGACAATTATGAAAATACATTTATTTATATTTTATTCTATTTCATTCCTCCTCTTGAACATAAATGAATCCAAATGAACAGGTCATTCAGTGCAACTTTATAACTGAATTGAAAGCATAATGGTGAATATGATACTTTTAATAAAGTAAATCACTATCAATTAATGCCACTCAAGTGCACATCAGGTATATAGTCTATATTTTAAATGTTGAGAAAATAGAAATGACTTACTCTTTGGTGCTGATTTCCCTGAGCACTCACCCATGCCACACACATTCACACACAGCACATGGAGCTTCCCCCACCTCATCTTTGTTCCTTTATGCTTGTTCTTCCTCTTCCTTTTACTTTTCTTCATGCTTTCCTTTGCTCATTTCTCCTATTCCCATCCTGATCTTTCACAGTCTCTGAGTAATTTAGACCCATAGAACTATGTTTTTCTTCATCAAGAAAGCCTTAATTGAGGCAAATTTTTTGGGAGAAATTCATTCAGTTTAGAAGCCTTATTCTTACCTAATAAATATAAGTTTTTTTTATTTTGCCATTCTTGGCTGAAATTATAAAACATGGCAGGTAAAGCAAACACCGCAAAGACTTGAGACTTACAGTGAGGTCAGTAAGGTTGAGGAAAGCTGATGGCGAGGGGTGATTGGCCAAACTCCAGATCAAACAGTTGGAGACTAAGGTAAATAATCTTCATCTGGTTTTGGAATGCAGTTTCCACCAGCTGAAAGGAGTATTGAGGCACCATGTGAAGCTGTAGCAGCCTTGTTTGTTGCTATAGGGTTGAGCCACTTAGAAAAATCTATCTTACTTCCTAGAAAATCCAATGTAGCCCCTTCAACTGCAGAGAGGAAAAGTTTGAGGAGTAGCTGAGGAGACTTTCTTGTTTGAAGAACAGGAACGTAGTGCATAATTCCCTGGTTCACTTGAGACGAGCAGTAAATACCCATTCAATATGCAGAGACTGTTGGCCACAGCAAGAGAATGTGATTGCATTAATATTGGAACCATTTCTATGCTTTGAGATGATTGCTGAAATTGTTTCAAAAGTCCTTATGCTTAAACCAAAATGCTGTTTTGGCTTTCTCCTCTTAGTTCAGCTCAGATGTACCGTTAAAAATGTCAAGCTCCAAGCGTTGGGCATAGAATAAATAGGACATTGTAGATCCAAGAACAGCTTCAGGTTCTTGTTGTCACACATTCATTCAGCTGCCGCATATTCCATATTATATGACCTTTCCATTACAGGTGAGTCACAAGTTTACTGCTGAAGGCAGGGCTGAAGGCAATCATATTCCTTAATTTTTCCTACCTTTAGGAATTTCACTATTCTGAATGATAAGAAACTATGTATTTTTCTCCACTTGAGCATTTCTTTTGAAGGTCAAGAGCTATAAATCAAGATGACTCAAAACGTAATTTTTTTGGTATGATTTTTTTCAGTTTCTTTTTTATTATTATAGTTTAAGTTCTAGGGTACATGTGCACAACGTGCAGGTTTGTTACATATGTATACATGTACCATGTTGGTGTGCCGCACCCATTAACTCATCATTGACATTAGGTATATCTCCTAATGCTATACCTCCCCCAACCCCACGACAGGCCCCGGTGTGTGATGTTCCCCTTCCTGTGTCCAAGTGTTCTCATTGTTCAATTCCCACCTGTGAGTGAGAACATGTGGTGTTTGGTTTTTTGTCCTTGCAACAGTTTGCTGAGAGTGATGGTTTCCAGCTTCATCCATGTCCCTACAAAGGACATGAACCATCCTTTTTTATGGCTGCATAGTATTCCATGGTATATATGTGCCACGTTTGCTTAACCCAATCTATCATTGGTGGACATTTGGGTTGTTTCCAAGTCTTTGCTATTGTGAATAGTGCCGCAGTGAACATATGTGTGCATGTGTCTTTATAGCAGGATGACTTAGAATCCTTTGGGTATATACCCAGTAATGGGATGGCTGGGTCAAATGGTATTTCTAGTTCTAGATCCTTGAGGAGTCGCCACACTGTCTTCCACAATGGTTGAACTAGTTTACAGTCCCAGCAACAGTGTAAAAGTGTTCCTATTTCTCCACATCCTCTCCAGCACCTGTTGTTTCCTGATTTTTAATGATCGCCATTCTAACTGGTGTGAGGTGGTATCTCATTATGGTTTTGATTTGCATTTCTCTGATGGCCAGTGATAATGAGCATTTCTTCATGTGTTTTTTGGCTGCATAAATGTCTTCTTTTGAGAAGTGCCTGTTCATATCCTTTCCCCACTTTCTGATGGGGTTGTTTGATTTTTTCTTGTAAATTTGTTTAAGTTCTTTGTAGATTCTGGATATTAGCCCTTTGTCAGATGGGTAGATTGTAAAATTTTTCTCCCATTCTGTAGGTTGCCTGTTCACTCTGATGGTAGTCTCTTTTGCTGTGCAGAAGCTCTTTAGTTTAATTAGATCCCATTTGTCAATTTTGGCTTTTGTTGCCATTGCTTTTTGTGTTTTAGTCATGAAGTTCTTGCTCATGCCTAGGGCCAGAATGGCACTGCCTGGTTTTCTACTAGGGTTTTTATGGTTTTAGGTCTAACATTTAAATCTTTAATCCATCTTGAATTAATTTTTGTATAAGGTGTAAGGAAGGGATCCAGTTTCAGCTTTCCACATATGGCTAGCCAGTTTTCCCAGCACCATTTATTAAATGGGGAATCCTTTTCCCATTGCTTGTTTTTGTCAGGTTTGTCAAAGATCAGATGGTTGTAGATGTGTGATATTATTTCCGAGGGCTATGTTCTGTTCCATTGGTCTATCTCTCTGTTTTGGTACCAGTACCATGCTGTTTTGGTTACTGTAGCCTTGTAGTATAGTTTAAAGTCAGGTAGCATGATGCCTCCAGCTTTGTTCTTTTGGCTTAGGATTGACTTGGCAATGCAGGCTTTTTTTTTGGTTCCATATGAACTTTAAAGTAGTTTTTTCCAATTCTGCGAAGAAAGTCATTGGTAGCTTGATGGGGATGGCGTGGAATCTATAAATTACCTTGGGCAGTATGGCCATTTTCATGATACTGATTCTTCCTATCCATGAACATGGAATGTTCTTCCATTTGTTTGTGTCCTCCTTTATTTTGTTGAGCAGTGGTTTGTAGTTCTCCTTGAAGAAGTCCTTCACATCCCTTGTAAGTTGTATTCCTAGGTATTTTATTCTCTTTGAAGCAAGTATGAATGGGAGTTCACTCATGATTTGGCTCTCTGTTTGTCTATTATTGGTGTATAGGAATGCTTGTGATTTTTGCACATTGATTTTGTCTCCTGAGACTTTGCTGAAGTTGCTTATCAGCTTCAGGAGATTTTGGGCTGAGACGATGGGGTTTTCTAGATATACAATCATGTCATCTGCAAACAGGGACAATTTGACTTCCTCTTTTCCTAATTGAATACCCTTTATTCCTTTCTCCTGGCTGATTGCCCTGGCCAGAACTTCCAACACTATGTTGAATAGGAGTGGTGAGAGAGGGCATCCCTGTCTTGTGCCAGTTTTCAAAGGCAGTGCTTCCAGTATTTGCCCATTCAGTGTGATACTGGCTGTGGGTTTGTCATAGATAGCTCTTATTATTTTTAGATATGTCCCATCAATACCTAATTTATTGAGAGTTTTTAGCATGAAGGGCTGTTGAATTTTCTCAAAGGCCTTTTCTGCATCTATTGAGATAATCACATGGTTTTTGTCTTTGGTTCTGCTTATGTGATGGATTACGTTTGTTGATTTGTATATGTTGAATCAGCCTTGCATCCCAGGGATGAAGCCCACTTGATCATGATGAAAAAGCTTTTTGATGTGTTGTTGGATTCAGTTTGCCAGTATTTTATTGAGGATTTTTGCATCAATATTCATCAGGGATATTGGTCTAAAATTCTCTTTTTTGGTTGTGTCTCTGCCAGGCTTTGGTATCAGGATGATGCTGGCCTCATAAAATGTGTTAGGGAGGCTTCCCTCTTTTTCTATCGATTGGAATAGTTTCAGAAGGAATGGTACCAGCTCCTCCTTGTACCTCTGGTAGATTTTGGCTGTGAATTCATCTGGTCCTGGACTTTTTTTGGTTGATAGGCTATTATTGCTTCAATTTCAGAGCCTGTTATTGTTCTATTCAGGGATTCAACTTCTTCCTGGTTTAGCCCTGGGAGGGTGTATGTGTCCAGGAATTTATCCAGTTCTTCTAGATTTTCTAGTTTATTTGTATAGAGGTGTTTGTAGTATTCTCTGATGGTAGTTTGTATTTCTGTGGGATAGGTGGTGATATCCCCTTTATCATTTTTTATTGCATCTATTTGATTCTTCTCTTTTCTTCTTTATTAGTCTTGCTAGCGGTCTATCAATTTTGTTGATGTTTTTAAAAAACCAGCTCCTGGATTCATTGATTTTTTGAGGGATTTTGTTGCCCAGAGGTTCCTTCTTATGCCAGCAGAATAAATTGAATTTTTTTATATCTCTATCTCCTTCAGTTCTGCTCTGATCTTAGTTATTTCTTGCCTTCTGCTGGCTTTCGAATGTGTTTGCTCTTACTTTTCTAGTTCTTTTAATTGTGATGTTAGGGTGTCAATTTTAGATCTTTTCTGCTTTCTCTTGTGGGCATTTAGTGCTATAAATTTCCCTCTGCACACTGCTTTGAATGTGTCCCACAGATTGTGGTATGTTGTGTCTTTGTTCTCATTGGTTTCAAAGAACATCTTTATTTCTGTCTTCATTTTGTTATGTACCCAGTAGTCATTCAGGAGCAGGTTGTTCAGTTTCCCACACAATAATAACGGGAGACTTTAACACCCTACTGTTAACATTAGACAGATCAATGAGACAGAAAGTTAGCAAGGATATCTAGGAATTGAACTCAGCTCTGCACCAAGGGGACCTAATAGACATCTACAGAACTCTCCACCCCAAATCAACAGAATATACATTCTTTTCAGCACCACACCACACCTATTCCAAAATTGACCACATAGTTGTAAGTAAAGCACTCCTCAGCAAACGTAAAAGAACAAAAATTGTAACAAACTGTCTCTCAGACCACAGTGCAATCAAACTAGAACTCAGGATTAGGAAACTCACTCAAAACCGCTCAAAATGTAAGTATTAACAAGCTAAACACAGTAGCCTTTTGAAAATTTGATTATGCAAGGCACCTTGCTAAAGAAAAACTAGAAGTAAAATGCATTAAAGATTACTGAGATTGTTCAGTTTTGCAAATGTTTTAAAAATTGTTTTAGGCCGGGCACAGTGGCTCAAGCCTGTAATCCCAGCACTTTGGGAGGCCGAGGCGGTCGGATCACAAGGTCAGGAGATCAAGACCATCCTGGCCAACATGGTGAAACCTCGTCTCTACTAAAAATACAAAAAAATTAGCCGGGTGTGGTGGCGGGCGCCCGTAGTCCCAGCTACTCGGGAGGCTGAGGCAGGAGAATGGCGTGAACCTGGGAGGTGGAGCTTGCAGTGAGCCGAGATTGCGCCACTGCACTTCTGCCTGGGCGACAGAGCAAGACTCCGTTTCAAAAAAAAATTTAAAAAAATTACTTTAGCCAGAAAAATAACCAAATAGACTAGTGAAAAATTAATATTAGTGGATTTAATTGCCCACAGGTTCCTTCTTATGCAAGGAGAATAAATTGAAATAATTGAATGGTAAAGAAGAAAAGCAATGGAAATCTTGTTGAAAACCCATTTGGAATTAAAAACTTAATGGGAAATGAAAACAGTATGATGTTCCAAATTTACTTAATTTTAAAATTCTGTAATAATTGTAATCTGAATTCAGGCTGTTTTGCTATTCATTCAAGTTGTTCTTTTTTCTTCCACACAGATGGAAGGAAGCAGTTGGATCATCTTTGATCTTTTGTTTTCCTTCCTACTCCGCCTTTAATCCATCAGCAAATCCTGTTTTCTCTACCTTCATATAGATTCTGAATCTCCACTTCTCCCCACTTCCATTACTAGCGTTCTTATGCAAGCAATATCATCTCTAGCCTGGATGTCTGCAGTGACCTGCTGATTGTTCTGCCCTCTCCCACTGCCTGCTATAGTTTTGTCTTTACACAGTAGCCATATTCAAAACAAATCAAATCATGGTCCTGATTGCAACTCTTCAGTGAAACACATAGGATGAAACTCATATCTGTATCATATCTCACAAGTTGCCACCCATCTGGTCCCTGCCTATCTCTCTGACCTCGACATCTACCACTGTCCCCTCCCTCATTTTTCTGCCATTGCACTGCTCTCTGAACTGCTCTGGACATGTTAGATTAGTCCCCACCTCAGAGCATTTATTTACGCTTGCCCTTCTGCTCAGACTATATGTGTTGCTACTCATAATTTGAGTTTTTACTTCAATGTCATTTTCCCAGAGTCTTCCCTCCTGGATTCACTTTCCCTTTGTCCTGCTTTCTTTCCTTTCTAGTATTTATCGCTATCTTACACTATATTGCCTAACTACTTCTTTTCTATCTGCCTCTCCCACTAGAATGCAAACTGCATTATAACAGGGACCTTTTTCTTAGCTGTAAAAACAACACCTACAGTGTAAGACAAGAAGAGTGTGTATTCAATACATATTAATTCAATGAGAGAATCAGTAAAGGAGAGTAAGTAGCTTTCCTTTTTCATTTCTTTTTAATCAGCAAAATGGCATTTATTCACTGTACGAATTTAAAAATCATTATTTCAAAATCATCATCAGAAAAAGTGGTAATATATCAAGTGGTATAATTTGTGATGCAAAGCACAGAAATATTAATCTTCCTGCTTACTGTGGCCTAAAAAAAAAGATATTAAAATACACAATCTAGGTATGCATACTTTTTTCATTTATCCTTTTCTTATGAAGTAACCAGCTATTTTTGATGTGGGGTTTGGTTGTTGCTGCTGTCGTTATTATTGTTCTTATTAGAAATTTTGATTTGATTGCACACATTAAAAGTTAATGCAGAGGAAGTTTTTAGAAAAACAATAAATCTTTTAGTTCTTGTTGTCTTTATAAGTGGTATAAGATAGTGATGAAACACACACACTCAAGACAGACTGCCTAGTTTTGACCTCTCATTCAAATTACTTGCTAGATGATCATTTTATAAATCCTTTATTTATAAAGTGTGACTAGTGATGATAATAATTATATATTCAGATATAGATGCCTCATAGGTTTCCTGTGAAGGCTAAATGAGTTAATAAATATAAAGTATTTAGAGCAATTCTTGGCACAATAGAAACATTTAGAAATGTTGATTTTGAGTTTCTTATATAAACTTCTCTAGATAGAAAATATAACCACGTTCCATGAGAAAAAAAAATCTTCAGTATTAATGGCTACATCACCTAAAGGTTTGGAAAACTTGTCTTCTGCTGCCTATGAAGGATTGTATACCCGTCATTTCAATTTCCACAGATCTCATTAAGGCTGCAGAAATGGCATGCCTTCAAGATGAAGTCATACTTTCTAGGGAGTGTATAGCTCTGGGGTGAAAAGTAACAATGCTTTTGTTTTCTGATAGATAAGTTGATGCTTTGTAAAAGCAACACTGACTGAATAATCAGTTTCACCCAAATGGATTTGCTGTTTTAGTCAAACAACATGTCAATTGGAAAAAATTGCAGCAAATTTATGTTTACAAACAAGACCACTTTCACCCAATTGTTTGATTACTTTGTCCTACACATACAGTCTTATGATAATAAGACTGCATTTATATTATCAATGTAAGCAGGCAGGGAGTATCTGAGAAAATAAGTGAGATTGGCATGAGAATGAAGAAGTGAAAACAAAAGAGAACAAGAAGATAAAGGTTATGTATTGTTCTTATTTTTAAGTTTCAAAATAATTATCAAATGTAACACTGGCTATTATTTTAGGGATTATAAGATATTAGTTTTCTTATCTGGAAATCTTTGGGGTCTGATAATAGAAATTTTATTCCAAAATAATGTGATATTTGTGACATCTGTTGTCTTCAAGAGATCCATCTCACATGTGATAACACCAGTAGGCTCAAAGTAAAGGGATGGAGAAATAACTACCATACAAATGGAAAACCAACATCAGGAGCTACTGTCCTTATATCGGATAAAACAGACTTTAGACCAACAACAATCAGGAAGGACAGAAAAAGCCACTATATAATGATAAATAGTTCAATTTGACAAGACTATCCTAAATATATATGCACCCAACAGTGGAGCACCAGATTCATAAAACAAGTTCTTCTAGACCTAAGAAAATATTAAGACAGCCACATAAGTGTAGTGGGGAACATCAACATCCCACTGACAGCATTAGACACCTAATTGAGGCAGAAAACAAAGAAATTCTGGCCTTACATTTGACATTTGACAAACTGGACCCAAAAGAAATCTACAGAATAGTATACCCAATAACCACAGAATATACATTCTTCTCATCAGCACGTGGAATATATTTGAAGATTGGCCACATACTGAATCATAAAGCAAGTCTCAATAAATTTTAAAAAATTGACATTGTACAAGCACACTCTTGGACACAGCACAATAAAAATAGAAATTAGTGCTAAGATGATGTCTCAAAACTACACAAAATATGGAAATTAAACAACTTGCTCTGAAATAACTCTAGTAAAAAATAAAGTTAAGGCAGAAATAAATTTCTTTGAAATTAATAAAAATAGAGACAACTTAGTGAAGTCTTTGGAATGCAGCTAAAGCAGAGTTAAGAGGAAAGTTTATAGTGCTAAATACCTCCATTAAGAAATTAGAAAGATCTCAAATTAACAACCTAACATCACACCTAGAGGAACTAGAATAAAAGAACAAATCAGAGAAGAAATAAGAGAAGAACTGAAAGAAATTGAGATGCAAAAATCACTAAAATGATCAAAGAAACCAAGAGCTTGTTATTTGAAAGGGTAAACAAGATTGATAGATCACTAGGTAGATTAGCAAAGAAAAAAGAGAGAAGGTCCAAATAAACACAATCAGAAATGACAAATATGACATTACAATGGACCCCACAGAAATACAAAAGAAACTCAGAGACAGTTATGATCACCTCTATGAACAGAAATTAGAAAATCTAGAGAAAACTGATAATTTCCAAGACACACAACCTACCAAGACTGTACCAGGAAGAAAGTGAAAACCCAAACAGATAAATAATATGTTCCTAAATTGAGTAAGGAATTAGAAAACTTTCCAACCAAAAAAGTCTTAGATCATATATATTCACAGTCAAATTCTACCAGATACACAAAGAAGAACCGCTGCAAATCTTACTGAGACTCTTCCAAAAAATCAAGGAGGAGGGGCTCCTTCCTAACTAATTTTATGAAGCCAGCATCACCCGGATACCAAAGTATGGTGGAGATGCAATGAAAAAGGGAAACTACAGGCCAGTGTCCCTGATGAACATAGACATGAAAATCCTCAACATGATACTAGAAAACCAAATTCAGAAGCACATCAAAAAGATAATTCACCATGATTAAGTAGGCTTTATGCCTGGAATGCAAGGTTGGTTCAACATATGCAAATCAATAAATATGATTCATTACATAAACAGAATCAAAAACAAAAACTATATGATTATTTCAATAGGTACAGAAAAAGCCTTTGATAAAATCCAACATCCCTTCATGATAAAAACTCTCAACAGACTAGGCATTTGAAGGCACAAATCTCAAAATAATAAGAGGTGTCTGTGACAAATCCACAGCCAACATGATAGTGAATGGACAAAAGCTGGAAGCATTTGCTTTGAGAAATGGAACAAGACAAGTGTGCCCACACTCACTGCTGGTACTGGAAGTCCTAGCCAGAGCACTCAGGCAAGAGAAAGAAATAAAAGGCATCCAAATAGGAAGAGAAGAAGTCAAACTATCTTTATTCACTGGTGATATGCTTTTATATCTAGAAAACCCTAAGGACTCCACCAAAATTCTCTTATACCTGATAAATGACATCAGTAAAGTTTCAGGATACAATATCAATGTACGAAAGTCAGTAGCTTTTCTATACATAAATATTGTTACAGTTGATAGCCAAATCAAGAGCACAACCACATTTATAATAGCCACAAAAAAATGAAGTACCTAGGAATACATCTAACCAAGGAGATGAACAATATCTACAATGAGAGTTACAAAACACTGCTGAAAGAAATAACAGATAATACAAATAAATGGGAAAGTAATCCATGCTCATGGATTGGAAGAACCAATATCTTTAAAATAGCCCTAATATCCAAAGCAATTTACAGATTCATTGCCATTTCTATTAAAATGCCAAGGTCATTTTTTTCACAGAATTTGAGAAAATGATTCTAAACTTAATGTGGAACCAGAAAAGAACCTGAATAGCCAAAGCAATCCTAAGCAAAAAGAACAACACCAGAGACATCATATTACCCAACTTTAAACTATGCTGTAAGGCTACAGTAACCAATACAGGATGGTACTGGTACAAAAACAGACCATAGTCCAATGGAACGAAATAGAACACCCAGAGATAAAGCCACACACCTACAGCCATCTGATCTTTGACAATGTTGACAAAATAAACCATGGGAAAAGACTCCTTATTCTGTAAATGGTTCTGAGATAGCTGGCTAGCCATATGTAGAATAATACAACTGGACTCTTATATAATAATTAACTCAAGATGTACTAATACTTTAAATTTATAATCTCAAATTATACAAATCTTACAAGAAAACCTAGGAAATAACCTTCCTGACATGGGCTTTAGCAAAGAATTTGTGGCTTAGTCTCTAAAAACAATTGCAATGATAACAAAAATCGACAAGCATGACCTGATTAAATTAAAGAGCTTCTGCATAGTAAAAAAATTATCAACAGAGTAAACAGAAAACACACAGAATGGGGGAAAATATTTGCAAACTCTGCATCTGACAAAGATCTATTGCCCAGGATCTATAATACAAGGGGTTTTTAAAAATCAACAATCAAAAAATGAATAATCCAGTTAAAAATGAGCAAAGGCCATGAACAGATATTTCTCCAAAGAAGACATGTAAGTGGACAACAAACATGTGGAAAACTGCTCCTTATTACTAATCCTTAGAGGAATGCAAATCGAAACCACAATGAGATACCATCTTGTATCAGTCATAATGGTGACTATGCAAGAGTCAATAAAAGAAAAAAAAACAAAACTACACAGAAAAGGGAACACTTATACACTGCTGGTGGGAATTTAAATTAGTTTTAACCAAGATTGTGAATTGCAAAGCCATAACAAAAATTAAGAGAAATATATGACTATTTAAAAATTTTTGTTGCAAAAATTCCACAAAAGAAAACAATAGACAAATCATAGATTTGTATGTACGTATACATACATATTGCATATATGAGTGTGTGAAATGAGAAATGCTTAATGTCTATTATCACCAAAGTGTTCTTAAAATGATGCAAAACTAGACAACTAATCTAATAGAACAATTAACAAACAAGATAAGATATCCCAGAAGAGAACTTTCAAATATCCAATAAAAATGTAAGAGGATCACATTGACTAGTAGCTAAAAGGAAATGGCAAAAACTGTACAGAAAGATTTCAACTATTCCTGACAGGAGTGGGAAGAAAATAGTACATTCATACTTGGTGATGGAAAGTGGAAACGAGATTGTTACATGCATTTTTGTAACCAACTGGCTAATATTTATTAAAATAAAAATGTATGTATGCAATGGTAAGTGATAATTCAGTTTTTAAAGTTGTAATATTTATAGCATAATTTTATGTCTTTATAAAATACAAAAACCCTGAAAACAAGTGCATACCATAATGCTTGTATTGTTTGTAAGTACATGGAGAATATATAATAAGCTACTAACTTTATATATATGGAAGGAGAAAAATGAGTGTTCAGATGATAAGGGTTTTATTTGTATGTAACTCTATTTCATTTATTGTAACAAGAATATATTATTTTATAATAAAATATGACATAGGTTATTACTTTTTCAGAGATAAATAGGTTTATTATAGGAAAAATGGTGTTAATCTTCAACTCTACAATTATTAATATGATTAATTGTATAATTTACTCTCTACATATTAATCTGCATTTTCACTTATCTAAAAATTGTGTCACTCTTTGCCTCTGTAGCAGATTGGTGATTCTAAGTAGAAGTATACCAAAAATATGTGATGAAATTATAAAACAGGATTCAGAACTACAATTTTTGTGTTTGGTTCTTTCATATTTTTTCTTTTTTAAAAAAGAACTTCAACTTGTATTTTAGATACAGGAGGTACATTTACAGGTTTGTTACATGGGTATATTCTGCAGTGCTGAGGTTTGGGATACGGTTCCCATCATCCGAGGAGTGAGCATAGTGCCCAATAAGTAGTTCTTCAACCCCCACCTCTCCCTCCCCTCTCTAGTAGTCTGCGGTGTCTATTGTTCTCATGTTTATGGCCATGTGTGCTCAGTTTTTAGTTCCAACTTATAAGTGAAAAGTTTCTTTTATTTTGAACGCACAGGTAAAAATGGGAACTATTTCGCAGTTGAAGACTCAATTCCTGTGTTTTACTCTTTTTCCCTTCTCTGACTCCAGTTGTTCTTATACTTTTCAGGTGCCATCCAATATAAGCAGTTTAAGTGCTAAGTAAATCATTATTGGTATCAGATCACACATTAACATTTGATGTGTTCAATATCAGTGTTAAAGTATGGGATATAAGCAATAAAAACTATCATTATACATAAGTAGGCCATGTTGCCGTCTGGGAAAGGATCACAGTTTGGCCTTAAAAACTTTTTTTGTTTGTTTTTGAGATTTTTTATATATATATTTTTAAGTTCTGGAATACATATGCAGAACGTGCAGGTTTGTTACATAGGTATACATGTGCCATGGTGGTTTGCTACACCTATCAACCCGTCATCTACATTAGGTATTTCTCTTAATGCTATCCCTCCCCTTGCCCCCCACCCCCGGGCAGGCCCTGGTGTGTGGTGTTCCCTTCCCTGCGCCCATATGTTCTCACTATTCAACTCCCACTTATGAGTGGGAACATGGAGTGTTTGGTTTTCTGTTCCTGTGTTAGTTTGCTGAGAATGATGGTTTCCAGCTTCATCTATGTCTCTTCAAAGGACATACACTAATTCTTTTTTATGGCTGCATAGTATTACATGGTATATATGTGCCACATTTTCTTTATCCAGCCTATCATTGATAGGCATTTGAGTTGATTCCAAGTCTTTGCTATTGTGAATAGTGCTGCAATAAACACACATGTGCATGTGTCTTTACAGTAGCATAATTTATAATCTTTTGGGTATATATCCAGTAATGGGATTGCTGGGTCAAATGGTATTTCTAGTTCTAGATCCTTGAGGAATTGCCACACTGTCTTCCACAATGGTTGAACTAATTTACATTCCTACCAACAGTGTAAAAGTGTTCCTATTTCTCCACATCCTCTCCAGTATCTGTTATTTCCTGACTTTTTAATGATTGCCATTCTAACTGTTGTGAGATGGTATCTCATTGTGGTTTTGATTTGCATTTCTCTAATGACCAGTGATGATGAGCTTTTTTTCATATGTTTTTTGGCCACATAAATGTCTTCTTTTGAAAAGTGTCTGTTCAAAACCTCATTGTCTCAGCCCCAAAACTCCTTAAGCTGATAAGCAACTTTAGCAAAGTCTCCGGATACAAAATCAATGTGCAAAAATCACAAGCATTCCTATACGCCAATAATAGCCAAATCATGAGCAAACTCCCATTCACAATTGTTAAAAACTGTTTTAAAACTTTCCTACTCTGTTGAAAAGTATAATTTCAGACATAAATCACATTCCTATCTTCACCAACACATTAAGAATAAGAACAAATGCAAGTTGGAAATGTTTGATTCATGTACATATTGATTTAAGATCAAGTCTTTGAAAACTAAGCAAAATTAAACAGATATTGTATCATTTGAGTATTTGGTATGAGAAATGATTCAGATCCAAAACCAAAATATTTATTTGTTATACAGTTTTGGAGCCACCTCTGCATTGTAAATATAATAGAAAGACCCGAAGTGTTCTATATGACCATCTGCTTTACAGAAGAAATCAAAATTACTAATGTTGATACATCTGTAAGCCATAATTTTCTCATCTGTAAATTTTGCATAATAATAAAATGCTTCTGATAGCTGTGGTAAGAATGTGTAGTGCATTACTTGGAAATGCAAACTCTGGAGGCAGACTATGTCAATTTGGGTTCCTGTTACTTCTATTAACTACAAATCTAAGCAATCTACTTAATCATTCTGTACTTGAATATTCTCACCTAAAAGTTGTAGATAATGGTATCTATCTCATAGAGTTAGTGTACAGATTAAATAAATTGTATCACACAAAGCTATTTGATGGTGCTTACTAACAGGAAACACATCTTAGTTATTATTGCTATTTTATGACAATTTATGCAGAGCACTGCTACCGCAGGTGACACATAGTTGATATTTGATAAATACAGATTCTTCCTTAGATTGGGACAAGTATATAGCAATTATCTTTAAGCCATTTGGTCCTTTCTGATATTTTAAACTCCTTTTTAGCCGTGTTTCACTCAAAGAATTTTAGTATCGTCATAACAGGCTTTTTTATACTATGCTGCCTGCCTTCCACTGACTGTTCACTCTGAACTATACTTATAGTAACACGTCTTTATATCTCCCTTATTCTATGTATTTGTATATGCTCCCATCCATTTACCTCTTTTCTTATAGGCTAAATAAAGAAGAGATATAGGTGTAGATATATATTTAAATGCCCCTATAGACTTCAAATTCATCAGGTACAAAATGGAAAATGTTCTTCCCTTATGTACTTTTGGTATTTCCACTTAAAAGCAAAAGCCAAAATCACAATTACTTAGCAAATTGCTAATATTGAAAAAATCTCCACTAACATTTTTAGTATCTCTGGAATTCATTCCCTTCTTTGTACTTTCACAGATACTGCCAAGTGCCAGTTCTCATTAGAACTCTTCTGAATTATTTTAACAGCATCTATCAATGTTACCCAGGCATACAGCTAGTTAACTACTCAATAGTTCTTTCTCTGTTTTGTATAATCTGTATAACAGATTCTGTTCCATTTTGGAATATTCAGTACAACCCCAGTTATCATCTGGGGCTGAACTTGAGAATTTTAGCCAAACACTAAAAGGATGACAGAAAAAGATGACAGGTCCTTCACGATGGTGATAGTGAAGCCAATACATTATCTTGTATCCGCCTACCTTTGCACTTAGCTACTGCTATTTTGTGATTTCTGTTAAGTGCAGCCAAACTTAATCCACTCAATATAGTGTATCTTCAATCTATTAATAACTAATATCCATTCTTGGAAGGACTTTCTAAGTGTGCATATAGCTGTGTTCATCTCATGCTTAAAATACTTCATTGAATGCTTATTGTTCAGAGGATAAAATTGAATCTTTAGGTTACTACTTATTATTCTTCAATATATGACCCTTCCTTAAGTCTTCAGCTTCATCTTGATCCTCTCTCCAACCCTGGATTCCTTTTAAGATATATCAAATGACATGTAGACTCTGAAAAGTCGTGTGTGATTTTTCAAGCTTTAGGTTGATGCCCTTTCTTAGCTCCTTTAAGACTTTGTGTATTCCTTTTGAACAGCTTTTACTTCTTTTATTTAGAATTTTATATTTATTATTTGTCTTTATTACAACCAGACCAGGAGAGGTTTTCTTGAAGACAGATGTAATGTCTTTCATTTTGATATCCTCCAGGTCCTTGCAAGTTAATTGAAAAAATGTCAAACATTGCATAATATATGTTACATCATTGATTAGAATTTGTGTTGACCAAATTCTCAAGAAGAAGCTTTATATCTATAGCTCCTTTACCCTGTACACCGATATTTCCTCAGACAAACCCAGAAATCTTCCTCCCTATGATAATGTCTAATTCTGTGCACAATGAGATAGATAATCCATTGAGCATTTGGGATGTGCTATATATTGTGCTAGGCAATTTACATGAATTTTCTCTTATAACTTTAAAACAACACAAATACATAATTAAATATTATTATCCTCTTCATTTGTATTTAGGGGATTTCTAGAGTTAGAAAATCAGTTACCAGGATTACACAGAAAGCAAGTTGTGTAGCTTGGGTTTGAGAACAGTCAGCAAGAGCTCTGTGTGTTGCACTGCCTCCCTCCCTGGAATAGTTCCTAATTGCTAGTCACTGGAACCTCCTGAAATACTGGGTTTGAATTGTGCCTCCACCGCTTGTTACCTATGTGACCTCAGAGAAGCCACATAAATTCTATATATCAATTTCCTTACTCTTAAAATGGAAATAATAATGACCTCTCTCAGTGATTTGAGGATTGGAGGATGCTCATATCTCCAACTTCACCTTTGTTGATTTAAATGAGCTGATGTTTGAATTATTCTAAATAGTTTCTTCTTTGAATAGAAGAATTCCTCTTTGCTTGTTTATATTTTAAGGTATTCATTTAAGGGAAGTTGACATAAGATGTAATGTGTGTTTTTAAGGAAAATATTAGTTTTAATCAATTTTCAACTTTGGATGATTGAAAAATGCCAGGAAGTCAAATGAATGTTAAGAGTTTAACATTCTTCTGTACATCAGTAACAGGACCCTGGAATCAACCACAATGAAACATAACATCCACTCCAGCCCTTTTGGGGGAATTAACCAAATCTTCTAATAATTAAATAGTTAATTCTGCATGTTCAGTGAATTGATGGAAATGCTCATACCTGCAAGGACTCCACTTTAGTTGATTCTGACTGAAACATTTCTTATTTTGTTCATCAGATCTTATTAACACACATAGATTTATTACTTCATCTGAAATTTTTACTTTTTTATAACCCTTTGAAAAATATTCAGAACTTTTTTTTGAACAAAGTACTTAGAAACTTTCCCTGAGACAAAATGACTCAATAGATGCTGAAAAAGCATTGTATAAAATTTAACATCTCTTCATGATAAAAATTCTTAACAAATTAGCTATAGAATGAATGTGTCTCAACATAATAAAGGCCATGTATAACAAACCCATAGCTAATAACATACTCGGTGAAAAATTGAAAGCTTTTCCTCTAAGATCAGGAACAAGATGCCTGCTCTTGCCACTCTATTCAATATAGTACTAGAAGTTCTAACCTGATAAATTATTCAAGAGAAAGAAATAAAGAAGATTTAAATTGGAAAAGAAGAAGTTAAATTGTTCTTTGTTTACAGATGACATGATCATATTTGTGTGTGTGTGTATAGGATTTTATATATATAATCCTTTAGACACCACCAAAAATTTTTAGAACTACTACATGAAGTCAGTGAAGTTGTAGGATGCAAAACCAGCCAAGAAAAATTAGTAGCATTTCTATGCAGTAACCAAAAAATCCAAAAAAGAAGTCAATTAAAAATCCAATTTATAATATGTACAAAAATAAAATACTTTGGAATAAATTTGACTATGGTAGTGAAATGCCTGTGCAATAAATCTATAAAACATTGATAAAAGAAATTGAAGATGATAAAAATAAATAAAAGATGTTATTTGTTTATAGATTAAAAATACTGTTAAAATATCAATATGACCCAAAGTGATCAATAGATTTAGTGTAATCTTCATCAAAATTACAATGCCACTTTTCACAGAAATAGAAAAAACAATCTTAAAATTTGTGTAGAACCACAAAAGACCCAAATAGCCAAAGCAATCTTGAGCAAAAAGAACAAAGTTGGAGGTATCATACCAGCTGACTTCAAAATATGTTACAGAGCTATAGTAACCCAAACAGCATAAAACTGGCATAAAAATTTCAAATAGGCAAATAGAGAGCCCAGAAATAAATCCAGGCATTTATGGCCAATTGATTTTTGACAAAGGTGCCAAGAACACACAATGGGGAAAGGACAGTCTCTTCAATAAATGGTTTGGGAAAACTGGATATCTAAAGGCAGAAGAATAAAATTAGACTCTTATGTCATATACAAAAGTCAATTCAAAATAATTTGAAGCCTTAGACTTAAGACCTGGGTCTGAAAAACTATTTTAAGAGTGCATAGGAGAAAAGCTCCATGGCATTTTGTCTGGGCAATGATTTTTTGGCTATGATCCCCAAAACACAGGAAACGAAATAAAAAGTAGACAAATGAGATTGATTTAAAGTAAGAAGTTTTTGCACAGCAAGGGAAAACCAATCAATAGTGTGAAAAGATAACATACAGAATAAGAGAAAATATTTGTAAACCATATACCTGATAAAGAATTAACATCTAAAATGTGTAGGAAACTCAAGTTAATAGCAAGGAAAAAAAAACTACCTGGTTAACAGATGGGCAAAGGACCTGGATAGACATGTCTCAAAAGAAGACATACAAATGGCCAACAAGTACGTGAAAAAAATGGTCAACTTCACTAATTATCTGGAAAATGCAAATTAAAATCACAATGAGATACTTACCTCACACTTGTTAGAATGGCTACTATAAAAAAGTCAAAGGATAAATGTTGGTAAGGATGTGGGGAAAATGTAAATTAGCAAAGTCACTATAGAAAGCAGTATGGAGGTTCCTAAAAAATTAAAAACAGAATTACTATATGATCCAATAAGTCCACTGTTGGTATATTTCTAAAGGAAATTAAATTGGCATATCAAAGAGATACCTGCACATCCACATTCGTTGTAGCATTAGAATCAACCCAAGTGTCTGTCAGTGGATGAATGGATGAAATGTGGTATAATATACACAATGGAATACTATTCAGCCTTAGAAATGAGTGCTATCCTATTATTTGCAACAATGTGGACAAACCTGGAGGACATGTTAGGTAAAATGAGCTAGGCACAGAAAGATCAAGCTAGAACATGATCCTATTTATACATAAAATCTAAAAAAATGAACTCAAAACTAGAAAGTAGAATGGTGGTCTACCAGGGGCTGGGGCTATGGGGGAATTTTGGAGAGATGTTGGTCACAGTATATAACATTTCAGTTAGATAGGAAGCACAAGTCCAAGAGATCTATTGTACAACATGATGACTATAATTAATAACAATTTATTGTATTACTGAAAATTGCGAGTAGATTTGAAGGGGTCTTCACCACAAAAAATAAGGATGCGACATAATTCATGTGTTAATTAGCTTGCTTGAGCCATTCTACAATGTATACATATATTAAGACATCATGTGCACAATAAATATGTATAATTTTAATTTGTTAATTAAAATAAAATTTCAAAAAGAATTGAGGTATATCCCAATGAGTCTTGACATTAACACAAAGTCTGTTTGGGAAATGATGGAACTTCTGTTTTAGATACCAGTAAGATTAACAGTGCATAATAAGGTTGAAATCCAGTGACTTTCAAGACAGTATTAAAGGGTAACACTTACATTTTCTAAAGGAAAGCTACAAGAATTTTTTTGTTATATTCCTAAAGTGGGGCCATTGTTTAGGAGTATAGCTGGCAATTGCATGTGGTAATTTGGGACAGTTACCACTATTTTCAACTCTAAAGAATTCTCAGCTGCAGTCTTCTTTAGTTCTCTGTTAGAAACAGAGTGACTAGGCCTCAAAATCCATAAACACAGATCTGTTTCCATGCAGGCATGTAGTCCCCTCCCTTTATAATTATGGCATCATTCCTATAATAGAGGAATGAGGAAATTAACCATGATTAGTCTCCAGAAGGAGGAAAATTTGTTAAGATTCAGAAAACCATATGCTTAATTTTCACCTCAAGAGCCCACCATCTTTACTAGGAGCTTTAGAAAACAACTGCCTTTGTTGCTACAGTTCCAGATAAGGTGGCCAGGGTTCTCATATAGGAGTTGAAGAACTGTTTTATGACTCATATTTGTTTCATCTGGGAATATAGCATCTTTTCGGTTACTTCTTTTTGCTCTCACCCAGTCAGCAATGCCTCCTCCATCCCTAGATTATTGGCTCCTTCTAGCTTTGTAAGAGGAGGGAACTCTCAGGTATTAGCATCTGAGAATTAGCCATGCATTCGCCACGCACTCCATCACTGCTGTTATTTCCTAGCCTTCCCCTTCTTTCCACCAAATGAAACTCTGAAGGGTCTGATTTTATTTTGTACCTTGGGTAAATAATTGCCTCCAATAGGTTATTTCCGAAAGGCTCTTCTAATTTTAAACCAATTATTAAAAAGCATTTTCGAATTAACAACTAAAAATTATCCTGTGTTTTTCCATATTAGTTCCCTTTTAGAGTTAAACTAAATCTTACATGAAGGTGATATTTGGTATTACACATACACATTTTATGAAATATATTTTAATTAAATGTAATATATCCAGTATGGATTCTAATTTATTTGTGTACAATCATCCCTTGGGAGATTGGTTCCAGGACTTTCTTAACTGACCTTTGACTGATGCTTAAGTCAGTGATACAATTGGCGTAGTATTTGCATATAACCTATACACATCCTCCTGTATATTTTAAATCATCCCTAGATTACCTATAGAACTTAATATAATGTAAATAGTTGTTAAACTTTATTTTTTAGGGAATAATGGCAAGAAAGAAAAGTTTGTTCAGTACAGATGCGATTAAAAAATATGTATACTTTTAACTTGTGAATGATTGACTTCACTGATACGGAACCCATGAAGTAGTAGGACCAACCATATTTCTCAGTTGATAAATGTTTATGTTCTGATTTTTTTTGCTATTATGAAGTGATACAATAAACATCCTTATATTTGTGGGGTAGCTTTTAATATTTTGGTATATAAACCTAGAAGGATAATTGCTGCCATTTGCATCCTCAATTTTATCTCACATAATGTAAAACTTTTTCCCAAAAATAACAAGGTAGGAGGGTTTCCACTATGCTAAATTACTCATTTTGTCTTTCGTGTCTTTTTTTTTTTTTTTTTTTTTTTTTTTTTTTGAGATGGAGTCTTGCTCTGTCGCCCAGGCTGGAGTGCAGTGGCACGATCTCGGCTCACTGCAACCTCCACCTCCTTAGTTCAAGTGATTCTCCCACCTCAGCCTCCCGAGTAGCTGGGACTACAGGCACCCGCCACCACGCCAGGCTAATTATTTTGTATTTTTAGTAGAGATGGGGTTTCACAGTGTTAGCCAGGATGGTCTCGATCTCTTGACCTCGTGATCCACCCACCTCAGCCTCCCAAAGTGCTGGGATTACAGGTGTGAGCCACTGCACCCAGCTGTGTTTCATGTCTTTTAATTTCATTGTTTCCTCTATGTAATTTCCTTATATTTATCTTCCACTTCCTTATTATCTCTTCAGTTGTGTTTAGTTTGTTGCTTATTTAATCAATTACATTTTTGAATTTCAATATTTACATTTTTAATTTCAAAAACTTCTATTTAGTTATTTTAATAAATATATTTTCTCTTGTATAGTGCCTTTTTAAAGGGTACTATAATTAAAAAAATTGTGTTTTCAGCTCCTTTACTTCTTTAAACATTTGAAACATATCTATTTCACAATCTCCTTGAGGTTTTCTTCCTTTTTCCACTTCTTAGGATGCTAGTTTTTGGCTTCTTGCATCTGTTGATTCTTCCTCAGTGTGTTTCATTTTCTTGCATAATGTATACTATTTTAATATGAGCTCAACTGCCACAAGAGTTGTCTATTCTTTGGGAATCCCCTGTGAACTGTGATTTGAAAACATCACTATGGAGCAGGTTGAAACTACTTCTGCTTTTATGGCCCTGGGAAACTTTATGGACACTTCTCTTCATGATACCTGAACCTACATAACTGCACACTTAATGAATGCAGGTCATTAAGGTCTGGGGTCTCAATTTCTACTTATTTAAAAATATGTTTTGTCTGTATTTCCACGTACTTGTAGCAGAATGGGTGACATCTGCTCCATTTCAATGTGATTTGTTGCTAGAAGGAGCATACTTCATTGCTACTAAATTTTACATTTAATTAAGTTTCACTTATCACTTATTACAGTCTTATGCCATTTTCTATTTCCATGTCATTTTCTATCACTAAATTCACCATGGTTTGTAGTACTTCTAACTTTTTTGGGTAAGCCTTCTGTCTCATACTGTGGAACAAACGGGAAAACAGCTCATGGGGAATTATATTCCCTGGGCATGTCTGGAAAGCACGTGAGTTTGAAAGTTTCTTAACTGGAGGCATTTTTAGACCTGAATCTAAACACTTAGCAGAATAATTTGTTGAGATTGTAGCTACATTTTGGAAGCAAAATGAAATGTAGTATTGCAACCTCTGAGTAAACAACTTTTTCTAAAAACTAACACACATGAAGTTTTTGTTAACTTTTTATTTTATTTTATTTTATTTTATTTATTTATTTTTTTTTTGAGACGGAGTCTCGCTCTGTCGCCCAGGCTGGAGTGCAGTGGCGCAATCTTGGCTCACTGCAAGCTCCGCCTCCCGGGTTCACGCCATTCTCCTGCCTCAGCCTCTCCGAGTAGCCGGGACTACAGGCGCCCGCCACCACGCCCGGCTAATTTTTTGTATTTTTAGTAGAGACGTGGTTTCATCATGGTCTCGATCTCCTGACCTCGTTAGCTGCCTGCCTCGGCCTCCCAAAGTGCTGGGATTACAAGCGTGAGCCACCGCGCCCGGCCGTTAACTTTTAAAACTTGGTATTGAGAGGTAGAAGAATCACTTGAGCCCTAGAGGCAGAGATTGCTGTGAGCCGGTATCGCATGACTGCACTCCAGCCTGGGCGACAAAGCCAGGCCTTGTCTCAAAAAAAAAACCCCCAAAAACAACACCATAAAAGAATGTGTAAAACACAGTAATGAGTTTATTGTATTTCCATGGCAGATTATGAAGTATAGCAATTAATTGTATGACTGCAATAATTTCATCCCAAGCCATTATGTCATCTGGATTGTGGAGGTGCTGTTTATAGGTCCTATATTTACCAGGAATTGACAATCTGTTGAAATGACAAAAAGTTTGTTCTCATCAGTTAGGCTTCTTTTTTGTGTCCATTTCATTGTGAAAAGATGTCTTACCTATGGCATAGTTAGAGAATAAGATTTGGGACTTTTACTAGAGGAAATAAAAACAACATTATTTTCTTGGTTTAGTTAATAACAAAAAGAAATCTCCAAGAACTATGTATGCAGGTAAAGCAGCAATATTAGGCTGCTGCTTTGAAGCTACTACTTTTCCACTAATCACTAGTGAACACAGTGAACCAGCTCAAGAACTCAAATCTCCATTCTCCTAACTATTCCCTTTGCAGATTTCAATTTTTCACCTCAGCATAAGTGAGAAAAAAAAGTTTTAAGTGTTCTGTCAACAAACAACTTCCTGGTGCCCATTCTGTGACACTTCAACTTTGAATTTTGCATTTTAAAAGAAATGTTTTTTCACTGCCAAATAATATATCTCAGTTTTATGCTCTTTTGTTAATCAAATCCAAGAAAATCCTTTAAAAATATACTGCAGTTCATATGGTTCCCTAAGGACTGTTTCAAGGCCAATGAAAAGAAAGATTGATATGAACTTCTCTATGACATCCAACAGTGACTCCGAGCCAGGACTTAATGGTTTCATAAGCAGTCAGTGTGAGTGATGCTGTTCATGAAGAAATTTTACTGAAATAATTAATTGGGCACAGAGAACAATTCCTCTTCAATATGGCATCACTTGTCATTCCTGAAGGAAAAATATAGTGAAAGTCACACATGCAGATAATCTACCAAACCAAAATAAATAGGAACAATTTCTTTCCAGAAAAGTAAGGTAGTTATTTTAGGAAGTAAAGTGGGTAAATATAAGACATTCTAATAAATTGACTTCTCTATTTTTCATTCTTCTTCTTCTTTTTATTTTTTGCCATTTCTGCTGTCAATTCTGTGGTGTTACATTTAGGTTTTATATTAGCCTTTAAGGCTGTGGTTGAAATTCTGAGCTCAGCCCAATAAATCAAAATAAAAATAAACAGAAGGGGTAAGCAAAGAACACTACTGGCTCCAGAATGGTGAGGGAAAGAAAAGTTTTATAAATAGTTCCTCTTTTTCTTGTTGCCCTTACCACTGTTGATTGGAAATAACAAATGACAAGTACCTATCAAAAGCACATGAGTAAATTCAATCTGTAACAAATCCCTAGTATAAATTACCTATCAAAATATTGACTTGTGAATTTCCACAACAATCAGGCTAAACTAATCTATACCTTGTTTGGCTATTGCACAAATGTGCAGCTTCCTCCAATCTAACTCCCCTAATCCTGGAGATTACTGCATTCAGACATGGCAACAACCAAAACACTCTGCGAAGGAGAGAGAAAGAACATAGTAGATTCTGATTTCAGATCCTTTCAAAACATAAAAATGAATGAGCTAATTGGATTATAATATAGGCCATGAAGCTCTTGCTGATTATGGTACATAGAAAGTATAATGTAAATAAAAGAATATAATATGTCAATAGTTTTCATATGAAGTATGCAGTAATTTTCTTATGACTTATTTTAGTGACATTCACAGAGACTATGTCCAGTACAATTCATGAGAAAATGCCTTCAGAACAGCAGCCATAAAAAAGGACGAGTTGATGTCATTTGCAGGGACATGGATGAAGCTGAAAACCATCATTCTCAGCAAACTAACACAGGAACAGAAAACCAAACACCGCATGTTCTCACTCATAAGTGGGAGTTGAACAATGAGAACACATGGGCACAGAGAGGGGAACATCACACACTGGGGCCTGTCGGGAGGTGGGGGGCTAGGGGAGGGATAGCATTAGGAAAAATATCTGATGTAGATGACGGGTTGATGGGTGCAGCAAACAACCATGGCACGTGTATACCTTTGTAACAAACCTGCACGTTCTGCACATGTATCCCAGAACTTAAGGTATAATAAAAATAAATAAAGAAAGAATATGCTGCAAAATTCCTCATGGTAGCTGATTATGGTACATAGAAAGTCTAATGTAAATAAAAGAATATAATATATCAACAGCTTTTATATGAAGTATGCAGTAATTTTCTTATGACTTATTTTAGTGGCATTTACAGAGACTTTGTGCAGTATAACCCATGAGAAAATGCCTTTCAGAATAGCAGCCATAAGTATATCTATATCAAGTATATGAGTCTATATTCAATTTCCTGTTAGGCTTAGGTATAGTAATATTACATTTCTATAAAGATTTATGCTGTTTAAAGTGCTTTTTCATTCATGGTGCCTTAGGGTCTATGTAAAATTGTAAATTGCACACAACTGAGAGTTGAAAATAAATCTGGGAAACAATGAAATTGACACTATTATTTGTATCCAGATCCTGGATTTATGAACCAGAATGTGTTAGTGAGACAACACGGGAAGAAATGAACTGTACCTGGGAGACTAGGATTAAATCTCACAAGCTTTACGATGACAAGAAGATAGGTTAGCCATAAAAAGAAGAGGTCCTATAGGAAAAAGTGTCCAGGATGAAATTATAAATGAATCGAAGATTATTTCCTGAAAACTACATCCTCCTTTATTCTTCAAGGTTAGAGCTCTGCGATCTCTGTCTATTCTCTCTATCAATAGTTCTCTAAAATTTCTAATAAATATTTTGGTAGGCAGAATAATGGCACCCCAAATATGTCCACCTCCTAGGCCTCAGAGCCTTTAAATATGTGTCCTAAAAGAGACTTTGCAGATGTGATTAAGGTTATAAAGAGTGAACTGGGAAGAGTGGCCTGGCTTACACAGGTGATCCTAATTTAATTACACTTGTCCTTAAAACCTAAGAGCTTTTTCCAGCTGCGGTCAGAGAGATGTGACCAAAGATAAGGGAGATACAATATTGCTGGTTTTAAAGATGGAGGAGGCTATTAGCCAAGGAATGGGTGTGGTCTCTAGAAGCTTGAAAAGACAAGAAAGTGGTTTCCTCCTAGAGCCTCCAGAAAGGAATGCAGCCCTAACTTCCATCCATTAAAACCTGTGTCTGACTTCTAATATACAGACGTGTATGGTAATGAATTTGTGTTATTTTAAATCACTAAGTCAGTGGCAATTTGTTATGGCAGCAAAAGAAAATGTATACAAATACTAAGGGCAAAATAAGAAATACTCATGATAGTAAATGTTTGAATTGACTCCATTTTATAACATTGTTTAAAACATATTTTAGTTTATAAATTGTATTTTCAGCTATTCGGGGGAAACGATTGGCCATACACACAAACTGATTTTTTTTTTTTTTTTTCCTTGAGACGGAGTCTTGGTCTGTAGCCCATGCTGGAGTGCAGTGGTGCTATCTCAGTTCACTGCAAGCTCCGCCTCCCGGGTTCACGCCATTCTCTGGCCTCAGCTTCTCGAGTAGCTGGGACTATAGGCGCGTACCACCATACCCGGCTAATTTTTTGTATTTTTAGTAGAGACGGGGTTTCACCGTGTTAGCCAGGATGGTCTCAATCTCCTGACCTCGTGATCCGCCCGCCTCGGACTCCCAAAGTGCTGGGATTACAGGCGTGAGCCATCGCACCTGGCCACACACAAACTTCTCTTATGACAGTTATCAATGTTTCAGAATTTTAGCATTGGATGAATAAAATATTAATGGAACAATGATAAAGAACTTAAGAGGCTAATTGAGTTGCATAAAATTATTGTCAAAAAACCATTTTTTCTCCTTAAGTGGGAGAAAATGAACCAAAAGCCCTTTTTTAAGATAGAGTCCTATTTCTCTTCCATTTCTGAGCCCTGAAATAAAGATCAGAGAGGAGGTACAAAAAGTATAGGGATATTATTTGATTTCTTCATTCATTTATTCATTTATTTAAATCATTCAGTTAACATTGACCATTCTCTCTTGGCCAAACACTATGCAAGAAGTGGAAGCATAAATAAAATATGTTATAATATATTCTCTCACGGAGCCATTACATTTATTGAGAGATTTCTTGGAACAAGGAATAATAGGCTGAAATACCGAATTAAGGTCTTTGTTAAAGCTGAGTTAGGAGCAAAGCAGCTAATACCAGCTGAAGAATAATGAGGTTGGTTGAAAGAATTGACTGCTAGAGTTTCTTCTAGCTCTGCAAGTGAAAATATCTGCTCTGAAGAGTGAAGTGAGAATAGCATACTAAAATTAAGAAGAAACTTTTGGGTATCCAAATATGAGCGAGAGAAGTCAAGCTTTTCTTTGAGGCAAAAATTGGAATTTACATGAGTGCTAGTTAGCCATTGAATTTAAGGAGAAGTAAGGCTAACTGATTAGTAGACTTAGATGCATACATTTCTAAATCTTATTTCTTTATATTGATTTATTTGTTTTATAAATACATTGTATATTCACATGTGCATTTTACTATTGTAATAAAGAACTTCATAATAAGCAGAATCATGAAGATCTTGTACTTCTTTCAGGTTCCTACTTCTGAATAAGTTCTCCACAGAGTCATATACCTGTTAATATTAGGCTACCAGAGTTGCAAGCACTAGGTCAGTCAGGGAACTGTCAACTTCCAGAGGTTATGTGAGGCAGTAATGGAAAGTAATCAAAGCAGCGGTATACAGAAGCATATTTATATTTTCAAACAGGAAGAGATGAATGAGGCTAGTATTTACAAAATAACAATTTTTGATACTTTTGCACCATGAGTTCAAAACGATAGCTCCAGTTGCAACACATTGTCACTGGGTTTATTTTAGCCTTCCCCTTTTCCTTATTTGTGACTCCTTTTTCTGACAGTGAGAAACCCATCCCTCATTATTCATAATATACTTACTCATTTACTCAATCCTAGTATACACATACAGTTGATTCAGAATTGAAATGTTAATTCATAACTGTGTTAGAAACAAATTTACTAAATAGCACAAATATTTGTGTGTTGTATTTTTTAATTAAAAACCTTTACAATTTGTCAAAACTGTACAGTTTTAGTTAAAACGATGTTTTCCAAAATTACATAGCTCTTTTCCCTTCTATACCTTCTTAAGTGTGGGTCTATTATTAATTTTTAATAGAGTTAGATTCGGTTGTTACTCTTTATTTTATCTTACTCTACCATTCTTAACCACCACATACACATCTGGTTTGATTGATTTGATTGATTGATGGGTATGTGAATCATTACCATGGATATAAGAGTCACAACAATACAAAATAGTATACTCAAGAAACATTGTCCCCTCCATTACTTCTCTCTCAGCCCCACTTTCCCATCCTACCTATTCCATTTTCACCCACATACTTAATGGATATGAGCATTTTAGAACATCAAATTGCTCACCATAAAATTTCTAAACATTTGCTCTGTGACCAAGAATCTGTACAAATTACTGATTCAAAGAATTGCCATCAAATGTTTATTTTATTTTTTCAACTTAGTTGAAAAAAAGCTTATATTCATTTAATTATTTGCCTTATTTAACATTTTTGTATAGCAATACTTACCATTTAGTTAACACCTACTGTGTATCAGGTGTGTGCTAAGTACTACTACACAAAATAAATATGAAATCAATATAACTTTTCAATTTTTATAAATAAAAAATGTCCTAAAATTTGCACAATACAAGGCAGTAATCAATGTTTTCATAGCTAATAAGTAACTCTGAATTTCTTCTTAAAAACTGGGATTTTTATTGGACATTTCTATGTCTTTAAGGACTGGCCATCCTTTTTTACCATATTTTATTTTTTTAATAAAATATTTGCCTTTTTCTTTGATTTTTAAAAATAGCTTTAAAAATATTTCCTGTTGCATTTTAAAATATTTTTGTTTGTCATTTGCTTTTTAAATAAAGTGTCTGCTGTTTGGGGAGGTGTACATGTCTTTAAGTTTTACTGTATTTAAATACATCAATATTTTCCATTATGGCTTTTTGGATGCCTGCTGAAACAGAGGATGTTGAAGAGCCAAGAGGGAACTATAAACAGTACAAACTAAGTAAATTAAAATCATGTAACCATTCTTCTCCAGTCCCCACCTCAAGTTTGAAGGAGTCAGCTGTAGTAGACACCAGGAGGAGCATGCCAATGTGGAAGAGGCCTCAGGCTCTCTTTTCTCTGCTGCTTCCTGCTCAGTCATAAGCAGGAAAGAGGGCAAATATTTAACTGAAGATGAATAATATTTTGATTTATGTTTGAAATCTAAAATGAATAAAATCTATGGGTTCTATCCAAGATGTCTCAAATGTAGGAAAGAGATGTCATCGCAGGTATGAGGGCAATAAAGAGAGAAAGGAGTTTTGTTGACTAATATTGTGTTATGACTTGCCTGGGCAATGGGATGCCCAGATATTTGGTTAAACATTATTATGGGTGTGTCTGAGAGAATTTCTGGATGAGATTAACATTTGAATCAGGTAGAGTGAGCAAAGCAGATTGCCTTCCCCAATGTGGGTGGGCCTCATTCGATTGGTTGAAAGGCTGAATAGAACAAAAAGGCTGAATGTAGGAGAATTTGTTTTTTCTACTTGACTGTCTTCAAGCTGGAGCATTGGTCTTCCCTCACTTTCAGACATGGACTAAAACTGAAACTTACACCACTAGCTCTCCTGCTTCTTGGGCCTCCAGACTGGAACTAGACTTGTTCTCCCTGGTTTCCACTTGCCAACTGCAAATCTTGGGACTTGTCAGCCTCCCTAATCATGTAAGCCAACACACACACACACACACACACACGCACACACACACACACACACATTCTTTTAGTTCTGTTTCTCTCGAGAATCCTAATACAGGAGTTCTTTTGTATTTGCACTTTATTAAGTCCATTCCATTAAACATATGTTACACTAACATTTATTAAATACTTACAATATGATGTAAGTATATTTATATATTTTCATGTTTAATTCTCACAATTATATATTTTTTATTTTTGTGGATACATAGTTGGTGTATATATTTATGGGGTACACATGAGATACTTTGATACAGGCATGTAATAAGTAATAATGGCGTAATAGAAAAATGAAGTATGCAATCCCTCAAGCATTTATCCTCAGTGTAACAAACAATCCAATTATACTCTTTTAATTATTATAAAATGTAAAATTAAATTACTGTTGACTATAGTCACCCTGTTGTGTTATCAAATACTAGGTCTTATTCATTCTTTGTAACTATTTTTTTCTGTACATGTTAACCATCATCACTTCTCTAACCAGCCCCTACTTCCCTTCCCAGCCTCTGGTAACCGTTCTTCTATTCTCTTCTCCATGAGTTCAATTGTTTTAATTTGAGCACCCGCAAATAAGTGAGCATATGTGAAGTTTGTCTTCCTGTGCCTGGCTTATTTCACTTAACATAACTATCCCCAGTTTCAACCATATTGTTGCAAATGACAGGATCTCTTTCTTTTTTAATAGCTGAATAGTACTCCATTGTGTATATGACCACATTTTTTTATCTATTCATTTGTTGATGGACATTTAGATTGCTTCTAAACCTTGGCTATTGTGAACAGTGCTGCAATAAACATGATAGTGCAGATATCTCTTTTATATACCAATTTTATTTCTTTTGGGAATATAACCATACCACTGGATCGTATGGTAGCTCTTTGTTTTTTGTTTTTTAAGGAACCTCCAAACTTTTCTCCAAGATGGTTGCACTAATTCATATTCCCACCAAAATATATGAGGGTTCACTTTTCTCCACACCAGCATTTGTTGCCTATCTTTTGAATAAAAGCCGTTTTAACTGGGGTGAGATGATAACTCACTGTAGTTTTGGTTTGTATTTCTCTGATGATCTGTGATGTTGAGCACCTTTTCATATTTCTGTTTGCCATTTGCATGCCTTCATTTGAGAAATGTCTGTTCAGATCTTTTGCTCATTTTTAATCAGATTATCAGATTTGCTTCCTATACAGTTATTTGAACTCCTTATATACTCTAGTTATTAATCTGTTGTCAGATGGGTGGTTTGCAAATATTTTTTCCCTTTCTGTATGTTATCTCTTCACTTTCTTGACCGTTTCCTTTGCTGTATAGCTTTTTAACTTTATATGACCACATTTGTCCACTTTTGCTTTGGTTGCCTTTGTTTGTGGGGTATTGCTCAAAAAAATTTTGCGCAGACCAATGTCCTGGAGAGTTTCCCCAAAGTTTTCTTATAGTAGTTTCGTAGTTTGAGGTCTTAGATTTAAGTCTTTAATTGATTTTGATTTGATTTTTGTACATAGTGAGAAATAGGGGTTAAGTTTCATTCTTTTGCATAGGGATATCCTGTTTTCCCAGCAGCATTTGTTCCTTCTACAATGTATGTTCTTGGGACCTGTGTCAAAAATTAGTTTACTGTAGGTGTATGGATTTAGTTCTGGGTTCTCTGTTCTGTTCCATTGTTCTATATGTGTGTTTTTATGCCAGTACCATGCTGTTTTGGTTAATACAGTTCTGTAGTATAATTAGGTAATGTGATTCCTCCAGTTTTGTTCTTTTTGCTCAGGATAGTGTTGCCTATTCTGTCTTAAATTTTAGAATTTTTTTGTATTTCTGTGAAGAATGTCATTGGTGTTTTGATAGGGATTGCATTTAATCTGTAGATTGCTTTGGGTAGTGTGGACATTTTCACAGTATTCTTTCTTCCAATCCATGAACATGAAATATCATTCCATTTTTTGGTGTCCTTGTCAATTTCTTTTATCAGTATTTTATAGTTGGCATTATAGAGATCTTTCACTTATTTGGTTAATTCCTAAGTATTTAATTTTAATTGTGGCTATTGTAAGTGGGATTGCTTTTTTATTTATTTTAAAGGTTATTCACTGCATATAGAAATGATTCAGATTTTTGTATGTTGATTTTGTATTCTGCAACTTTGCCGAATTTGTTTATCAATTCTAATAGTGTTGGTTGTGTGTGTGTGTGTGTGTGTGTGTGTGTGTGTGTAGGCTTTAGAGTTTTCCAAATGTAAGATCGTATCATCTGCAAACAAGGATAATTCGAATTCTTGCTTTCCAATTTGTATATCCTTTATTTCTTTCTCTTGTCTTTTTGCTCTAGCTAGGACTTCCAGAACTATGTTGAATAATGGTGGTAAAAGTGGGCATCTCTGTCATGTTGCAGATCTTAGAGGGAAGGCTTTCAGTTATTCTTCATTCAGTATGATACTAGCTGTAGGTCTGTTGTATGTGGCTTTTATTATCTTGAGGTATGTTCCTTTGATGTGTTGAATTTTGTCAAATGATTTTCAGGATCAATTTAAATAATCATATGGTTTGGACTTCATTATGTTGATATGGTGTATCACATTTATTGATTTATGTATGTTGAACCATCCTTGCATCCCTGGAATAAATCCCACTTGGTCACAATAACTAATCTTTTTAATGTATTATTAAATTTGGTTTGGTAGTATTTTGCTGAAGATTTTCGCATCAATATTCATCAGGGATATTGGCCTGTAATTTCTTGTATCATTTTCTGGTTTTGGTATTAAGGTAATACTGGCCTCATAGAATGAATTTAGGACTATTCTTGCTTCCTTTAGTTTTTGGAATAGTTTAAGTAGAATTGGTATTAGTTCTTCTTGAAATGTTTGGTAGAATTAAGGTGTGAAGTGATCAGTTTCTGGGCATTTCTTTTTTTTTTTTTTTTTTGAGACAGAGTCTCTCTCTGTTGCCCAGGCTGCAGTGCAATGGCGTGATCTCAGCTCACTGCCACCTCCACCTCCCAGGTTCAAGAGATTCTTCTGCCTTAGCCTCCCGGGTAGCTGGGATTACAGACATGTGCCACCATGCCTGGCTAATTTTTTTTTATTTTTTGTTTTTAGTAGAGACCAGGTTTCACCATGTTTGCCAGGATGGTCTTGATCTCCTGACCTCATGATCTGCCCACCTTGGCCTCCCAAAGTGCTGGGATTACAGGCCTGAGCCACTGCACCTGGCCTCTGGGCTTTTCTTTACTGGGAGAATTTTCATTATAGCTTTGATTTCATTATTATTGGTCTGTTCAGGTTTTGGATTTATTCCTGGTTCAATCTTGGTAGGTTAATTGATTATGTGTTATGTGTCTAGGAATTGAGCCATTTTCTGTAGAGTTTTTAATTTGTTGGTATACTGTTGCTGACAGTAGCCACTAATGATCCTTTAAATTTCTACACTATCAGTTGTAATAACTCCCTTTTCATCTCTGATTTTATTTACTTGGGTCTTTGTTTTTTCCTAGTTTGACTAAAGGTTTGCCCATTTTATTCATCATTTCAAAAAGTCAGCTGTTTGTTTCATTCATCTTTTTATTGTTTTCTTCATTTCTGATGTATTTATTTCTGCTATGACCTTTATTATTTCTTCTACTAATTTTGGGTTTGCCTTTCTCTTGCTTTTGTAGTTCTTTGAGATGCATAATTGGGTTACTTATTTTAAGTTTTTCTTCTTTTTGGAAGCAGGCACTAATAACTATTAACTTCCCTCCTCATACTACTTTCTTTGTGCCCTATAGATTTTGGTATGTTGTGTTTCTATTACCATTTGTCTCAAAAACAAATTTCAGTTTCCTTTTTAATTTCTTCATTGGCCTGCTGGACATTCAGGAGCATATTGTTTAATTTCCATGTGTTTGTATAGTTTCCAAAATTCCTCTTGGTATTGATGTCTAGTTTTATTCCAGTGTGGTCAGAGAAGTTGCTTGATATCACTTCGATGTTTTTCAATGTTTAAAAGCTTGTTTTGTAACCTAACATGTAGTCTATCTTTGGCTGGGTGTGATGGCTCATGCCTTTAATTACAGTATTTTGAGTGGCTAAGGCAGGTGGATTGCTTGCACTCAGGAGTTTGAAACCAGCCTGGCAACATGGTGAAACCATGACTACCAAAAATACAGAAATTAGCTGGGCATGGTGGTGTGTGCTTGTGGTCCCAGTTGCTCAGCTTCTTCGGAGGCTGAGGTGGGAGGATTCTTGGAACCTGGGAAGCTGATGCTGCAGTGAGCTGTAATCATGCCACTGCACTCCAGCCTGGGTAAAAGAGCAAGACCTTGTCTGAAGTTAAATAAATAAGTAAATAAATGAATAAATAAATAAATAAATAAACACATGGTTCTGTCTTGGAGAATGATTTATGAGGTGAGGAGAAAAATCTATATTCTGCCACTTTCAGATGAAATGCTATGTAAATATCTATTAGGCCCATTTAGTTTATAGTGCAGATTATGTCTGACATTTCTTTGTTGATTTTCTGTCTGGAAGATCTGTCTAATGCTGAAAGTGGGGTGTTAAAGTGTTCAGCCATTATGGGATTAAGATCTTTCTCTTTCTTTAGCTCTAATAATATTTGCTTTATATATCTAGGTGCTCTAATGTTGGGTGCATAGATACTTAAATTATCATATCCTTTTGCTGAATTGACTCCTTTATCATTTTACAGTGACTTTATTTGTCTCTTCTTATAGTTTTGTTTTGAAATCAATTTTGTCTGATATGACTGTAGTAAGTCTTGCTCTTTTTTGGTTTCCATGGACATGCAATATCTTTTTCCATCCCTTTATTTTCAGTCTGTTTCTTTATAGGTGAAGTGTGTTTCTTGTAGTCAACAGATAACTGGGTCTTGCTTTTTTAATCCATTCAGCCACTCTATGTCTTTCTTTTTTTCCCTAAAGATGGATTGTCACTCTGTCTCCCAGCCTGGAGTGCAGTGGTGCAATCTCGGCTCACTGCAACCTCTGCATCCTGGGATCAAGTGATTCTCCTGCCTCAGCCTCCCAAGTAGCTGGAATTACAGGCACCTGCCACCACGCCCAGCTAATTTTTGTATTTTTAGTAGAGACAGGGTTTCATCATGTTGTCCAGGCTGGTCTCTAACTCCTGACCTCAAGTGATCTGCCCACCTCAGCCTCCCAAAGTGCTGGGATTACAGGCCTATGTCCTTGATTGGACAGCTGAGTTCATTAACGGACATTGTTATTATTGCTAAGTAAGGCATTACTCCTGCCATTCTGTTATTGGTTTTCTGGTCTTGTCTTCCTTCTTTCTTTCCTTTCTGTCTTCATTTTAGTGAAGGTACTTTTCTCTGGTGGTATTATTTAATTTCTTGCTTTTAATTTTTTTTGTGGACCCATTGTATGTTTTTCAATTTTAGTTTACCATGAAGCTTCCAAATACTATCTTATAACCTGTTATTTTAAACTGATGGCAACTTAACACTGATTGCATAAACAAATAGAAAACTAATAAAAACTAATAGAAAAAAAACTAATAAAAAAGAAAAAGAAAAAACTGATAAAAACTCTACACTTTAATTTTGTCCCCCTGCTTTTTAATTTTTTTATTGTTTCTCTGTATGTCTTATTATACTATACATATAGAAAAGTTACTGTACTTATTTTTGATTAGATCACTGTTTAGTCTTTCTGCTTACAATAACAATATTTACACAGCACAATTACTATGTTATAATATTCTGTGTATTTCTGTGTGCAATTACCAGTGAATTTTGTACCTCCAGATAATTTGTCTATTACTCATTTATGACCTTTTCTTTCTTATTGAAGAACTCCTTTTAGCGTTTCTCGTGGGACAGGTTTAGTGTTGATAAAATTCCTCAGCTTTGGTTTGTCTAGAAAAGTTTTTTTTACTCCTTCATGCTTAAAGGATACTTTTGCTGAAGACACTATTCTATGGTAAATTTTTTTTCTTTCAGTAGTTTAAATATATTACGCCACTCTCTCCTGACCTGTAAGGTTTCCACTGAAAAGTCTGCTGCCAGATGTATTGGAGCTCCATTGTGTTATTTGCTTATTTTCTCTTGCTGCTTTTAAGATCCTTTCTCTATCCTTCACCTTTGGGGTTTTTAATATTCAATGTCTTAAAATAGTCTTCTTTGGGTTAAATCTGCCTGGGATTCTATAACCTTCTTGTACTTGGATATTGATGCATTTTTCTAGGTTTGGGAAGTTCTGTTATCCCTTTGAATAAACTTTCTACCCCTATCTCATTCTCTACCTCCTCTTTAGGTTCAGTAACTGAGATTTACCCTTTTGAGGCTATTTTCCAGGTCTTGTAGGCATGCTTCATTCTTTTTTTCTTCTTTTTCCTTTTGTCTCCTCTGACTGTATATTTTCAAATAGCCTATCTTTAAGCTCACTAATTCTCTCTTCTGCTTGATCAATTCTGCTACGAAGAGACTCTAATGCATTCTTCAGCATGTCAATTGCGTTTTCCACCTCCAGAATTTCTACTTGATTCTTTTTCATTATTTCAGTCTATTTTAAAAACATTACCTGATAGAATTCTGAATTCCTCCTCTGTGTTTTGAATTTCCCCTTGAGAGCTATTTTGAATTCTTTGTCTGAAAGGCCACATATCTGTGTTTCTCCAGGACTGGTCCCTGATGCTTTATTCATTTGGTGAGGCCATGTTTTTGTGAATGACCTTAATGCTTGTAGATATTTGTCTACGTCTGGGGATTGAAGAGTTAGGCCTTTATTGTAACCTTGGGAGATTACAATAAAACTCTAGGTTTGAGCTTCTTCACGCCCATTCTTCTTGGGAAGGCTTTCCAGGTATTCACAGGAACTTGGACCCTGAACCCAGTAATGCAGTTCTTGTAGACTCATAAAGGTACTACATTGGTGTTCTTGGATAAGATCTGGAAGAATTCTCTGGATTACCAAGCAGAGACTCTTGTTCTCTTCCTTTACTTTCTCCCAAGAAATGGAATCTCTCTGTGCTGAGCTGCCTACAGCTGGGAGTGGGTGACACTAGTATCCCTTGGCCACGACTTCTGTGACTATGCTGGCTCGGTCCTGAAGCCAGCACAACACTGTGTCTCACTGATGGCCCACTGTAACCACTACCTGACTACCACCTAAGTTCATTCAAGGCCCTAGGGCTCTATAATAAACAAGTGGTACAACCAGCCAGGTTTGTGTTTCTCCCTTTGTGGCGTCAAGTTTCTCTAGGCCCTGGGTGGGTCAGGTTTGTGTTTCTCCCTTCATGGCAGCAAGTTCTCCTAGGCCCTGTGTGGGTCTAGAGATGCTTTCTAGAAGCCGGAGATTAAAATCTAAAACCTCAGAAATTCACCTAGCGTTCTAGTCTACTGGAGCTAAGCTGGCACTTGAACCACAAGACAAAGTCCTTCGCACTTTTCCTTCCCCTTTCTGCATGCAAAAGAACTTCTCCCTGTGGCCATCACCACTAGCAGCCCATGGGGGGGTTCTGCCAGGTCACTACCAATGTTTACTTAAAGACCAAGTCTGTCTGAAGATAGCTTGTGATGAATGCTTCCAGGCTTGGGACTCACCCTTTGGGCCAGGGAAGATTTAAAAATGCTGACCAAGAACCTAGACCCGGAATAAAAAACCCCAAGAGTCTGCTCTATCCCACTATGCTCTACCCCATTGTTGCTAAGCTGGTACCTAAGGTACAAGACAGAGCCCCCTTCACTTTTCCCACTGTTTTTCTCAAATAGGAATCTTTCACCATAGCCACCACAGCTTGGAATGTGCTGGGTCATACCTGAAGCCAGTATGTGTCAGAGCCCAATGCCCATGACATATTACCTGGGTATCACTGTTGGTTATTCAGAGCCAAGGGACTCTTTATTCAGCAGTTGATAAATTCTGCCAGGTCTTTGCTGTGACAGGACAGCACTTAATTCAATATAAAATCCCCCAGTCACTGCCTATCCATCTCCCATGTGCACAAATTTCTCCCCACTGCACAATTACTGTGAGGGGTTGGAGGGTTAGGGGGTAGGCTGGACAGGCACACCTTTGCTGCCTCAGCTGGGGTCTCCATAGGTCACATGTCACCCCCACTGGCTGTGTGCCTAGTGTCCACTGGCTGTGTGCCCAGCACTAGGGCTTGCCGAGGAATTGCAGTCCTTGTGGCCTAGAGTGCCCCTCAAGTTCACTTAGGGCCCCAAAGCACTCTGGCCCACAATGGCGAGGCTTGCAGGAAGTCAAGCTCCAACTGCTTGGATGAGCAATTCCTCTCTGTCTAGGGCTGGCCCAAATGCTCCTTCTGTGGTTGGATGTCAGTGGAATACAGTCTAGTTCTGCTTTTCACTGGGACAGGACAGCACTGAGTTCAATGTAAAGCCTCACAAATGCTGTGCTCTCCCTGTCCCAAGCACAGAGAATCTCCACTGGCATGGCCTCTGCCAGGAGATGGGGGATGGGTGGCAGCTGTGCTTTAAGACTGTCTTTCCTGCCCTCTCCAATGTCTCTTTCAATGACATGAAGTTAAAACCAGGTACTGTGATTGCTCTCCTGATTTTTAGTTCTTGTAATGGTGCTTTTTGGGTGTAGTTGCTAAAATTTAGTGTTCCTGCAGGGGGAATGAATGGTGTAGGCTTCTAGTCCATCATCTTTCTCTGCCCTTCACAATTATGTTTGATAGTAGTTATTATTATGCCAATTTTACAGAGGAATAAGCCAAATTTAAGAGAAGTCAAATAACTTGTGTAAGATAACAACCCTTATTAGTGGTAGTTTCAGGATTCAGTTATCTGATGCCAAAATCTACAGTCTTAATTTGTTTTCAAGTAGCAATAATCATACATTGGCAAATCTGTTGATTTAAGAAGCTGCTTTTAACACAGACACCCAACCCTACACGATTTTCTTCTAAACCACCAGCATTCATTTACATTTTATATATAACCTTGAATTTCATTGCAATATTTAAACAGGGACTAGTGGATATTAAAGTTCTGTCTGGAGTGTTAAAAATCTAGTAGATTAAGGATCAAAGTAGCCAATTTTGGAGAACTGTATCTTTGTACGTGGCATTTCTTTCCAAGGGTAGAATTACTTAGAACTTGCAAGACTGCATAGGCAGAGCATTCATGAAATGCAAAAGAGGCAGTTCACTTGTCCCTTACAATTTGTATTAAGAAGACAATGGTAGTGATGAAAAATTGTTAAAACCCTTAACATCAAGTACATCCCTGAATTGCTTTTATAAATATGTTTTTACCTTGCCAACTGGCCAGGCAATTGCTACTTTATATCCCTAGTCAATATTAGCCCAAATGTACAGTAAATTGAATATTCTAGTTTAGAAATAGCAAAATGATGAAATGGCATCATAGGAAATGCATAAAAATTCCATTTTAGTAAGCTAAATCATCCATAGACTGCTAAAGAGAAGAAAGGTGAATGACTTATAACTATAAAACATTTTCAAATTAAATGAATATGATATGTTGTAGGAATTAACTTCCTTTATTGCAGTTTTATCCTGCATTTAGGAGAATCTGATTTAAATCAGAAATAAAATCTACAGATACACCCCCACACATGTGTATTTCAAACACTGGCTCTTCCCTCAAACACTTCTGCATGGCTGGCTCCTTCTTCTGTAAGTCTTTGCTTCAGTATTATCTTCTCAGTGATATTTTCTCTAACCATTCCGTTTAAAATTGAACATTTTTTCTCTCACTCTCCCCTAGCACTCCCTCTCTATTTTTCAAGTTTTATTTATCTACTTAATATTGACTACTTCTGGCATCTAATTTATTGTTTACCCCTCCCCAGAAAAATGTAAACTTTCATGACAGCAGGAAGCTTCTCTATTTTGGTCACCTGTCCTAGAGCACTGCCTGACATATAACATATACTCAATATAATATTGACATTCTCACATATTTTAAAGATACTTTTAAACTTAAATGTATTTTATGATTTTTCTTTGACATAGGACTTATTTGGCACTTTACCTTTCAAAATATGTGTAGGATAACTCATTTTGTTATCAATTTATATCTTAATTTGTTGTTGCAAAACAATGCAATCAATAATACAGCTTCTTTGAAAGCATCACTTCACTTATGACTTCATTTGTTCTTCCTTTTTCGAGATGGAGCCTCGCTCTGTCACCCAGGCTAGAGTGAGGGCCGCCATCTCGGCTCACTGCAACCTCCACCTCCTGGCACTTCTCCTGCCTCAGCCTCCCTGGTAGCTGGGACTACAGGCATGCGCCACCATGCCTGGCTAATTTTTGTATTTTTAGTAGAGACGGGGTTTCACCATGTTGGTCAGGCTGGTCACGAACTCCTGACCTCACGATCCGCCCACCTCAGCCTCCCAAAGTGCTGAGGTTACAGGCGTGAGCCACCGTGCCTGGCCATTACTTAATATTTAGGCAATTTTTCTATATGTTCCATATGTACTTGAAAATAATCTTTATTTTCTAATTCTTCAGCACCTAGTTCTATACACCTATCTAGCTATTTTCAAATCTTCTGTGTACTTACTGATTATTTTGTCTCCTTCATCTATCAATGACCAAGATAAATGTATTTAAAATTTCTCAGCAAATATCAAATGGTGGATTTATTTCTTCTTATATCTGTTTTGTATGTCTTGATCAATTTAAGATGATCGTATCTTTAGAAGATTGAATTATACCTTCTAAAATTTTATGGTGATACTTAATTTCTAGTTGCATTTTTGCCTTTTAATGTGCATTATTCATAATGGCCAAGATATGGAAACAACCTAGGTGTTCATCAACAGATGAATGGATAAAGAAAATGTGGTGTATATAAAAAAGAATTATTATTCAGTCTTAAAAAAAGAAGAAAATCCTGCCATTTGCAAAAGCATGGATGGAATGGGAGGACTTTATGCTAAGTGAAATAAGCCAGCCACAGTGAGAAAAATACTGTCTGATCTCACTTATATGTGGAATCTAAAAAAACCAAAAAGTGAAATAAACACAAACAGAGAGTAGAATGGTGATTAACAGTCACAAAAAGGGAAAGGAAATGGAGAGAAATAAGGTAAAATTTTACAATTAGGTAGAACGAATAAATCTAGTCACCTAATGTATACTGCAAGGAGTATTGTTAAAATTTGTAGTGTTTACTGAAAATTTGCTAAGAGAGTCGATTTTAGGAGCTCTTATCACAAAAAAGGATAACTATGGAAAATGATCAATCAATTTGATTGTAGTAATCAATATATATGATTACATACATACGTAATCACATATATATACATATGTAATTTTTTTATTGTCTAGACTTAAGGTGTACAACATGATAAAAAAGTGATAATAAGTAAATAAAATGAGCTTTCTTTATGTTAATGTTGCTACATCAGTTTTTTGTTTTGTTTTGCTTTGTTTATACTTGTCTGTTTTTTTCTTCCTTATTTTACCTTTCAACCTTCTTTTGTCCTATAGGGACAACAAAGGAGCTGTAGATTCGCAAACTTGAATGTCCTTTACTACCAGAAAGAATTAATATGACTACCAGATCCCTAGGTGTCATAATTTATGCCTAGAGGAAAGTAGTGGCCTAATATGATGCCACAATACATCTTTTTATTTATATTATATATCTTCTATGCCATACTGAATGCCAGACTTTATGGTAAGCATAGGAGAATAAGTACTTGGTGAAATGAATGTATCTTATTCTCACAACAACTCTGTGAGATAGTGAAAGTGTTATCTCTGCATTACAGGTAGGGAACCTTAGGCTTATATAGTATTTAATGATTTCTCAAGCTTATTCAGATAGCAGAAGAAGTAGAATCGGTATTTTTCTAATCTTAACCTAGGTTTCTTTCACTCCATGACAGTGCCTTTCTTTGGCATTAACTTTTCTTAAGCAAGCAAATATGGGATGTGGGAGATAGTTCCAGATACATTCCAGAAACATCAAGGATGTTAATATGCTAAATGTGCACTACTTATTGCAGGCTTATTGATGGAGTCACCAGGACTAAAACCATCACTAAACTGCTTTCACAGTAGCATAATAAAAATAATTAAACTAAGATAGTCATGCTAATAGAGACAGTCACAATAATAAAGGCAAGAAGGAGAAAATTACAATGTAGAAGAAATATGTTAGCCATAAGTCTCTGAACATTTCCCTTGTCCATAATTCATTTTATGCATTGACATGTGTCACTTAAGTAACCAAAATGAAATATAAAGACACCAAAAAAATAATAAGAAAATCATTGTTTTTACACGTAGTGTGTGTATTTTTAAACTAGAGGTGGTTAAACGACATCTCTTCCCAGTGAATAGAAACATTTCTATTAAGTAAGCTTATCTTATGCAACAAAGTATAGAAATAGCCTTGGAGAGCTGTATATTTAAAGCAATCAATTGTGTGTCTAGTTAAGGAAATATGCCATCATCATTAAACACATGAATAGTAACAAGTCATTTCCTTAATGAATCCCTATTAAGGTACATTAAAGCCAGCTTTACAAATAGCCTTAAAATCACTTGGGCTAGCAAATTTATGCAGCCTGCCAGATTAACAGAATCCTCAACTATGTTCCTGCTTTTACTGTATTCTTTTTTTTTGTTTGTTTGTTTGTTTTTTGAGATGGAGTCTCGTTCTGTTGCCCAGGCTGGAGTGCAGTGGTGCAATCTCGGCTCACTTCAAGCTCCGCCTCCCAGGTTCATGCCATTCTCCTGCCTCAGCCTCCCGAGCAGCTGAGACTACAGGTGCCCACCACCACGCTCGGCTAATTTTTTGTGTTTTTAGTAGAGACGGGGTTTCACTGTGTTAGCCAGGATGGTCTCGATCTCCTGACCTCATGATCTGCCCGCCTTGGCCTCCCAGAGTGCTGGGATTACAGGCACGAGCCACTGCGCCTGGCCTACTGTGTTCTAAGAAACTTACCCTCTCTATTCAGCTACCTTTTTTCCATTGCTGTAGCTGAAAACCTCTCCAAATCTCTCAATTTTGCTCTCAAACTCTGTCTTTCATTTACTCTGTGATCGCTATTGGGAGTCTATGATGATGACGGTCACCTGCTTAATACTCAGCTGTAGTTGGTAAACATTATCTGGGATTATAACACTGTGCAACTGTACCCACAAGCTCTGTAAAATACCTAGTCTGCCACAACATTTCAGCATTGATGGAGACTGTCCCATAAACATAACCTGTGGTCATTGACATCCTTGATTTTCACTCTTAGCTTTCCATGGACATCATTTTAGCTACATCCAAAGTTATGTGGTGTTTTGAGCCATGCTGAGATACTTAACAGGGAGAGAGAGTGCACAAAACCAATAGTTATTTATTGAGGCTCTTGTTTGGGCATAGTGCAATGCTTAGTGCTGAGGTGCTAAGTGTGGGTAATTGGAAATTATGTTTAATGAATTGACCTAGTGGTATAAAGAATAATACTTTGGTTTTAAAAAGTGTGCATGATATGTTGTACTTGAATAGCACCAAGGCATCCAAGGGAAAACCTAGGAAACTGAAAAATAGGAGCAGAATTATAGGCTGTCTGGGTCTTAGACTTTAATTCAACTGTACAGCAGTGCTAGTATGGGCTCTGGAAGTATATGTGGTTTTTAAAGGAAAAATTACAGAGAATATAATATCTAAACATGTGAAACAATTACCTGTGAAGGGAGAAAATAAGTTATAATGCAAGAGAGTAATAATATACCCATGGTAAGTTTACCAGAAACAGTACAGCATGGCCTAGCACTTTGTAGTGTTGTAGGAAAGAGAATGAACTCTGAAAAAAGACTTTAATATTTCTGTACCTTTATTGAACTCAAACCAGTAAAGTTGTATGGAGTAGGTGTGATTATCCTTATTTTACCACACTGTATGGAAAACAAGGCTCATAAATACTAAAGGACTTTCACCAAGCGACTGCCAATTTGTGGTAGAACTGGAATGACCTTCTTGGAGTCCTGTTTTCTCAGTGTCATTACTTTCCATTCAGTTGCACTTGAAATGAGCTCAGGAGGAGGACTGAAGGACATTACTACTCTTTGATAAGAAACAGTAGAAAGGCCAACTAGTTTATCAAAAAGGCAGCTGTTGTATGAGGTCAGAGCATATTGGATGACGAGACATCTTGTCTCACCTGTTCTCCATAGTGAGTCATTAGAATGGGTTAAATTTCCATGGAAAATATTATACTTGTTTTCCATATCCATCTGGTCTATAAATTGCATGTTAAGAATAAGGCGGAATCTGTGTTAAGATTAGTTGATAGATAATGTAATAAAGATTAAAATTGTTTGGCATATTAAAGTGTTCTTATTCTTTACACAAAGCAATATTTACTCCTTGTGATATGTACATTGAGATTGTCTAGGATAATATTAAGAGAAGGAAAATAAGATATTTGTTTCAGATATTCAGATTCTGCTCCAGAAAGACAAAAGGAATACAGATGATATGGTTTGGGAAAGGTTTTTTTTTTTTTTTTAAGTAGAATAATTGACAGAATACTTAAAGTGTACAATCTAATAAGTTGTGACATCTGCATAGATCTGTGACATCACCACCACAATCAAGATAACGAACATATCTGTCATCTCTAAAAGTTTCCTTGTACACCTCTGTAATCTTCTCTTACTCTCATTCCTATCCCTAGGCAAACACTGATTTGCTTTGTGTCACTGTACCTTAAATTGCACTCCCTAGAATTTGTATAAGTGGAGTCATACAGTGGGTACTCTTTTCTTGGTGGGGGACAGGGTGTGTCAGGCTTCTTTCACTGAGCATAATTATTTTGAAATCCATCCAAGTTTGTAGCATGTATTAATAGCTCATTAGTTTTAATTACCGAATAGTGTATCTGGATATGCAACAGTTTATCCATTTACATGTTTATGAACATTTGGATTTCTTGCCCTTTTGATTATTACAAATATAGCTGCTATGAACACTTATGTACAAGTCTTTGTATAAATATATGCTTTTGTTTCGCTAGGGTACCTTCCAAACTGTTTTCCAAACAGGTTGTATCATTTTACATCCCTGTGATTATTAAAATTACATTTAGGTAACAAGCTTTATAAATATAAAGATTATGCACTATAGAGGTGTCATAAACTGTAATATAGATTAATTATAAAAATGTATTGGATCTATCTTTATTCTGAATACATATTAAAGTACAACGCAATTGATATAGAAATATTATTTGAGCATCATTCATTGCTAATAGTTTTTAATTTTGAAAAATTTTCTAACCTTTTTAGCTTTTCAAATTGAATGTTCACATATGAAAAGATGTTCCATATCACATGACAGACTCTTACAAAACTAAATATGCTCTTATTATATAATCCAGAATTCACACTCTTTGATACTTACCTAAAGGACTTGAAAACTTATGTCCACGCAAAAAACCTGTGCACAGATGTTTATAGCAGCTTTATCTGTAATTAGCAAAAATTGGAAATCTTCAAGATGTCCCTTGGTAGATGAATGGATAAATCAACTATGATACATTCAGACAACAGAATATTATTCAGTGCTAAAAAGTTGAGTGATTAAGCCATGAAAAAGCATGGAGGAAATTTAAATGCATATTTCTAAGTGAAAGAAACCAATGTGAAAGGCTGCATATTAACTATATGACATTTTGGAAAAGGCAAAACTATGGAGACAGTAAAAAGATCAGTGATTGCCAGGGTGTGGGAGAGGGAGGGATGAATATAATGAGCGCAGAGGATTTTTAGGGTAGTTAAAATACCATTATAAAATACTTTTTAAAGATGGTAGATTGGAGACAGTGTTAGTGTGCCTCTCTCATTTGGAAGGACAGAATAGTGGGTAGAGATTCACACTGTGAATATTTTTTCCAAGAACCAACTCAAGAGCTTAGCAGGAAAACCAAAAGAATCTACACACCCTATAAAAGAAATGGCAGGCTGCAGCTTACTCCATGAGACCGGTGAAAAACAGTAAGTTCTTAGAGTGTGAGGTGGGGAGAGCCTGCCTGCAAGCACATATGCTCAGTGGGGATTCTGAAGCTTTAGGCCATGGGAGAAGACCTTAGTCGTACCCAGAGCAGGAACAGATTTAGGGAGCAGTGCAAGTCACCCTGGGACTCCTTCCAGCTCAAGGGAGGGAGGAGTCATAGTGTGAAAGAAGCTCCCAACTGAATTTTGTGATATAATTTCATAATCCCAAGTGGGGATGAACTCCTCTGAACACAGCCTGGTGGGGGGAGTGGGAAGTGCGCTTCAGACACAAGTGCAGGAGCTGGACACCGAGCATTGTGGGCAGACGGGCATGGCATGAAAGTATTTAGATAACAACTAACATGATGAATAGAACAGTATCTCACATCTCAATATTAATGTTGAATGTAAATGGCCTAAATGCTTCATTTAAAAGATAGAGAATGGCAGAATGGATTTTTAAAAACCACCAACCAAATATCTGCCATCTTCAGGAAACTCAGCCAACACTAAAGGACTCATAGAAATTTAAGGTAAAGGGGTGGTAAAAGATATTCCATGCAAATGGAAACTAAAAGGTATCAGGAGTAACTGTTCCTGTATAAGACAAAACAGACTTTGAAGCAACAACAATAAAAATAGACAAGGACATTATATAGTGATAAAAGTGTTAGTCCAACAAGAAGACATTACAATCCTAAATTTATATGCACCTAAAACTAGAGCTCACAGATTTATAAATCAATTACTACTAGACCCAAGAAATGAGATAGACAGCAACACAATAATAGTGGGGACTTCAATATTCCACTGACAGCACTAGACAGGTCATCAAGACAGAACATCAATGAAGAAGCAATGGACTTACACTATACCCTAAAAAAATGAACTTAACATATTTATAGAACATTCTTCCCAAAAAACTGCAGAATACACATTCTTCTTATCAGCACATGGAACATTCTCCAAGACAGAACATATGATAGGCCACAAAACAAGTCTCAATAAATTTAAGACAATCAAAATCATATCAAGTATCTTCTCAGACCACAGTGGAATAAAACTGGAAATTAACTCCAAAAGGAACTCTCAAAATTCTACAAACACATACAAATTAAATAATCTGCCCTTGAATGATTTTTGAGTTAACAATGAAATAAGTATGAAATTTAAAAATTCTTTGAAATGAATGTTAATAGTGACAACTTACCAAAACCTCTGGAATACGGCAAAAGTGTTGCTAAGAGGAAAGTTTATAATGCTAAAAGCCTACATAAAAAGTCTGAAAGTGTGCAAATTGACAATCTAATGTCATCCCTCAAGGAACTAGAGAAACAAGGATAAACTAAACTCAAACCCAAAAGACGAAGAAAAAAATAAAGATCAGAGCAGAACTAAATGAAACTAATTGAAACAAAAAAAAATACAAAAGATAAATGAAACAAAAATCTAGTTCTTCAAAAAGATAAACAAAATTGGTAGACCATTAGTAAGATTAGCCAGGAAAAGAAGAGAGAAGATACAAATAAACTCAAGTAGAAGTGAAACTGGACATATTACGACTGATACCACAGAAATACAAAAGATCATTCAAGACTACTATGAACACCTTTGTGCATACTAACTAGAAAATTTAGGGGAAATTGATAAATTCCTGGAAATATACAATCCTCCTAGATTAAATCAGGAAAAAATAGAAACCCTGAACAGAACGTTAATAAGCAATGAGATTGAATCAGTAATAAAAAAATGCCTACCAAAAAATTTCCAGACCAAATGGATTCACAGCTGAATTCTACCAGACATTCAAAGAAGAAATGGTACCAATATTATTGACACTATTCCAAAAGATAGACAAAGAGGGAATCCTTCCTAAATCATTCTATGAAGCCAGTATCACCCTAATAACAAAACCAAGAAAGAACATAACAAAAAAAGAAAACTACAGACCAATAACCTCGATAAACATAGATGCAAAAATCTTCAACAAAATGCTAGCTAACGGAATTCAACAGCACATCAAAAAGGTAATATATTATAATCAACTGGGTTTCATCCCAGGAATGCAGGTATAGTTTAACAAACGTTAAGTCAATGAATGTGATGCACTAAATAAACAGAATTTTAAAAATATGTAATTGTCTAAATGGACACAGAAAATGCATTCAATAAAATCCAGCAATCTTTATGATCAAAATTACTCAACAAAATAGATATAGAAGGGACTTTCTTCGAAGTAATAAAAACCATATACAAACCCACAGCCAACATCATATCAAATAGTGAAAAGTTGAAAGCATTCCCCCTGAGAACAAGAACAAGACAAGGATGCCCACTTTCACTACTTCAACATAGTACTGGAAGTCCTATTCACAGCAATCAGACAAGAGAAAGAAATAAAGACCATCCAGATTGGAAAAGAGCAAGTTAAACTGTCGCTGTTCACCAATGATATGGTTGTACAACTAGAAAACCCTAAAGACTCATCCAAAAAGCTCCTAGATCTGATAAATCCAGTAAAGCCTCAGGATATAAAAATCAGTGCACACAAATCAGTACCACTGCTATACAACAACAATCAAGAATCAAATCAAGAACTCCATCTTTTTTACCACAGCTGTAAAATGCTAAAATATGTAGAAATGTACTTAACTAAGGGGGTAAAAGATTTCTATAAGGAAAACTACAAAACACTCCTGAAAGAAATCATAGATGACACAAACAAATGGAAACAAATCCCATGCTCATGGATGGGAAGAATCAATATTGTGAAAATGACCATACTGCCCAAAGTGATCTACAGATTCCATGCAATTCCCATCGAAATATCATCATCATTCTTTACAGAACTAGAAAAACCAATCCTAAAATTCATATGGAACCAAAAAAAGAGCCCACATACCTGACTTCAAATTATCCTACAGGGTTATAGTTATCAAAACAGAATGGTACTGGTATAAAAATAGGCAGAACAGAGAACCCAGGAATAAAGCCAAATACAGCCAACTGATTTTTGACAAAGCACACAAACATAAATTAGGGAAGAAGACACTCTATTCAATAAATGGTACTGGGAAAACCTGCAAGTCATGTGTAGAAAAATGAAACTGAATCCCTATCTCTTTCTTACCTTATACAAAAATCAACTCAAGATGGATAATAGTCTGAAATCTGGGACCTGAAACCATAAAAATTCCAGAAAATAACATTAAAAAAAATCTCTTCTAGACATTGACTTAGGCAAAGAATTCATGACTAAGACCCCAAAAGCAAATGCAACAAAACAAAAATAAATAAATGTGACTAAAAAGCTTATGCACAGCAAAAGAAATAGTCACCAGAATAAACGGACAACCCACAGAGTGGGAAAATATGTTCATGAACTATTCATCCAACAAAGGACTGGTATCCAGAAGCTACAAGGAACTCAAACAAATTAGCAAGAAAACAAGCAAATAATCTAATGTAAAAGTGGGCAAAGGACATTTCAAATAGGCATTTCAAAATGTCTACTTGAAAATAGACATTTTTCAAAGAAGGCATGCAAACAGCTAACAAACTTATGAAAAGTGCTCAAGCTCACTAATCATCAGGAAAATGGAGATTAAAGCCGCAATGAGATACCACCTTACTTCTGCAAGAATGGCCATAATTGAAAAGTCAGAAAACAATAGATGTTGGCATGGATGTGTTGAAAGGGGAACACTTTTACATTGCTAGTGGGAATGTAAATTGGTACAACCACTATGGAAAACATTATGGAGATTCCTTAAAGAATTAAAAATAGAACTACCATTCAACCCAGCAATCCCACTACTGGGTATCTACCCAAAGGAAAAGAAGTCATTACATGAAAAAGACACCTGCACATGCATATTTATAGCAGCACAATTAACAATTGCAGAGATATGGAACCAATCTAAGTGACCATCAACCAATTAGTGGATAAAGAAAATTTGGTATATGTATACCATAGAATACTACTCAGCCATAAAAAAGAAAGAAATAATATATTTTGCATCAACTTGGATGGAGCTGGAGGCCATTATACCAAGTGAAGTAGTAACTCAGGAATGGAAAACTAAATATTGTATATTTTCACTTACAAGTGGTAGCTAAGCTATGAGGACACAAAGGCGTAAGAATGATATAATAAACTTTGAAGACCCTGGGGGGAAGGTTGGGAAAAGTGTGAGGGATAAAAGACTACACATTGGATACAATGTATGCTGCTCAGGTGACGGGTGCACTAAAATCTTAAAATCTCAGAAATTACCACTAAGGAACTTACCCATGTAACCAAAAACTACATGTACCCCCAAACCTATTGAAATAAAAAGTTAAATAAAATAAAATATTCTGTATGATACTATAATGGATACACACCATTATACAAACCTGTAGAATGCATAACACCAAGAGTAAATTCTTATGTAAATTATGGACTTTAGGTGGTAATAATGCGTCAGTGTAGATTCATCAATTATACAAATGTACCACTCAGGTGGGGGATATTAATAATGGAGAAGGCTATATGCATGTGTGGAGGTAGGAGCTATATGGGATTTCTGTGTACTTTCTTCTCAATTTTCCTATAAACTAAAACTGTTCTAAAAATGTAAAGTCTTTAAAAATGTAGATAAATGGCAATAGATGATCCATAACAACAATTTATAAAATATTTTGTTATTTTTTCAGGCGTGATGTTTGTGTTGTCAGCTTTTTAAAATGCGTAAGTTTTGTGATTTCCCTCTTTCTAAATAAATATTCATTTTTGTTAAAAAGGAATGTTTAAAGAATAGAATACAGGAAGGATTACCTTTAAATTATAAATAATTGCTATTGGCTGGGCGTGGTGGCTCATGCCTGTAATCCCAGGACTTTGGGAGGCTAAGGTGGGTGGCTCACAAGGTCAGGAGTTCAAGAACAGCCTGGCCAACATGATGAAACCCTGTCTCTACTAAAACTACAAAAATTAGCCAGGCGTGGTGGCATGTGCCTGTAACCCCAGCTACTCAGGAGGCTGAGGCAGGAGAATAGCTTGAACCCGGGAGGTGGAGGTCCAGGACTTTGGGAGGCTGAGATGGGTGGATCACGAGGTCAGGAGTTCAAGAACAGCCTGACCAACATGGTGAAACCCCGTCTCTACTAAAAATACAAAAATTAGCCAGGCGTGGTGGCACATGCCTGTAGTCCCAGCTACCCGGGAGGCTGAGGCAGGAGAATCGCTTGAACCTGGGAGGCGGAGGTTGCAGTGAGCCAAGATCATGCCATTGCACTCCAGCCTGGGCAACAGAGTGAGACTCCATCTCAAAAGAATAAAAATAAAAATAAATAATTACTATTATTCCATTGACATTTCGTATCATTTCCTAGAGTGCCTGTAGAATAGTCTCATTTTGCCCCTCTTCAGTAATCACAGGGAGTGGTCTGTTGACAGGAATGCAAAAGACAACATATTAAAGAGGATAACAATGTGACCTTCACAGGAGTACATCCATTTCTCCTCGGCTCTGCCATTCATCCTAATGATCCTGGAAATCATACCTCAGTTTCTTTTTAACTTTCCCCCTCAGTTTTATTAAAGTATAAATGGCATATAAAAGTTTTTGTACATTTACAGGATGCAATGTGATGTTTTGATATAAGCATACTTTGGGAAATGATTAAATCAGACTAATTAACACATCTATCATCTAATATCGTTATCATTTTTTTCTGGTGAGAGCATTTAAGATCTACTCTGTTAGCAATTTTCAAGTATACAATACATTATTAACTATAGTCACCATACTGTACAATCGGTCTCCAGAATTTATTCATCATGTCTAACTGAAACTTCGTACCCTTTGACCAGCATCTCTTACTCTCCTCATCCCCTTCCCTAGCCCTTTGCAGCCACCATGCTACTCTTTGCTTCTGTGAGTTGGATATTTTTAGATTGCACATACAAATACAATTTTGAAGTATTTGTCTTTCTGTGCCTGGTTATTTCACATAGCATAATGTCCAACAGATTTATTCATGTTGTCAAACATAGATTTCTTTTTCAATAAAAACTAAAGAGTGTTCTATTGTGTATATATACTGCATTTGCTTTATCCATTTATCCCTTGATGGAAACTTGGGTTAATTTCTAATCTTGGATATTATGAATAATGCTGCAATAAACATGGAAGTTCAAGTATCTCTTCATCATACTGTTTTCAATTCCTTTAGGTATATACACAGGAAGAGAATTGCTGGATCATTTGGTAATTCTATTTTTAATTATTTGGCAACCCTCTATACTGTTTTCCATAATAGATGTACTAATTTAAGTTTCCACGAACAGTGTACCAGGGTTTCCTTTTATCCACATTTTTGCTATTTTTTAAAAATCAGTTATCTTTTAGACAACAGCCGTTCTAACAGGTGTGAGGTGGTATCTCATTGTGGTTTCAATTTGCATTTCCTTGATGGCTAGGTATGTTGAACATTTTTAAATATATCTGTTGGCCATTTGTATGTATTCTTTTGAGAAATGTTTATTCAGGTTCTTTGCTTGTTTTTAAATTAGATTGTTTTCTTGCTATTGAGTTGTTTGTGTACTTTATATATTTTGGATATTAGCCCCTTATCAGATATATGATTTGCAAACATTTTTTTCCCTTCTGTAGGTTGTCTCTTCACTTTTGATTGCTTCCTTTGTCATGCAGAACTGTTTAATTTGATGCAATCCCATTTGCCTATTTTTGCTTTTGTGGCCTGTACTTTTGGTGTCATATCCAAAATATTATTGCCCAACCACTGTCAAGAATTTTTTTCTACGTTTTCTTGTAGTAGTTTTCTTTGTTGGCAGTTTTTTTTTTTGTTTGTTTTTCTAATTTCAGTACTTTGTACATATTCCACTCTCCTCTGGCTTTCAGGGTTTCTGCTGAGTAATCCGTGATAGTCTTATGAATGTTCGCTTGTATTTGATGACTTTTCTCTTGCTGCTTTCAAAATTCTTTCTTTGTCTTTGTCTTTTGAGAGTTTGATTATAAAGTGTCCTGGTAAAAATCTCTTGATATTTAATCTATTTGGGATTCTTTGGGCTTCATGGATCTAAACATTCATTTTCCTCTCCAAATTTAGGAAGTTTTCTGTCATTATTTCTTCATATATAATATTTGCCCTTTCTGTTTGACTAATACTTCTGTGAATTCCATATTTGTATTGGCTTGCTTGATAATGTCCCATAAGTCCCATTGGCTTTCTTCACTCTTTTCCATTATTATTTCTTTTTATTTCTCTGCCTGGGTAATCTCAAATAATCTGTCTTTGAGTTCACTAATTCTTTCTTCTTCTTGATACAGCCTGCTGTTGAAGCTCCCTATGGAATTTTTCAGTTCAGTCATTTTAAGCTGCAGAATTTGTTTGGTTTCTTTTTATTTTTTCTATCTCTTTGTTGAACTTCTAGTTTTATTTGTTCACTATTTTCCTGTTTTTATTTAGTTGTCTGTGTTCTCTTGGGGGCCACTGAGCTTCTTTAAGATGAGTAATTCAGTTCTGAATTCTTTGTCAGGATGTTCATGGATATTCATTTCTATAGGGATATTTATTCATATTTTTTTTCTTTGGCATGTTCTCTGATTATTCATGACCTTTGTGGCCTTGCACTGAAGTCTGAACATTTGAAAAAGTAGTCACTTTATAGACTGGCTCTCTCAGGAAAGATTCTTTACCAGTCAGCTTGGTGAAGTGATTCTTGGTGGGCCATCTCATGTGATCTGCAGGCAAGCTTGCTACTAAGTCCCTGGGCAGGCTGGCCTGCTATCTGGGTCAGCAGGTGAGCAGTCCTGTTGCCTGGATGCACTGGAGTTAGCCTGGTGACTGGGTCTGTGGGGTCAGATCTGAAGCCTTGGTTTAGGGCTGGTCAGGCTCTGGTGTCCAGTGGGGTGGGCCTTCTGGCTAGGTCAGCATGGGTGAGCCTGGAACCTGTGTCTATGGGGGCTGGCCTGAGGTCTGGATCCATAGGAACTGACCTGGTGTTGGTGTAGGACTTGAACCTGACTCTATAAAGGTCACTCTGGCACAGGGGTGGTCCTGGTCCTGAGTCCACAGGTACTGGCCTAGTACCTGGGTTTGTGTAGGTAGATTTAGTGCCTGGAACCATGGGGGTAGGCCTGAAGCCTAGGCCTATAGAATTGGGCCTGAATCCTGAGTCAATTGGAGCTGACCTGGAGCCTGAGTCCATAGAGGTTGAGACTGGATCCTCAGTCCACAGGGGCCAACATGGAGCCAAGATCTGCAGGGGCAGTACCGGAGCCTGGGACCACAGGGGCTAAACCAGCATTGGAGTCTATCAGGTGGATCAAATCTTGGATCTGCTGGAGTGGACCTGGAACTTGGGAACATGACTGGTCTGGAGTCTGGGACTTGGTAGCCAGCCTGGTGACGTGGCAGGCCTGTATCCTGGGTCTGCAGTGGCTATATTGGCACGCTACAGCCACTGTTTACTGGAGCAGGCCTGGAACCTGGGTCTACTAAATGCGGGCCATAGGGGGAAGCTTGGAGTCTGGGCAGGCTGGAACCTGTATCCATGGGGGCTGGCCTCCAGTCTGTGTTTGTGGGTGCTCTCTGAAGTCTGGGGCTGCAGGAGCTTGCCTGGAGACTGGGTCTACTGGGGCTAGACTGACATCAAGATTCACTTGTGTGGGCCTGGTGCTGGAGTTCCTGGCAAAGTGAAGTGCTGACTTTACTCTCCATCCCCCACATGGAGAGTATTTCTTACCCTACTGCTGCCAGGGCTTGGGGGAGGGGTGACACAGGTAATGTCGGTGTGTACTTTCTGCCCTCTTCAATGTGTCTTTTCTTGTTTTTGTGCTGTAATCTCTCACCTATATCCTTAACTCTTGTACATGGATAATTGTTCAAATTTATGTTTCTGCAATAGGACAAATGTTGAAAAGTTTTATTCTGCCATTTTGTCGATGGTACTCCTCTACTTTATTCAGCAATGAAATGCAAAAGCTATTTCATTGGCCCTTATGATGAATAAATTATATAATTCCTGTAAAGCAATGTGTATACAGATTACTGGGAAAAGAGAGAATGACATAGGATTTTTAGATCGTGAGACATTTTCTACTGTAAACTAGAATAAATGCATTTGACACAAAATATATTTTAGGGAAGTTGTCTCTGTCTCTGTCTCTCCTTTTCTCTCTCTCTCTCTCACTCATTTGCCCTCATTACTCTCCCAATTGACCTCTCTTACCTATATTGTTAAGTTCCCTGCACGGTCAACACTGAGATTTCTTTTTCGGTAATTAATGGATAAACGGATAGATAGATTCAAGCTACTTTGAAAATTAGAAATTTTACTTTCATTATCAGGTAAGTATGAATGCTTTTAATTTTGATTTTAATAATGTGTGAAAAACTTACTCATAAGATTTTTTTGACCATGCACATAAAATGATTCAACACAATATTTCCTCACACCTTTCCCTTGTCACCAATGCTTTTACCTATTCACATAAAATAATGCCCACTTATTTTCCATAGCAATATGAATATAAATCATAGCTTTAGAAAAATAATAAAATTCAATATTAAAGCAAGATAGGATATTAGAGAACATCTAGTTTAGCTCTCACATTGTGCAGATAAAGAAAAGTTTTCCAAATGGGTGGCTTTCATTTCTTTTTTAATTCTTTTATTGTGGAATTAAGATAATTCCAGAAGTAATGAGAGACAGATGTACGTGTAGTCCATGTACCATCTTGAACTGAGTGCTCTATCTCATCTTCTACACATATAATACAATTTCATTGGAAGGGTAGTGCATCAACTAAAACTTCTTGAAGATTATTGGACTACATGCCTATTCTTGCTTCTAAAATGTTATATCATAGGTTGTTCCTCATGGGTCTGGCATCTCTCTCTCTCTCTCTCTCTCTCTCTGTGGCTACTGTGATTCCTCCTACTTTATAGTGAGCCCTGAGAATAATTCTTCCAGACAATTTTAAGAGCTATTCATTAATTCATGTACGTATATCAAAATAGAAATGCAGCCAGACTTTTGCTTTCTGTTCCCAGATGTTCAAATTAAAAATGATTGCAGACATGACTAATTGAGTGCTTTTACTTTCATAGTTAACTTTCTGGTAACTGGATAGGAGTTCTGAGGGTGCTGGTAATATTCTATGTCTTTATAGGAATGACAGTTTTCATGATAATGTTTACATGGTAAAAAATCACTTCATCTTCTCATTTATAAGTGGCAGCTAAATAATAAGAACATATGCACAAATGGAGGGGAATAACACACACTGGAACCTTTCAGAGGGTGGAGGGTGAGAGGAGAAAGAGAATCAGGAAAAATAACTAAGGGGTACTAAGCTTAATACCTGGGTGATGAAATAATCTGTACAACAAACTCCGTGACATAAATTTACCTATGTAGCACACCTGCACTTATACCCTGAACATTAAAGTTAAAAAATATTCACTTCACTGAACAATTACAATTTATGTACTCTTATGTATGTATATTTTACTTTGATAAAAAGTTTATTTTAAAAAGAAATTTAAAGTATATAAAATTTAAATTTTTACATATGCCTTCTGAGAAGTTGTTTCACTTGAAAACTTCACAAGAGATAACTGAAGCGATAAATGTAATTATATGAAAATGAGAAATGTTTTGCTGAATAATTTTCAGAACATTAACTCTAATTTGGCCACTGAAAGTATTGCACATAAAATCTATTGTGAGTTTTAAATTAAATGAAAAGTTGATTCCTAATATTCCCTGCAAATATTAAATAACTGTTAAGATAATCAGGTAGTTCTATAGGGACAGATATAGAAGAAATCCAAGAGTTACTAAGTGAAAAAAGTAACTTGCAAAGAAGTATACATTGCATGAACTATTTTTGGAATCAGTTTTTAGTTTTTGTAATTAGTTTAGGTTTTGTCTATTTACAAATTTTACATATCTGGAATTATAAGTCATGCATTATTGTATGTGAGTAAATAAATAGAAATGTTACCAAATGCAGGAAAGAATAAGATCAAATGGAATATTTCCAAAACTGCCAAAAGAATTTATTTCTGATGACCAAGAATAATAGGGATTTTTCAATCACTGTTTATATTGTTTCATAATATTTTCTTAAAATCCCTGTGCATTGATTTGATAATCATGGAAAAAAGATGAACTCTCCTGTTAGCAGTGTCTTCTTTTATTCTAGCACTTGGAAATTCTTCTTTCTTTTTTTGTTTTGTTTTGTTTTGTTTTTTGAGCTGAGCTATCTGAGCTATGGACATATATAATTTTTTTTTGAGATGGAGTCTTGCTCTTGTCACCCAGGCTGGAGTGCAATGGCATGATCTCAGGTCACTGCAACCTCCGCCTCCTGGGTTCAAGCGATTCTCCTGCCTCAGCCTCCCAAGTAGCTGGAACTACAGGTGCGTGCCACCATACCCAGCTAATTTTTGTATTTTTAGTAGAGACAGGGTTTCACCATATTGGCCAGGATGGTCTTGATCTGTCGACCTCGTGATCCACCCGCCTCGGCCTCCCAAAGTCTGGGATTACAGGCATGAGCCACCATACGCAGATGGACATATATAATTTTTTAGAAATATTTTAACCACCATATCTCTCTCTATATATTTATATATATTACATGTTATATGTAATACATATTTATTTATATATTATATATGTTATAACTATAAATTATATATTTATATATATAATAATATATAATATATATTTTATAAACATTTTATATTATATATTTTATAAATATATATATTTTAATGACTGTATCTATCTATCTATCTATATATATATACACCATATATATTTCAGCTTTTATGTCCAGGGAGTACATGTACAGGTTTGTGGGCAAACTGCATGTCACTGAGGTTTGTGGTATGAATGATCCCATCACTCAGATAGAGAGCATAGTACCTGATAGGTAGTGATAGGCAGTTTTTCAACCTTTGTCTCTGACACTCCACTCTCTGGTAGTTACCAGTTTCTACTGTTCTTGTCTTTATGACCATGTGTATTCAATGTCTAATTCACACTTAAAAGTGAGAACATGCAGTATTTTGTTTTCTGTTTATGCATTAATTCATTTACGATAATGACCTCTAGCTGCATGCATATTGCTGCAAAGGACATGATTTCTTTCTATTTATGGCTGTGTAGCATTTCCTGGTATATATATATATATACACCACATTTTCTTTATCCAGTCCACCGTTGATAAACATCTAGGTTAATTCCATGTCTTTGCTATTATGAATAATGCTATAATAAACATGTGAGTGCATGTGTCTTTTTGGTAGAATTATTTATTTTCCTTTTGGTATATACCAAGTAATGGGATTGCTGGGCCAAATAGTGGTTCTGTTTTAAGTTCTTTGAGAAGTCTTCAAACTGCTTCCCACAGTGTCTGAACTAACACTCCCAGCAGTGGTATATAGGCATTCTTTTATCTCTGCAGCCTCACCAACATCTGTTATTTTTTGAGTTTTTAATAATAGCCTTTCTGGCTGGTATAAGATGGTTCTTATTGTGTTTTTGATTTGAATTTCTGTAATAATTCATGATGCGTAGCTTTTTTTCACATATTTGTTGGCTGCATTTATGTCTTCTTTTGAGAAATGTCTGTTCATGTCCTTTGACCATTTTTTTAATGGGGTTCTTTGTTTTTTTTTTGTCAAATTGTTTAAGTTTCTTATAGATTCTGGATATTAGACCTTTGTTGGATGTATAGTTGGCTAATGTTTTCTCCCGCTCTGTAGGCTGTTTACTCTGTTGATAGTTTCTTTTGCTGTGCATAAACTCTTTAGTTTAGGTCCTGCTTGTCAGTTTTTGTTTTTGTTGCAAGTGCTTTTGGGGACTTAGTTATGAATTCTTTGCCAAGGCCAATTCAACATGGTATTTCCTATGTTTTTTTTTGGGAATTTTTATAGCCTGAGGTGTTATATTTAATTCCTTATCCACCTTGAGTTAATTTTTATATATGGTGAAACATAGGGGTCCAGTTCATTCTAAGGAATTCCACATTAGCTTAGTCAGCCATGTTGCCAAAACTGAAAGCAATCTATTAAATTTCTATCTTTCCAGTCATCTACACATTTTCTGTTCCTCTGACAGCACTGTTTCTTTTTTTCTAATAGTGTTATAAAATGTTATTTATTTTTTTATCTTCCCTTTTCTTATATTTTAAATGTGCAGAAGGAAGAGTTTATCATCTTAATCTAATCTAATCTAAATCTTGAGTTTATCATCTTAATCTGAGGATTCATAATATTTATTATGTTCATGTGCTGTGTTCCAAATCCTGGGTTGAGCCCCAAGGAAACATGATGAACTAGGTTTTATGACTGTGAAGGCAGGATAAAAGAAAAGCAGAAGAACCACATTCATCATAGCAGACTTTGATGGAGAAGGACAATGAGGTGAGAAGTGACAGAATATTTCATTTTTCTTATGTTTTATTGGGGGCATGTAAGGTCATTTAGTAGTAGTAGTTAATAGTATAGCTGACAATATGAAAACCAGAAGAAGGGTCAAATAACAAACATTGATAAGATCCCACAGATCCCACAGCTGTAAATAGCAGATATATGAAGAATATTGAGTGCAAAGGAAAACATAAGGCCCTCATAGGAAATTTCAGTGTAAAATTCCTTTGAGCATGCTTGTCCCCAATCTTTTATTCCTGGTTTCCCAAATGTACATTTTAAGATATTCATAATGTCCACATGATACTTTGGATAGCTTATTTTTTAAGCATTTTTCCCTTTCCAACACTTTTTAAAATAATTAAACTTTACCCACAAATCTATCTTCTACCATGTAAAATTCAACAATAAAAAAGCTCTTCCAATAAAAAAATGAGATCCATACAAATGACACATAATTTGGCAGCAAACATCAGTAGCCCAAAGGATTGGTACTAAATTGTGTTTTCAATTATTATTGAAAACTGTTCATGCTTGCAATTTGATTTTTTTTTATGCCTGACCTGATGTTTTCTCAGATTTGGCCTGCAGGACTATGCTCATTTATAAGTTGTGAATAATATATAGGAAATTTATTTTAATTTATTTTAAGCAGCAACCTCAGGGCCCTTTGAATCTTTCCTATCTCAAACTAGTATTAATAATCAGTACTTGCCAATGGCCAAATCTCCATGGACTATTTATGAACACATTACCTGTGATTTTTAATCCATTTAAGAGAGAATTATTTCTTGACTTTAATTTTTTTTTTTTTTTTACAGATTTTAGTTATCTGAGTTCCTCCTTTTATAAGCTCTGCTTTCTTTTTGCTCTCTTCTTTTGTGTTAGTTGAGACAATTCATTGCTGGGTATTCACCATCTCCCTCCTTTTCCAGAACAAGAGCAGCTTAACTTCATGTTTCCTATTGTATTAGTCCATTTTTAGGCTGCTGATAAAGACATACCTGAGACTGCACAATTTACAAAAGAAAGAGAGGCTTAATGGACTTACAGTTTCATGTGGCTGCAGAAGCCTCACAATCATGGCACAAAGCAAGGAGGAGCAAGTCATGTCTTATACGGACAGCAGCAAGCAAAGAGAGAGAGAGCTTGTGTAGGGAAACTCCCCCTTATACAATCATCAGATATCATGAGACTTATTCACTATCACAAAAATGGCATGGGAAAGACCTGCTCTCATGATTCAATTACCTCCCACTGGGCCCCTCTCAAACATGTGGGAATTCAAGTTGAGATTTGGGTGGGGACACAGCCAAACCATAACATCTGCCCCGGGCCCCTTCCAAATATCATCATGTTCTCACATTTCAAAACCAATCATGCCTTCCGAACAGTCTCCCAAAGTCTTAAGTCATTTCAGCATTAACTCAAAAGTCCACAGTCCAAAGTCTCATCTGAGACATTGGAGTCCCTTCTGCCTATGAGCCTGTAAAATCAAAAGCAAGTTAGTTACTTCCTAGATACAGTGGGGTACAGGTATTGGGTAAATGCAGCCATTCCAAATGGGAAAAATTGTCCAAAACAAAGGGGCTTCAGCCTCCATAAGTCCAAAATCCATCAGGGCAGTCAAATCTTAAAGCTCCAAATGACCTTCTTTGACTGCATGTCTCACATACAGGTCACACTGATGCAAGAGGTGGGTTCCCATGGTCTTAAGCAACTCTGCCTCTCTGGCTTTCAGGGTACAGCCTCCCTGCCAGCTGGTTTTGTGGGCTGATGATGAGTGTCTGTGGCTTTTCCAGATGCACAGTACAAGCTGTCAGTGGATCTACCATTCTGGGGTCTGGAGGACAGTGACCCTCTTCTCACAGCTCCACTAGGTAGTGCCCAAGTGGAGACTCTGTGTGGGGGCTCCAACCCCATGTTTCCCTTTTACATTCCCCTAGCATAGATTCTCCATGAGGGCCCTACCCTTGCAGCAATCTTCTATCTGGACATCAAGCATTGCCATACATCCTCTGAAATCTAGGCTGAGGTTCTCAAACGTCAATTCTTGACTTCTGTGTACCCACAGGCCCAACACCACATGTAAACTGCCAAGGCTTGGGGCTTGTACCCTGTGAAGTAACAGTCTGAGCTGTATGTTGGCCCCATTAGCTACAGCTGGAGCTGAAGCAGCTGGGACCCAGGGCACATGTCCCAGTGAGGACTCTTTGTGGGGTTCCCATCCCACATTTGCCTTCCACATTGCCCTAGCAGAGGTTCTATATGAGGGCCCTGCCCCTCCAGCAAACTTATTCCTGGATATCCAGGCATTTCCATACATCTTCTGAAATCTAGGTGGAGATTCCCAAGCCCCAGTTCTTGACTTCTGTACACTTGCAGGCTCAATACCATGTGGAAGCTGCCAAGTCTTGAGGCTTGCACCCTCTGAAGCCACAACTCAAGCTCTGCGTTGGCCCCTTTCAGCCACAGCTAGAGCAGCTGGGACTCAGGGCACCAAGCTCCTAGGCTGCACATAGTCGCAGACCAAGGGGCTGGTCCAGGAAACCATTTTTTCCTCCTAGGCCTCTGGGCCTGTGATGGGGGAGGCTGCTATGAAGACCCCTGATATGCCTTGGAGACATTTTCCCGATTGTCTTGGGGACTAACATTTGGCTTCTTGTTACTTATGCAAATTTTTGCACCTGGCTTGAATTTCTCCTCAGAAAATGGGATTTTCTTTTCTATCACATTGTCAGGCTGCAAAATTTCCAAACTTTTTTGCTGTGTTTCCCTTTTAAAACTGAATGCCTTTAACAGCACCCAAGTCACCTCTTGAATGCTTTGTTGCCTAGAAATTTCTTCCACCAGATACCCTAAATAATCTCTCTCAAGTTCAAAGTTCCACAGATCTCTAGGGAAGCAGCAAAATGCCACCAGTCTCTTTGCTAAAACATAATAAGGATCACCTTTGCTTTAGTTCTCAACAAGTTCCTCATCTCCATCTGATACTACCTCAGCCTATATTTCATTGTCCATATTCTTATCAGCATTTTGGTCAAAGCCATTCCACAAGTCTCTAGGAAGTTCCATACTTTCCCACATTTTTCTGCCTTCTTCTGAGCCCTACAAACTGTTACAGCCTCTGCCTGCTACCCAGTTCCAAAGATGCTTCCACATTTTCAGGTATCTTTTTAGCAGTTCCCCAGTCTACTGGTATTAATTTACTGTATTAGTTGTTTTCATGCTGCTGATAAAGATATACCCGAGACTGCACGATTTACAAAAGAAAGAGAGGTTTAATGGGCTTACAGTTTCACATAGCTGAGAAGACCTCATAATCATGGCAGAAGGCAAGGAGGAGCAAGTCATGTCTTATATGGATGGCAGTAGGCAAAGAGAGAGAGCTTGTGCAGGGAAACTTCCCCTTATATACCATCAGATCTCATGACACTTATTCACTATGATGAGAACAGCATGGGAAAGACCTGCCCCCATGATTAATTACCTCCCATTGAGTTGCTCCCACAACATGTGGGAATTCAAGATGAGATTTGGGTGGGAACAGCCAAACCATGTCAACTATCAAGCCATAAATTAAGTTTCAAGCATAACTTACATGAAGCACAAGTTAAATCATAGCTACCGACTAAAAATAACGTTATAAGAAAGCCTGTATTTTGCCCTCATTCAGCTGATTATAATTGTTGAACTTGGCTGATTTTCGATCTTAGCTCAACCCTATGAATAAGCTGTGTTTCCTTAGACGAGGCACTTTATGGAATCCATTCAAGTGTTTATAAGTAACTAAAATATGACTATATACTTATGCAGTTTTAAATCCTGTGATTCTTATCTAATTAAGAATTATTTGATAAATTCCATATGTTTATTTCCTCTGTATATGACACTGTTTGAATCCCTGTGAAAAATGGAAATATTTTTTACTTGTATTGGCCCAAGAAGTGAAAAGAGAGATGAGGAAATATAATGAAAGAAAAAATGTTTTGAGATATTATTTGATGAAGAAAACAGATGATACATATTCTTTGCTCAAATAATGGAGTAAAACATTATAAAAACACCAGGAAAGATTACAGTAAAAATAGTTTAAATTGAGTGGGTATACATTTACCCACTCATTCATCAATTAAACAAATGTTTACTGAACTCTGTGGCATATGCTGAAGCCACAGAAATTAACCGGACTTAATAATTTTCCTCAAGAAATTTAGTAGAATTTTGTGATGGATAGAGAATCATGAACAAAGAAAAATACAACTCTTTTATAGGTGCTATAATGCATTTGTATAAAAACAGTGGTCATAGAGAAAAACTGTAGTTCAATATATCTGAAACATAGAGTAGGTAGAATTATTTGATTTTAAAGAACAGAAGTCATCCTTAGCTAGTCTGTGTCAAAGACCGAGGTGTCTTCCAGTGTCAATTAATGAAAATGCAGTTTGAATGTTGGAAGGAATGAGAACCAGAAGTTAAAAAAGCATAGTGTCAAAGACTTTCTCTAGTTTTTATATCAGTTTCTGTTTACATACATATCACTCAGTGATAAAAAGAAGTAATGGTGAAGGTGAAAACCATTAGAGTGGTAGTATTGGAATGAGAGGATAAAAAGTGTCCATATTCAATTCTGTGTTTCTGGTTTGTAGAGTTTTCTTATGCACTCACATAGAAACTGTAGAATGTACACAAGCCTACATGTAAATCTAATGAGCTCATTCTGGTATGTGGTTATGGGGAAACGAAGCTCAGCATAGAGGATGCTTATAAGTGGATTCGTTGAACTCAGTATTTCAGACATGATGGTGGGATTATTTTTTTGTGTTTGGAAGTAGAAATGAGAGGCATTGTGTACAAGTATAGAGGTAAGCATGATTACAGCATACTTCCATGGCAGTGGATAAAGCAGCCTAAATAATAAAAAAGGAGGAGACCAATGTGAGGTAACTTAATCAAAGAAAACCGTTATTTGTTACTTTTTTCATGTTTATAAAGTTCACATCTGTGAATTTTATCTTCCCAGCCAAACTAGTAACCGTGTTTTCATTTTATGACGTTGCTAGAATTGGTGTAAGTAGTCAATAAATATTTGTTGAATATATGCATGAAATAAAGCTTCAAGATCAAAAGCTAACAATATGTTAAGAAAAATGTTTCATTTGAAACAAAGTTGCTTTGTCCCAATGACTTTGTCTGTGTTTATCATTTCAATGGATAACAGAGCTGATAACAGGCACTATGCTAACGTTGTATTGTTATGGTGGTAGAAAAATTGAGTCCATAATTCCTGAGCAAAAGCTTTGTGTAATCAGATAACTGATTACCTAATAGTGATGTTTGCTTTTTATAGTTCAACATTTTGAACTATACAAATACCTTTCACATTTGAAATTAAAACAGGGAAAATTACTATGTTATTGCAAATCTGAAACTCTCTTAGCCTTTAACCCACTGAAATGACAGATTTTGCAACTTGATGTTTGCCCTTGTAAGTTTTCTTAAAAGCACAATTATATTGAACAGAGGCTGAATGTGCTCAGTTTTAGCATTTTATATTTTCAGTCCTGACCATAAGACAAATGCCTGTGATGGAATAATTTTTAGTACACAGTGGAGGAAGGGTGATGGCCCAGAAAATTAGGCCAGGTGACATTTTTGGGCTTTACCTGACTACCTTGTTCATGAAGTGAAAGATTCAATATGGTAAAAAAAAAAAAGTCTCAGGATTGATCTCTAATGCAATCTCATTCAAAATTTTAGTAGGTCTTTTGGTGAAAACTAACATACAATTTCTAAAATTTATATGGAAATATAAAGAGCTAAGCATAGTAAATATATTCTTAAAGGAGAACAAAATTAGAGATGCATGCTACTGGATAGCAAGTTTTATTGAAAAGCCCACATTATTTAAAAATATTTTGGTGTTTCTATAGGGACAGTCAGATTATCCAATAGGATGGAATATATTCTAATTATAAATGAACACATTTATAAACATTAGATTTATGATAAGGGTGCTACTGCCAGGCAGTGGATTGTGTACATATACCCTAAAACCTAAAGTATAATAATAAAAATAAAAAATAAAAGCCTGGATAAACTAGACATCCAAAAAGAAAAAAGTATTAAATATTACCCATTATTTGTGTTATATACAAAAGTTAATTGCAGGAGAATTATACATCTAAATATAAAAGAGAAATAATAATGCACCTAGAACACAACATACACAAAAAACCTTCTTGATTTGGGGATGTCTGAAAATTTCTTAAACAGGACATACAAAGCATAAAACGTATAAAAATCATGACTGATTAACTGAACTACATTAAAGTTAGGAAAATCTGTTCATAAAGAGCCACCATTAAACCAGTGAAAAGTCAAGGTGTGTAATGGGAGAAGATATTTGCAAACCATACAATCCGCAATAATCTCTTTTACCAGATCATTATGAAAAAAGATTGACACCCCAATAGAAAAACAGAAAAATATATGAACAGACACTTTACAAAAACAACAAAATTGCCAACAAATGTGAAAGCATTCTCAACCCAGATAGTTATCAGGAAATGATAATTAAAATTCATATGAAATACACCCATGATAATTACTAAGATTTAAAAATACTGACAATGTATTTTTAAAAATAAAATTAAAATGCTGACAAAAATCTTGGTAAATATGTCAAGCAACTAAGACGTTCTTGTACTGCTGTTGGCAGTGTAAGTTAGTACAACTAGTTTGGAAAACTTTTTGTCAGAATTTACTAATTTGAGCATATAACATAACCTATGATTCAACAATTTCACTCTTAACTAAATATTCAAAAGAATGAGTGCATGTGTGGGTCAAATGACATATACTAGAATATTTACAGCAGCATATTCATACTGGAATTAATATGTAGATTGTGGTATATTTATATAAGTGAATGCTACTCAGCAATGAAATTGAATAGTCTACTGCTATGTAGAGCAATTTGGATGAAACTTACACATATAATATGAGAAAATGAAGAAGAAAATATGTGTTAGATTCCATTGACATAAAGTTCAGAACTAATTTTTGGTGTCAGGTGTCAGAATACAATTGAAGAATGGAAAGGGTGGTAAGATTATTAGTTACTGGGAAGGGACATGAGGTTTGTGAAGTAAAGATAAAGTTCTGTTTTTAAATTGTATTTGCAATTTGATGGTTGTGTTCATTTTATGATTCTGATAACTCTGATAACTCATTAAGCTTTCTGAAATTCAAGGAAATCCATTGAACGTTCAAGAGTAATTTGACCAACAGAGCACACAGATTGTTTTGCTTTTGGCTCATAAAACTTTTGTATCTCAGTGCTTAGTAATAAACGGCCCCATACTGACAATTATATTACAAAGGAAGGCATTTATTATTTATAAGTAAAATAAAGAAACCATGGTTTACATTTATTGCCTGGTAAAATTACTATCATCACTGTCATCATTTTGATGGGTTTAAAGTAGAAAAGACTTAGAGCAATTAATTTCAGAAAGGTTTTCCAAAACCTTATTGACTCAAATTTGACTAGACAATAAACTAAGTGCATGGACTTTTGATTGGCTCCTATTTCTAGGAGGTGTCTGATGAGTAATTATCAAATATCATTTCAGAAAGTGTTGTCACAATTTTGTGGCTTAAAAAATGCTTTATGTTCTATCATCAACCATGGAACATGATTTTCTTACCTGCATTTTTTTTTTTTTATCTTTTCACACAGCACAGACATTTTTACTGAAAGAGAAAAAGAGGAGCAAGGATGAGGTTAAAGAAAACAACACTTTGTGGTGACAATTTTAAATTATATTTCAAAAAATAGAAAAAAATTATCTTAGTCTGTTCAGGCTGTTATAATAAAATGTCATAAACTGTGTAGCTCATAAACAGCATAAATTTATTTCTTACAGTTCCAGGGAATGGAAAGTCGAAGATCAAATCCTAGGCAGATTCAGTATCTTAAGGGCCTGTTTTCTAGTTCACAACTGGCACCTTCTCATTGCATCCTCATGTGGTAGAAGGGACGATGGATGTATCTAGGGTTCCTTTTATAAGAGCACTAATATAATTTTATAAAGACTTCATAAAGGCCCCATCTCCTCACACCATCACCTTGGGGGATAGGATTTCAAACTACGAGTTTTAGGGGGATGTAATTGTTCGGTCCATTGCAAATATACACTAAAATGACATCTCTAGTTGGTAATATTAAGAGATTTAAGTTTTTAAATTTTGCCTATAGTATATTTTCCAGTTATCCATAAGGAGCATGTAACATTGTTAGTGATATAATTATAAATCATAAAATTATGAAGATTAATTTGCATGTGATGTGGTTTGGCTGTGTCCCCACCCAAATCTCGTGAATTGTAGCTCCTAAAATTCCCATGTGTTGGGGGAGGGACCCTGTGGATGGTAATTGAATCATGGGGGCAGGTATTTCCCATCCTGGTCTCATGATAGTGAAAAGTCCCATGAGATCTGATATTTTTATAAGGGGGAGTTTCCCTACACAAGCTCTCTCTTTGCCTGCTGCCATCCATATAAGATGTAACTTGCTCCTTCTTGCCTTCTGCCATAGTTGTGAAGCCTTCCCAGCCATGTGGAACTGTGAGTTCATTAATCCTCTTTCCTGTATAAATTACCCAGTCTTGGGTATGTCTTTATTAGCAGCATGAAAATGGACTAAGAAAGCATGTGTGATTGTTTACTAACATTTGTTTCAATATTGAAAAAAGTTGTTAGTACTCAAGAAACCTTATATTTCAGTGTACTTACTAGCCTGATGGAGCCTAATGCTTTTGACCTTTTTGACCTATAGAAATCATATTCTTTTTGTAGAACTTATCTGAATAAAGTAGAGCAAGAAAAACAAGTCTGAGAGTTTATACCAGCTGTTCTTGCATACTCACAAACAGTGGTCTTGATATGACCGTGTCCCCACCCAAAACTCAACTTGAATTGTATCTCCCAGAATTCTCATGTGTTATGGGAGGGACCCAAGGGGAGGTAATTGAATCATGGGACTAGTCTTTCCCTTGATATTCTCATGATAGTGAATAAGTCTCACAAGATATGATGGGTTTATCAGGGGTTTCCACTTTTGCTTCTTCCTCATTTTCTCTTCCTGCTGCCATGCAAGAAGTTCCTTTCACCTCCCACAATGATTCTGAGGCCTCCCCAGCCATGTGGAACTGTAAGTCCATTAAACATCTTTTGCTTCCCGGTCTTGGGTATGTCTTTATCAGCAGTGTGAAAACGGAGTAATACAGTAAATTGGTACTGGGAGTGGGGTGTTGCTGAAAAGATACACAAAAATGTGGAAGCAACTTTGGAACTGGTAACAGGCAGAGGTTGGAACAGTTCATAGGGTCCAGAAGAAGAGAGAAAAATGTGGCGAGGTTTGGAACTTCCTAGAGACTTGTTGAATGGCTTTGCCCAAAATGCTGGTAGGAATATGGACAATAAGGTCCAGGCTGAGGTGGTCTCACATGGAGATAAGGAATTTGTTGGGAACTAGAATAAAAGTCACTCTTGTTATGTTTTAACAAAGAGACTGGTGGCATTTTGCCCCTGCCCTAGAGATTTGTGGAACTTTGAACTTGAGAAAGATGATTTAGGGTATTTGCTGGAAGAAATTTCTAAGCAGCAAAGCATTCAAGAGGTGACTTGGGTACTGTTAAAGGCATTCAGTTTTATAAGGGAAGTATAGCATGAAAGTTTGGAAAATTTGTAATCTCACAATGTGAAATAAAAGAAAAACCCATTTTCTGGGGAGAAATTCAAGCTGGCTGCAGAAATTTGCATAAGTAGCAAGGAGCCTTATGTTAATCCCCAAGACCATGAAGAAATGTCTCCAGACCATGTCAGAGACTTTCAAAGAAGCCCTTCTAATCACCGGCCAGGAAGCCCAAGAGGAAAAAGTGGTTTTGTGGGCCAGGCCCAGAGTCCCCATTCTGTCTGCAGCCTAGGGACTTGTTGCCTTGTGTCCCAGCTGCTCCAGCTGTGGCTGAAAGAGGCCAACATACAGCTTGGGCTGTGGCTTTAGAGGGTGGAAGTCCCAAGCCTTGGCAGCTTCCACATGGTGTTGAGCCTGTGGGTACACAGAAGTCAAGAATTGAGGTTTGAGAACCTCCGCCTAGATTTCAGAAGATGTATGGAAACGCCTGGATGCCCAAGCAGAAGTTTGCTACAGAGTTAGATCCTTCATGGAGAACCTCTGCTAGGGAAGTGCAGAAGAAAAATATGGGGCTGGAGCCCCCATACAGAGTCCCTATTCAGGCACTGCCTAGTGGAGCTATGAGAAGAGGACCACCGTCCTACAGACCCCAGAATGGTAGATCCACCAACAGCTTACACTGTCCACCTGGAAAAGCTGCAGACACTCAATGCCAGCCCGTGAAAGCAGCTGGGAGGGAGGCTGTACCCTGCAAAGCCACAGGGGTGGAGCTGGCCAAGGCCATGGGAACCCACCTCTTGCATCAGTGTGACCTGGATATGAGACCTGGAGTAAAAGGAGATAATTTTGGGGCTTTAAAATTTTACTGCCCCATTTTTATTTTGGACTTGCATGGGCCCTGTAACCCCTTTGTCTTGGCTAATTTCTCCTATTTGGAGTGGCTGTATTTACCCAATACCTGTGCCCTCATTGTATCTAGCATGTAACTAGCTTGCTTTTGATTTTACAGGCTCATAGGCGGAAGGGACTTACCTTGTCTCAAATGAGACTTTGGACTGTGGACTTTTGAGTTAATGTTGAAATGAGTTAAGGCTTTGGGGGACTGTTGGGAAGGCATGATTGGTTTTGAAATGTGAGGACATGAGATTTGGGAGGGGCCAGGGGCAGAATGATACGGTTTGGCTGTGTCCTCACCCAAATCTCAACTTGAATTGTATCTCCCAGAATTCCCACGTGTTGTGGGAAGGACCTGGAGGAGGTAACTGAATCATGGGGCCCAGAGTTTCCTGTGCTATTCTCATGATAGTGAATAAGTCTCACAAGATCTGATGGGTTTATCAGGGGTTTCCACTTTTGCTTCCTCATTTTCCCTTGCTGCTTCCATACAAGAAGTTCCTTTTACCTGCCTCCATGAACTGAGGCCTCCCTAGCCATGTGGAACTCTTAAGTCCAATTAAACGTCTTTTTCTTCCCAGTCTTGGGTATGTCTTTTTCAGCAGCATGAATATGGACTTACACAGGCCTCTAGAAAGCTTGCTTGCATATTGTGCCCCTGTCATTCTGTCTTTTCCATTAAGCATCCTGACATGCCACTAAGTTCAACACTAGTCACTTTTATATGCTGTTTTGCTATTCTAAAATGGGGGGAATTTGGAGAGATAATAGCATGTAAAATAAATAATAAAATCAAGTTTTCTACAGGTATATATTCATCTGTCATCATGCCTGATTTTCTGAAAAGATGGGAAAGCCTTTGCCAAATTAGTTCACTAATTAATTTTCAAAAACAATTTAATGTGCTAATTAAGTTTATTTTTTTCCTTCATAGTGAGAAACATTAAATTTTCCAACTTTCTATTATTAATCTATGACTAGTAGATAACCTATTTTATTATTTTACTGAAAGTTATGACTAAAATTCCCCCCAAATAATTTGGAAACATAACCTGAGAAAATAATATACATCAGAGCAAAATTATATCATAGCTATCAAGATTTTATGCAAAATCTCCAAAGCAGTAAAAGAGTGAATTTACCTAGTGCTTATTATAGGAAAGAAACGATTAGCTCATTATCTATAGAACTTCACATTTCCACTGGTAAAATATAAAATAGTTTAATATTGAAAAATGTTTTCCTAATATTTATACCTGTTACTTAATTTTTAAAATTTCAACTTTTAGATATACGGGTATAATATTGATAGATTGGGAGAAAGCACTGTGGCTTTGTATTACTCCCTTCTCACAGTGGTATGAAGAAATAACCGAGACTAAGTAATTTATAAAGGGAAAAAATTTAATTGGCTCACAGTTCCACTTTGCTGGGGAGGCCTCAGGAAACATACAGTCATGGCAGAAGGCACAGGACAAGCAGGCACCTTCTTCACAGGATGACAGGATGGAGAAGTGCAAGCAGTGGAAATGCCAGATGCTTATAAAACCATCAGATCTTGTGAGACTCACTCACTATGATGAGAACAGCTTGGGGAAAACCACCCCCATGTTCTAATTACCTCCACCCTTGGTCCTGCCCTTGACACTTGGGGACCATAGGGGTTGTGGGGATTACAATTCAAGATGAGATTCTGGGTGAGGACCCAGCCAAACCATATTAGGCTTTACGTTTGAAGTGCATAATTCCATGTTACCATCCATCTCCAGGGATATTTAACAAAAGCTGTAAGAAGTATGAAATGTAAAAGCATTGATATTAAGAGAGATAATTAAGCCTTTTCATTTATGATCATATCAACTACTTGAAACTATACATTGACATATTTGTTGAATCATAATAATTTTAGAATGTTTACTAAATGTTTGGTTAATTATTTTAATTGTTACATGTTATGCCATTTTTTTTTGTTAGCCCTAGACTCTTCCTACATTGCATAAACTTTATAAAGTTTGGAAATCACCATTGTACTTGATCAATTTGCCTATAAACTAATAAAAGTGAGTATGAGGGAACATCAAGTTTCAGTATGAACTCTGACAACCTGGCAACTTATCAAATTTCCATTTCATTCTGTTGTATATTGGAAAGATCACTTGACTTGGAATTCTAAGACTTAATTTTAGTTCTTGTTCAATCACTTGACTGGTTGTCCTCTGGAGAGTTGAATGCATGGACCCATCAGGGTAGATGTTTTTCTTTTTTCTCTTTTTTCTTTTCTTTTTTTTTTTGAGATAGAGTCTTGCTCTGTCGCCAGGCTGGAGTGCAATGGCGTGATCTCGGCTCACTGAAACCTCAGCCTCCTGGGTTCAAGTGATTCTCCTGCCTCAGCCTCCCAAGTAGCTGGGACTGCAGGTGCCCACCACCATGCCCAGCTAATTTTTTTGTATTTTTAATAGAGACGGGGTTTCACCGTGTTAGCCAGGATGGTCTCGATCTCATGACCTCGTGATCTGCCCACCTCGGCCTCCCGAAGTGCTGGGATTACAGGTGTGAGCCACTGCACTGGGCCATGCCCAGCTAATTTTTGTATTTTTAGTAGAGACAAGGTTTCACCATGTTGACCACATGGTCTTGATCTCTTGACCTCCTGATATGCCCACCTCGGCCTCCCAAAGTGCTGGGATTACAGATGTGAGCCACTGCGCCTGGCCAGGGTAGATGTTTTTCTATGAGCCTCCTACACTAGACTGGGAGGAGAATTACTAAACACTGTGAGTATAATTATTGATCTTGAAAAACGCCTATTTTTTACTTTTTAAAAAAGCATGATAAGTTTTACTAGACAAGATGGAAGAGACTTTACAAAAGAAGTAGTCTAAAGGAATAAAAAATGTGTCAAAGTGGCTGATGAATGAAATAACATAATGGAGAAGAAAGAGAAGGGGAAAAAATCACTATTTGAGCCATTTTTACCCATTGAACAGGACAGTAAATTTGGATATTCTGAGGAAATAATATCAAAAAGTATCCAATGTAAGCTTAAGATGAGCAAATGGGTGCACATTAAAAATGGGTGACTCCTTCTAACAGCCCCATGGAGAAAAATGAATTTTCGTGGTTATTGAGTCTCTAATGTAGATATGGAAATATATGTAGATTCATCAGTGGTGGTTATTGTCTTTGTTACTGATGTATTCAAGAGCCCTTCTAAAATTTTCAAACTCTTTGGCTTCAACTAACTCATATGGGAACAAATGTATACCTAGTCTTTTAAATTTTATTATTATTATTATTATTCTTTTTGAGATGGAGTTTCGCTCTTGTTGCCCAGGCTGGAGTGCAATGGCGTGATCTCAGCTCACCGCAACCTCCGCCTCCTGGATTCAAGCAATTCTCCTACCTCATCCTCCCGAGTAGCTGGGATTACAGACATGTGCCACCATGCCCAGCTAATTTTGTATTTTTAGTAGAGACAGGGTTTCTCCGTGTTGGCCAGGCTGGTCTTGAACTTCCGATCTCAGGTGATCCGCCCACCTCGGCCTCCCAAAATGCTGGGATTACAGGCATGAGCCACCATGCCTGGCCTTTATTATTATTTTTATAATGTTATTTTACTTTAAGTACTGGGATACATATGCAGAACATGCAGGTTTGTTACATATACATATGCTATGGTGGTTTGCTGCACCTATCAACACATCATGTAGGTTTTAAGCCCCACATGCATAGGTATTTATCCTAATGCTCTCCCTCCACTTTTCCCCCATCCACCACCCCCACCCTCCGACAGGCCCTGGTGTGTGATATTCCCCTCCCTGTGTCCATGTTTTCTCATTGTTCAATTGCTACTTATGAGTGAGAACATGTGGTGTTTGGTTTTCTGTTTCTGTGTTAGTTTGCTGAGAATGATGGTTTCCAGCTTCATCCATGTTGCTGCAAAGGACATAAACTCATTGTTTTTTGTGGCTGCATAGCATAGTATTCCATGGTGTATATGTGCCACATTTTCTTTATCCAGTCTATCATTGATGGGCAGTTGGGTTGGTTCCAAGTCTTGCTATTGTAAATAGTGCTGCAATAAACATATGCATGCGTGTGTCTTCATAGTAGAATGATTTATAATCCTTTTGGTATATACTCTGTAATAGGATTGCTGGGTCAAATGGTATTTCTTGTTTTAGATCCTTAAGGAATCACCACACTGTCTTCCACAATGGTTGAATTAATTTACACTCTCACGAACAGTGTAAAAGTGTTTCTGTTTCTTCACATCCTCTCTGTCATCTGTTGTTTCCTTACATTTTAATAATCACTATTCTAACTGGAGTGAGGTGGTATCTCATTGTGGTTTTGATTTGCATTTCTCTAAAGACCAATGATGATAAGCTTTTTTTTGTATGTTTGTTGGCCACATAAATGACTTCTTTTGAGAAGTGTCTGTTCATATCCTTTGCCCACTTTTTGATGGTGTTGTTGTTTTTTTTTTTTTCTTGTAAATTTGTTTAAGTTCCTTGTAGGTTCTGGATATTAGCCCTTTGTTAGATGTGTAGCTTGCACAGATTTTCTCCCATTCTGTAGGGTGCCTGTTCATTCTGATGATAGTTTATTTTGCTGTGCAGAAGTTCTTTAGTTTGATTAGATCCCATTTGTCAATTTTGGTTTTTGTTGCAATTGCTTTTGGTGTTGTAGTCATGAAGTCTTTCCCAATGCCTATGTCCTGAATGTTATTCCTAGGTTTTCTTCAAGGTTTTTATGGTTTTGGATTATACATTTAAGTCTTTAATCCATCTTGGGTTAATTTTTGTATAAGGTGTAAGGAAGGCATCCCATTTCATTTTTCTGCATACAGCTAGCCAGTTTTTCCAGCACCATTTATTAAATAGGGAATCCTTTCCCCATTGCTTGTTTTTGTCAGGTTTGTCAAAGATCAAATGGTTGTAGATATGTGGTGTTATTTCTGAGGTCTCTGTTCTGTTCCATTGGTCTATATGTCTGTTTTGGTACCAGTACCATGCTGTTTTGGTTACTGTATCCTTGTAGTATAGTTTGAAGTCAGGTAGTGTGACGCCTCCATCTTTGTTCTTTTTGCTTAGGATTGTCTTGGCTATACAGGCTCTTTTTCAGTTCCATATGAAATTTAAAGTAGTTTTTTCCTAATTCTCTGAAGAAAATCAATGGTAACTTGATGGAAATAGCATTGAATCTATAAATTACTTTGGGAAATATGGACACTTTCATGATATTGATTATTCTTATCCATGAGCATGGAATATTTTTCCATTTGTTTGTGTCCTCTCTTATTTCCTTGAGCAGTGGTTTGTAGTTCTCTTTGAAGAGGTCCTTCATGTCCCTTGTAATTTGTATTCCTAGGTATTATATTCTCTTTGTAGCAATTGTGAATGGGAGTTCACTCATGATTTTGCTCTCTGCTTGTCTGTTGTTGGCGTATAGGGATGTTTGTGGGTTTTGCGCATTGATTTTGTATCCTGAAATTTGCTGAAGTTGCTTATCAGGTTAAGGAGTTTTTGGGCTGACCTGATGGATCCCTAGTCTTCTTTAAACAGTGGAAAGGAAACAGAGTGGATGAAGAACAATAATTTTTAAAAAATATTTTATTCTACTTGAGGTCTACTTTTTACAGTTATATCCATGTCTCATATAATTTCTTCTTTTTTGGTTTCTCCCTGTAACATCTTTTTGTGTATTTCCTTATAGCTCTAGTCACATTATGTAATTACTGTATGTGATTAGTCATTTACTGTCTCCCTCATAGTAGTTGCCCACCATTAGGGTAGAAATCCTGTGAGTGTTGACAGCACTTCATCCCCAGAAACTACTTCATAGGTGTTGAACTAATAACTCAAATAATATATACTTGACATTGCAGAAAAGATTATTTCATAGATGATGACTAAAATATTGAGTGGTGGTCTACAGCCAAGAGTCAAGGTGCTCTTTAGAAAATTAGAATTAACATTTGGCAGGCAATATATTGAATTCATCAAAGCATTAAAGTGAAATATGAATCCAAGAGAAGAACACAATCCTGACTTATACTGGACAACCACATACTATATAGGATAAAGTTGTATTGTAACTAGGAATAAAAAAATTGTATAAAAAACTTTAGTAATTATCAGAGAGAAACTAAAGATGATAAACAGGACAATGTTCATATGTCATATATATGCCATAGATATATACTTACAATACCTATGTCATAGATGTATTTGTACTTAATTGCATAGATTGTACGTGATAGAGTAAGATTGATTTTTAAAATAACAAAATTCAAATTTTTATGAGTATATTTGAGACTTTTGAAGCACTATTTATGGATTGATTATAAAAATTGAAAATAAATTGGCACTAGAGGTTAAAAATATGTGCACGACAATTCAAGAACTTGTTGGGAAGAGTAGGCGAAGGGGCTGACAGCCTACAGGCAAGTATACACTGAGAAGAAAGAAGTAATAATGTTGGGGAAATAAATAGGCTACAGATATTCTAGACACTTAGAGAATATGGATAATTATAGCAGCAAAACAAAACAGTGACTAAAATGTGCCAAGTATCTGGACATCTAATGGTAATCTTTAACCAAAATTGATTTTAGAAATTAGAAAAAGGAGCAAGGGTTATTGTTAATCTGGACTTATTTCTGGAATTAAAGGAGAAATGGCTAATGATGTGAAAGTAATAGAAAGTTTGAGAGAAAATAAACATAGAATTTTGATGATTCTGACCATAAAATTAATTGAGTAATTAACACAGTCAGATATGGGTAAATGTATACTAGGTGTTAGGAAATCAGTTTTTTTAAAATATGAGAAAAGTTATTATTTTTTCTCATGACAAAAAACCTCTAAAGTCTTAAAATAAAGTTTTATAAAACACACATGAGGATAAGAAGCAAACAATTTTTAAAAAATTGCCCAAATGAGAAAATTGCTGATAACCTAAGGTTTAAAATTAGGAAATAGAAGGCACCTCATGAAAAAGCATCACCAATGTTAGAGGCAAACATTCAATGTTTGAAGTTAAAATTCATTAGACCAGTGGTGAAAATATTTTATAGCATGTGAAAAAAAACTAGGGAAACAAAAGATGATTTATAGTATATGAGTGAATTAAATAAAATAGAAGGGACCAACTCAGTGTTTTATAAATTTGGTGAAGGCAGAGAAGAAAAAGGAATACTGTACAAGCTGTATTTACTTCTATCTTCCCCATCTAGTAGAATTATCTTCAAATTAGAAGGAATAGAACAGATATTACAACTATTTTGGAATGATTAAAACATGAGCTACTATATAGAACAGTGAGATAGTACAACTTTGTAAATGAAAAAGCACCTGTATTCAGATAATTTAAGTCAGTTACAGAGGAGTATCAAGAAAATATATTCATCAGATTTGAACACAAGTATTTTTAGTAGGTTTGAGGAATCCATTGGTTATAAAACATCCGCCAGATATCTAAACACTAGCACATGTTGTCCCAGATTTTCAGACACAGAAGAGGGGGATTTCATATACTACTGTTAAATACATTTAAAGTACACTTAGGCAAATTCCAGAAAAAGATTTTTGTGCAGATGGTTTATGAACTTTAAATAAAAATGCATTTTCTAGGAATGAGGGTGAATTGAGTTAGAATGTGATGAAAAATTAAAATAATTTGTTTGGTAAACATAGTTTCCAGATTGACAGATCAGATGAACAGCATGTATGTAAATTTTGTCTGATATTTGATAAAGCCTTTTTATCAAGTCATGAATGACCTGCCAACAGTATAGCAGCATATTCTCTGAACAGATCTAACAACTGTATGCAACTAAAAAATTCTAAAAAAATTTATTTTATAATCATTTTATATGAATCCAAGAACTGTCAAAAAAGTAGGCAATAATAATATGCTGATAAAGGTAAATGAAATATGAAAGCTGATTTTTTTTCTGTTAAGAACATTTACCAAATAAATTTAAATCGAGTTTTAGTTTGAAGCATTTTAGAATTCAGGGGTTAGAAAGCCAAGCTCAGGGCCCACTAAATTTGAGGTGTCTAGTGGAAGATCATCACCATTAAAATGATACCTCTAAGTGCTACACATACAGTCTAAATGTAAATTTTACCCTTAAAGAAAATTTCCTGTCTCAAACTCTGGCACTGAGTGTAGGAGGAAAAAAACTCTCAGAATTCATAACTACAAGCTGCTCCTCACATATATTGCTACCAAAATTCACACTACATAGGTGGTGTGAAAGAAAAAATTATTCTGATACTTGTTAAAATGGCATGGCAGGCTTTATTCAGGGCTATCATTATTAAAGAAACTACTGAAATGGGGCTTTGCAGTAGGGTGGAAAGATCGGTCTCAACTCTCAGTACAACAAAGAAAAATGAGAATTAATAGCCAAGGAGCAGAGTGTGCAGGTGTGAGCAGGAGGGAGTTGTCATTACTAAGTGGAAACAACAGGGTAAGTTTGGGGGCGGGGATTCTGCTAAACCTATCTAGCATGATACTTGCTCAAGGCAAGCCAGTGTGATCAGACCTTGGAGATGGTAGGGTATGAGGAATTTGGTCAGATATTGAGAATGATCAGATGTCAAGGATAAGGGATTCTGGCTAAATGGACTTAACAGTATTCTTGTTAAAATCGGACTCTTAAGGACGGGGCCTAGTCTGTAAAAGAGCCCAGAGGATTGTGATTAGTTGCCTCAAGGAGAGAATCTTTGTCAGTGGTTATGGACTGTAGGTTGCCCAATACCATAGTAGGAGTTTTAGAAAGAGAAGAGAGAGAAAATGCAGTAGAGGCAATATTTGAGGAGCCAATGGCTAAGAATATTTTTGGAGGTACAGAATTAAGCCTAATTATATAAAGCTAGAAAAATAAAAATAAAGTCATTAAAAATAAAACTGCCAAATTTCTAATGCAAAGATAAGTTATAAAATGTAGCTAGAGATGAAGGATGAGTTAATTTTAAAACATCACTTGGAAGCTAAATGTCAGTGGCATGTCACCTTCAACATGCTGAGAGAAGTAGTTGTCCACACAGAATTCTATATCCAACAAAATATCTTTTAATATTGTAAATGTAAAAAAAAATTTCAGACAAAGAAAAATTGTGTTCCAGTAGAAAATTCTCATTAAAAGACTATTTAAACATACACTTCTGTCAGAAGAAAAAGAGATTCCCAGATGGGAGATCTGAGACACAATATAAAAGGAAGAGTTGAGAAAGTGGTTAGTATGTTAAAAAATATATATAAACACTGATATCTAAATATAAAATAAAAATGTAAAACACCTTAAGAGATAAAAACCAATTTGGAACAAACACAAACAGCAATAAGATAGCACGTAAATTGATAAAGAGTTCAGGAACAACAGTGTTCTAAGATTTTCAAAAGGAAGATAAAGTTATTATTGATTTTAGACAATAAAACCAATAGTGACCATTAAGTTTTTTAAAAAAATGAATATACATTATGATATTAATGGAGAAATTTTAAAAGATAATGCAGAAGAAGACAAAGAGAGGAGCTTTATAGGCAGGAGGGAGTGGCATGACATACTGAAAGTGCTGAAGGAAAAAAAATTATCCTTTTATACCTGGCAAAAATTCCTTCCCAGACAAACAAAAGGTGGGGGATTTTGTCAATACCAGACCTGTTCTACAAGAAATGCTAAAGGGACATCTTCAATCTGAAAGAAATGGATGTTAACAAGCAATTAGAAATCATCCACAGATACAAAACTCACCGTTAACAATAAGTACATAGACAAATACAGAATACTCTAACACTGTAACTGTGGTGTGCAAACTACTCATATCTTGAGTAGGAAGACTAAAAGACAAACCTATCAAAAATAATTACAACTTTTTAAGAGAGAGATAGTGCAAAAAGATAGAAACAACAAAAAGTCAAAAAGTGGTGGGGGGAGCATGGAATGAAAAGTGTAGTTTTTTTGTTTAGTTTTCTCTGTTTGTTTTTTTATAACCAGAATTAAGTTGTAATCAGTAATAATGTAGCCAATTATGTTATTTGCAAGCCTCATGGTGAAAAACGTAAAACAGACACACTAAAAATAAAAAGCAAGAAATTAAAACACTACCAGAGAAAATCACTTTTACACAAAGGATGATAAGAAGCAAGGAAGGAGGAAAGAGAGTATTTTTTTTTCTTTTTTCCATAAGATGTCTGATTAGAGGTTTTTAGCATGCCTCAGACACTTGGAAATAGCAAGATATTGCATAAAGATCACTTTGAGCTTTAATTCAAGATGGAAAATCAGAATCCACCAGAACTGTGGATGACACCCCAGATCCCAAGGAACAGAACCTAGGCAAACAACCCGCATCACAGCATCTGGCTGATAAAAATGATTGAAGTCCCAGTACGTGAGAGAGGCAGAGAGCCTTCCTCTGTGACTCACCGTCTTTCTGGGGATCTGGAGCAACCTAGGCCTACGGAGAGCATTTTGTTTCTCTCAAGGCTTGGAGAGATAACATGGTGAGAGGCTTGGAGGCACTGAGAGAAAAAGACACCAGGAAAAGGTGCAGGCATTTTCCCAGACCCAGGATTTAGAGCAGTGTGCCATTGTTAATCCAAGGGACATAAAAGGTCAGTTGCTCTTTGGCAACCCAGACAAAGAATGGCCATGCAGGCATTCTGCCTTGGGGCAGGAATGGGAGCACTTGCTCCAGAGCAGGTTAGGGGCCTGCACAGCCAGAATTGTGGAAAGCACCTCAGCAGTAGGCACTGGAACTGTGCTCTCTCCCGTCTCAGGCCTGGGACAGGAGGAGTGCTGCAATGGCTGCAGTTTCTCCTCGGTAGTGAGACTTGCAGCCATGGCCAGCTTAGAGATGTGAAACTGATCTGCATGTGTCATTGCTGGGTGCCTCAGCCTGCTCCCCGGATATGGTAGAGCAGCAAGGCCCTCTTCACTCCACCCCCAGACAGAACTCCAGGCATTAGGAGCACACACTTCCCTGGAACAGCAGCCTGAGCTGTCCCACTCTTGCTATACATAGATTGTGGTACAGTGATGTCCTCTTCGCTCCACACCCAGGCAGATCTCCAGGCATTTGGAGCACTCCCTCACTCAAATCAGCAGTGTAAGCCATCCACCCTTCCTGTGCATAGATCATGGTGCAGTGGAGCCCTCTCCACTTCACATCCAGACAGATCTCCAGGCATTTGAAGCACCCATTCACATGGACTAGCAACATGAGGCCCTCTACCATTTCTGTGCAGAAAGGGTGCAAGGGGTCTTTCTCTGCTTCACAACCAGGCAGATCTCCAGGCATTCAGAGCATTTCTATATTATATGCCAACAGTGAACAATCTGAAAAATAAATCATGAAAGTAATGCCTTTTATGAAAGCTGTAAATAAAATACCAAGGAATAAACTTAACCAAATAAATGAAAGAGCTCTACAAAGAAAACTATAAAGCATTGATGAAAGAAAAAAAGAAAACACACACACAAATGGAATGATAGTCTATGTCCATGGATTGGAAGAAACAATATTGTTAAAATGTCCATAGTATACAAACCAATCTACCGATTCAGTGAAATTCCTATCAAAATACCAATGACATTCTTCAAATAAATAGGAAAAACAATCCTAAAATTTATATGGAACCACAAAAGACCCAGAATAGCCAAAACCATCTTGAATAAAAATAGCAAAACTGAAGGAAACACATTACTTGATTCCAAATTATATACTGCAGAGCTATAGTAATCAAAACAGTATGGCACTGTCATAATAACAGACTCATAGACTATTGGAACAGAATAGAGAACCCAGAAATAAATCCACACATCTACAAAGAATTCATTTTCAACAAAGGTGCCAAGAACATACAGCGGGGAAAGGATAGTCTCTGCAATAAATAATGTTGCATAAACTGGATATCTATATGCAGAAGAATAAAACTAGACTCTTGTCTCTTGCTGTACACAAAAATCAAATCAAAATGGATTAAAGACTTAAATCTAACACCTGAAACTATAAAATTACTAAAAGAAAACATTGGAGAAACTCTTCAGGAAATTGTCTGGGCAAAGATTTCTTGTGTAACACCTCAAAAGCATAGTTAACTGAACAAAAATAGACAAATGGACTCACATAAATTTAAAAAGCCTCTACACAGTAAAGGAAACAATTAACAAAGGGAAGAGAAAACCCACAGAATGGGAGAAAATATTTGCAAACTAGTCATCTGACAATGGATTGATAGAATATATAAGAAGCTCAGACAACTCAATAGGAAAATGTCAAATAATCTGATTTAAAATGGACAAAGATCTGAATAGACTTTTCTCAAAAAAGACATATGAGTGACCAACAGGTATATGAACAGTGCATCATTAATCAGAGCAATGAAAATCAAATCTATATTAAGATATCATCTCACCCCAGTTAAAATGGCAGATCCAAAAGACAGGCAATATTGAAGCTGATGAGGATCTGGAGAATGGGGAACACTTGTACACTGTTGGTGGAAATATAAATTAGTTTAGCCACTATGGAGAACAGCATGAGGGTTTCTCAAAAAATTAAGATTCGAAGTAGCATATGACCCAGCAATCCCACTGCCGGGTATATAACCAAAAGAAAGGAAATCAACATGCCAAAGAGATTGGCAATACAATTCTTGAATGTGAACCAATAAGCTATGTGTACGCAGGAGACTTGCTTTATCAGATATTTAAAAAACTCTATAAAGTTATATTAATAAACTATTGAGTGTAGTGTTGGTATGGGAATAAATATATTGACTGATTAAATATGAACATGGAAGTGATTTAGAAAATAGCTGATATTGCAGATAAGTGGAAAATTGAATTTTCAATAAATGTTAGTAAAACAATGGTTAGTTGGGTAGTGAAAAATAAGATCAAGTCCCATACTACATAAAATATGCAAACAACTATTTTGGGCAATTGGAGATTTAAACATAAATCATAAACATTTAAACATAAAACAAAAAATTGTACAATCTTTAAAAGTTAATACAGGAGATTATGAATTTACAGAAGGGAACAATGTAAACACTACACAAAAACTTGAAAACGTACTGCAAAAATTGTAGATGAAATATAGGATGAGGAAGAATGCGAAGAACTCTAAAGATTACGTAAATTTTTTTTAAAAAACAGGATGGACATGTGAATGTTTTCCATTACGTTTCTTTATACCTGACATATCTTATACACACTTTTCTGTATTATGTATTCAATTCAAAACATTAAAAAGTAATCTATTCTAATTACGTTATGTTGCTACCCAGGTAGAAATATTGAATGTATCACCAAAATTGAATGTCAGAAAACATGTAAGAACTGGACACTTTTTCAAGCTCATGAAAAGTGGATAAAAAATAAATACAGCTGATTTCAGTGTAAAAACACCTCCCACCAGATCCCACTACCAACACTGGGGATTACATTTCAACATGATATTTGGAGGGGACAAACATCCAAACTATATCAAGTAATATTTTGGGCATCATTCTTGTATTTATTGACCATTTCCATATCTCTTTTGAAGAAATGTCAGTTTAGATCTTGACCATTTTAAAATTGGATTAATTGTCCTTGTATTGCCAAGTTGCAAGAATCATTTATACATTCCAATTCAAGTTTCTTGTCAGATATATAATTTGCAATATTTTGTCCCATTCTGTGGGTTGTCTTTTAACTGTATTGATATTGTCCTTTCAAACAGAAGGGGTTTTAAGTTTGAATAAGTTCTGTTTATCTAAATTATCTAGTTTTTTTCTTTGTCATTTGTGCTTTATGTATGCTTTATGCTTCATTAACTCTATCTTTGACGTAAGTTTTGAATTTGGGAAGTTTGAGTCCTCCAATTTTATTGCGAGATCTGGCCAGCAGCCTGCAATGCAACGGGGCTCTCTCTTTGTTCCCAGGCAGATCGGCAGGTTGAGAAATAATAGACACACACAAGATAGTGAAAGCTGGGTCCAGGGGGGGTCACCGCCTTCTGGTCCTGTGGTGCCAACAATGCACTGGATATACCAGCATTTATTATTAAGTTTAGTGAGGGTGGGGGTAGGTTAATGAGGGATTTAGGGTCATTTGATTGTGAGGTGAGATGGTCACATGGGGATGAAGTAATTCTTTAACATAACATTTGTATGTAGAAGTACAGTACATTTGTATGTAGAAGTACAGTATACAGAGATAAGAATTTACAATATAGTGTGTGCATCAGTAATTTCTAACAGAGCCTTAAAACAGAAACACAATCTTTCCATAACCTATGATTAGCAAGATATTGATCAGCAGTAACAATTGCAACAAAAGCTGGTTACAAACAATCCATGGAAACAGGACGTGAAGCTAGACAACTGGTTAGACCAGAAATTTTCAGAAGGGAGTATGCCTTAACCCTAAAGAGGCCTAGAAGAGCCGTGGCAAGATGAGGGCATTTATAGCCCTATCTTATCCATATGGTCAGGCGCCCCGCCATGCATCCGTTTATAGGCTGTCCACAAGGGTCTCATTCCATTCCCAGAGCTATGAATATCTGCTTTTCTAGGATAGGAATCTTGGTGATGTGAAACCTCCCTGACTGCACATCCATTCATAGGCTCTCTGCAGGGGGAAGCACATCACGCGCTGTTGGCTCATTCTGGCAGTCCAACCTGGCATTGTCTTTACACAATCCTGCATGCAATTTTGTATTTACAATAATCATGAGCATTTCATCTTTTATTCTGTAGCAATAGTTTCAGGAAGTCTCCCTACACAATTTATTCCTCTGTTTTTCAAGATTGTTTTGGCTATGCTGAGTTCTTGCATTTCCATATGACTTTTAAAATGAACTGATCAATTTCTGCAAAAAAGGCAGTTGGAAATTTGTTATGTTTGCATTGAATCTGTTGATCAATTTGTGGAATGTTGTCATCTTAAAAATGTTGTCTTTAATCCAAAAACATAGGATATCTTTCCATTTATTTACGATTTTTAAAATCTATTTCAACAATATTTTAAAAACTTAATCCTTAATTAGTTAAAAAACTTAATTCTTAATTGTGGACACATTTTACAATTATTTTGTTAAATTTATCCCTGAGTCTTTTATCCTTTTAATGCCATTATAAATGGAATTGTGTTTTTAGTTTTATTTTTGGATGCTTCATTGCAAGTGTATAAAAATATCACTATTTTTTTGTATATTGATTGTCAGGCAACTTTGGCAAATGGGTTTATTAGCTCTAGTAATTATTTTTGTAGATTCCTTAGGATTATCTGTATACAAGATAACGGATGCCTTTATTTCATTTTCTTACCCAATTGCTGTGATTAGGCTCTCCAGTTAAAAAGTTTAATAGTAGTCCCGGCGCGGTGGCTCATGCCTGTAATCCCAATACTTTGGGAGGCCAAGGCAGGGGGATCACGAGGTCAGGAGCTTGAGACCAGCCTCACCAACATGGCGAAACCCCATCACTACAAAAAATACAAAAATTAGCCGGGCATGGTGGTGCCTAGCCTGTAATCCCAGCTACTCAGGAGGCTGAGGCAGGAGAATCGCTTGAACCTGGGAGGCGGAGGTTGCAGTGAGCCAAGACCATGCCACTGCACCCCAGCCTGGGAGACAGAGCGAGACTCCATCTCAAACAAACAAACAAAAACTGGCCGGGCAGATGGCTCATGCTTGTAATCCCAGCATGAGCTGGGAGGCTGAGGTGGGCGGATCACGATGTCAGGAGATTGAGACCATCCTGGCTAACACGGTGAAACCCTGTCTCTAATAAAATACAAAAAATTAGCTGGGCATGGTAGTGGGCGCCTGTAGTCCCAGCTACACGGGAGGCTGAGGCAGGAGAATGGCGTGAACCCGGGAGGTGGAGCTTGCAGTGAGCCGAGATCCTGCCGCTGCACTCCAGCCTGGGCGACAGAGCAAGACTCCATCTCAAAAAAGAAACAAACAGACAAACAAGTTTAATAGCAGTAGTGAAAGCAAATATGCTTGTTCTGTTTCTGATCTTTGTGAAAAATATTCACTCTTTCACCACTAACTGTGATATTAGCTGTAGCTTTTCCACATATTTCTTTTTTTTAGGTTGAGGAAGTTCCCTTCTTTTCCTAATTTGTTGAATGTTGTTGTTTTAATCATGAAAGGGCATTGAATTTTGTAAAATACTGTATCTCTTGAGATAATCAGGCGGTTTTTATCCTTTGCTTCTATTAAGGTGATATATTACATTGATTGATTTTCACGTATTGAGCTGTCTTGCATTCCTGAGATCAATCCCACATGATCATGGTGTTTTTATGTGTTGCTGGATTGAGTTTGCTAGTAATTTATTTAGGATTTTTGCACTTCATTTATAAGAAATTAATCTGTTTTCCATGTTGATTTCCCGATCAACATGGCACATGGATACATATGTAACAAACCTGCACATTGTGCACATGTACCCTAAAACCCTAAAGTATAATAATAAAAAAAAAAAAGAAAGAAATTAATCTGTATTTTGCTTTCTTGTGATGCCTTTGTTTTTGGAATTTGAATAATACTGGTTTCAATAAATTGACTTGAGATATGTTGCCTCCTTTTCTGTTTTGACGAAGAGTTTTGGAAGGATTGCTATTCATTAGTCTTTTGTGTTTTATGGAATTCAACAGTGAAGTCCTCTGGTCCTAAAATTTTCTTTGCTGTTATATATATAATTACTTAATCTCTTTACTTGCTATATAGATCTATTTAGATTTCCTGTTTCTTCTTGAGTCCGTTTAGATTATTTGTGTCCTTCTATAAATTTGACCTTTTCATCAGAATCATCTAATTTGTTGACAAATAGTAGTTCATAGTAACATGTTACTAATATGTTATTATTTAAGATAATTAGTGATGTTCCTGTCTTTTGTTTCTGATTTAGTGGTTCATGTTTTCTCTTCTTTAATCTTGGTGAATCTGGTTGAAGTTTTATCAGTTTTGTTGATCTTTCAAAGAACCGTTTTTTAAAAAGTTTATTCTTTTTATTTTATCTCTATCATTTATTTCTTCTCTTGTCCTTAGTATATCCTCTGTTTAACTTGCTTTGAGTTTAGTTTGCTCTTCTTTTTTTTTCCAGTTTCATATGGTAGAAGTTATTTTAAGATCTACCTTCTCTTTAAAGTGTTTAAAAGTACAGATTTCTATCTAAACACTGATTTAGTTGTATCTCATATTTTTAGCATGCTGTAATTTTGTTTTATTTCATCTTACAGTGTTTTCTAATTTATCTTATTATTTCTTGTGTTTTGGTTACTTAGGAGTGTGTTATTAATATCCACACATTCACAAACTTCCAAAATTTCCCTCTGTTGTTGATTTCAAATTTAATTCTGTTGTAGTTGGAAAATATTCTTTGCTTGATTTTAGTCCTTTATTTATTGCAACTTATTTTATGGCATAGCATGTAGTCTATCCAAGTAGAATGTTCAATTTGTGCTTCAGTAGAATATAAATTCCACTTATTGCCTAGAGTGCTCTATAAAGATAGGTGTTATTTCTATATCCTTTTTTTGGTGTACCCATTATTTAGAATGAGGTACTAAAGTCCCCAGTTAACACTGTTGAATAGTCATTTTCAGAATTCTTTCAGTTTTTGCTTTATGTATATTGGAGACATAGCTTACTTTCATGAAATCTTTCTATTTTCATAAAACTTGGAAATCCACAAGACAAATAAATTTGTTAAATAACTGGCTTAAGCTAAAGTGAAATTTTAGTTTTTACAATTATGCCTATTAGATTTAAAATAAAGTAAATTAATTTATTGCATTAAAATTTATCAGCAAAGTATAAATAGTAATACTAACAAATAGTAAGCAAATAAATATGAATTAAATGTGGCCAAAGACAAAATTTCATATAGGACTTTGTAAAAATAATACCTTTGTGAGTAACATGATGAGGTTCAAATACGTACCTCGGGGTTAATAATATTAAATATTTTAATATTGTGTGATATTAACATATATATTTTTAAATGATGTCTGTTTGACTTATGCATGCGTATAAAACACTGTTTTTGAAACTAAAACTAAAAATATGTTACTCTGTCACATAAAACCTGTACATAGTTACTGATCAGTTTATTTTATAATCAAACATGACAAAACTACACATTTCGTACTGAAATGAGTTTATTCTGTTCTTGCTCTTGATTTTTATAAGTAAGCAAACTGTTCCTCCCACATGAAAGAGGTTGAAAACCACAGCAAAAATGTCCACTGTTTTCTTACAAATGGCAAGAAATGCTTCTTTCACAGAAATCTAGAACTCATCTAGGGTAAAAATCAATAAATCTTGTCTTGAATGTATGATTAGCTGCATCTCATAAAGTGCTTTCTCTTGCTCAAAGTCAGTATCAGCATAAGATTAAGAAAAATGATCCCTCACCTAACCATACATTTATGTTGAATGAGAGGGAAACCACCATCTAGATTTGTTTTTCAGTTTTTCCAGGTGGTTTTTTATATGACTTGAGACTTGCTGATATCTTTCCCACTCTCAATCCCAAGAAGCTGTGGAAGCCTTTTAAGATTTCCTTTTGCTGCATTTTTCCCCTAAAGATTCTATTTTGTTTTGAGCTAACAAATTTGTTAAGTGAAGTCAAAACATTTTCTTCAGTGGTTTGCAAAAACTTGTTCAACTGGCTCATGTTATTAAAAAAAGTCTGCTAAGTTACTGGCTTTCACAGATATTTTGTTCAAAATCTGGCCTCCCATATTTTGAAGGTACTATTTTAATTCACTTAAAATATTTTTTAAAGAGTAGTTTTAGGTTCACAGCAAAACTGAGAGGAGGGTAAAGAGATACTCCGTATACCCCTTTTCCCCACATATGCATAGCCTCCTCCATTATCAACATCCCCCACCAGAGTGGTACATGCATTACAGTTGATGAACCTATGTTGACATCCCATTGTCACCTAAAGTCCATAGTTTGCATTAGGATTTACCCATAGTGTTATACATTCTATGAGCTTAGACAAATGTTAAAAGACATGTATCCACCACTATAGTAAAATACAGAGTATTTTCAATGTCCTAAAAATCCTCTGTACTCTGCATATTCATAACTCCAAGCCTCCAAGTCCTGGCAACCACTAAACTTTTTACTGTCGACACACTTTTGCCTTTTCCAGAGTGTCATATAGTTGGAATCATGCAGTACACATAGGCTTTTCAGATTGGCTTCTTTCACTTAGTAATATGCATTTAAGTTTCCTTCATGTCTTTTTTATGACTTGATAGCTCATTTTTAAATCACTGAATAATCTTCCATTGTCTGGATGTATCACAGTTGATTTATTAGGTTACCTACTGAAGGAAATCTTGGCTGCCTCTAGCTTTCAGAAATTACTAATAAAGATCTGTGACCCATTTTAAGTTAATTTTTGTGAAGGGTTTAAGATGCGTGTCTAGATTCATTTTTTTTTTTGCACATGAATATTTAAATTTTCCAGTTCCATTTTGTTAAAATGACTATCTTTTCTCCACATTACTTGTTCTTCTTTGTCAAAGATTAGTCGGTGATATTCACGTGGGTTTATTCTCTTCTATTTCACTGATATATTTATCTGTTCTTTTAACAATATCCCAGTCTTTATTACAGTATCTTTATAGTAAGTCTTGAAATCAGTTAGTGTCAGTTCCCCAACACAAATTCTTCAATATTGTGTTGGTCATCCTGGGTCTTTTGCCTGTCCATATAAACTTTAGAATTAGTTTTTCAATATCCACAAAATAACTTGGGATGATTTTGACTGGGATTGTACTGAACCTACAGATCAAATTGGAAAGTAGGGACATCCTGGCAATACTGAATCTTCCTACCTATGAGTATGGAATAGTTCTTCACTTATTTGCTTCTTTGATTTTTCTCAACAGAGTTTTATAATTTTTCTTTTTTGTGTTTGTAATGTCAAATATTACTTATTCATTGCTGGTATGTAGAAAAGCAACTTTTTTTTAGTAAATGAACCTTATATATTGTGCAGTCTTGTTATAGCCATTTATTCATTCCAGAAGAATTTTTGTCATTTTTTCAAATTTTTAACATAGGCAATCATATTGTCTGCTAAAAAAGATTATTTCTTCCTTCTAAATCTGTATACCATTTATTTCCTTTCCCTGTTTTATTGCATTATCTAGGATTTCCAGTATAATGTTGAAAGGGTGTGGTAAGAAGGAACATCCTTACTTTGTTCGTGGTCTTGGTGAGAAAGTTTCTAGTTTCTCACCATTAAATATGTTAGCTGTCAGTGTCTAAAAAATATTCTTTATCAAGTTGAGGAAGCTCCCCTCTATTTCTAGTTTAGTGAGATTTCTTTAAAAATTATGAATGGGTGTTGAATTTTGTCAAATAGGTTTTTTTTTTTTTCCTTTTTTTTTTTTTTTTTGAGACAGAGTCCTTCTCTGTCGCCCAGGCTGGAGTGCAGTGGCACCATCTCAGCTCACTGCAAGCTCTGCCTCCTGGGTTCAAACCATTCTCCTGCCTCAGCTTCCCAAGTAGCTGGGACTACAAGTGCCCGCCACCACGCCCGGATAATTTTTGTATTTTTAGTACGGGCGGGCTTTCACTGGGTTAGCCAGGATGGTCTCAATCTCCTGACCTCATGATCCGCCCGCCTTGGCCTTCCAAAGTGCTGGAATTACAGGTGTGAGCCATGGTGCCAGCCAATTTTTCTTCTTTAGCCTATTGATGTGATGAATTACATTAATTCTTTTTGAATGTTGAATCAGCCTCACCTACCTGGGATAAACACTAATTGGTTATGGTGTACAATTCTTTGTATACATTGTTGGATTTGATTTGCCAAAGTTTTTGAGGAGTTTTTGCATCTATGTTCATGAGAGATACTGGTCTATAGTTTTCTTGTAATTTTTGTCTGGTTATGGTGTTAGGGAAATTCTGTCCTCATAGAATAAATGAGGAAGTATTCCCTACGTTTTTATTTTCCAAAAAATATTGAAGAGAATTGATATAATTTCTACCATAAATATTTGGTAGAATTCACCAGCGAACATATCTGGGCCTAATATTTTCTGTTTTGGAAGGTTATTAATTCTTGATTCAATTTCTTTAATAATGTAGATCTATTTAGATCATTTATTTCTTCTTGTGTGAGTTTTTGCAGATTGTGTCTTTCCAGGAATTTGTCCATGTCATTTTAGTTTTCAAACTTGTGGCCATTAAGTTGTTAATGTTATTCCTTTATGATACTTTCACTTATGTAGTGATGTCCCTTCTGTCATTTCTGATATTAGTAATTTGTGCTTTTGGTTCCTAGTTAGCCTGGCTAGAAACTTATCACATTTATTGATCTTTTCAAAGAACCAATTTTTGGTTTTGTCTACTTTATTTATTGATTTCCTGGTTTCAACTTCATTAATTTATTCTCTAATGTGTATTATTTCTTTTTTTCTGCTCACCTTGGATTTAGTTTGTTCTTCTTTTTCTAGTTTTATAAGGTGGACACTTACGTGACTAATTTTAGGTATTTCTGCTTTTTTTTTTGAGATGGAGTCTCACTCCATCTCCCAAGACGGAGTGCAGTGGCATGATCTCGACTCACTGTAACCTCCACCTCCCGGGTTCAAGTTATTCTCCTGCCTCAACCTCCCGAGTAGCTGGAATTACAGTCACCTACCACCATACCCGGCTAATTTTTGTATTTTTAGTAGAGACGGGGTTTCACCATGTTGGTCAGGCTGATGTTGAACTCCTGACCTCAGGTGATCCACCCGCCTTGGCCTTCCAAAGTGCTGGGATTACAGGCATGAGCCACCATACCCGGCCAGATATTGCTTCTTTTTTAATATCTGCATTCAATGACACAAATTTCCCTTTAAGCAATGCTTTTGCTACATTCTACAAATTTTGGTAAGTCATGTTTTCATTTTTACTTAGTTCAAAATCTTTTAATTTTTCTTTTGATATTTCTTTCTTGACCCATTTATTGCTTAGAAGTGTGTTGTTTAATCTCTGTGTATTTTATGATTTTTATATTGTCTTTCTGTTATTGATTAACTCCATAGAGGTTTGAAAGCAGACACTGTATCATTTCTATTATTTTAAATTTGATAAGGTATGTTTTATGGCCCAGAATATGGCCTAGCTTGATGAACGTCCCATGGGAGCCTGAAAAGGATGTGTATTCCTGCTGTTGTTGAATGAAGTAGTCTATACATGTCAATTATATCCAGCTGATCGATAGCATTGTTGGGTTCAGCTGTGTCCTTACTGATTTTCTGCCACTGGATCTGACCATCTTTAATTTACTCTTCAACTCAAACATCCTGTTAAAAACTCTTACCCTGGTAAACCACCAGATTTTGGAAATGTATCAGGAGATTTATGTGCTCTTTGCCTAGGTTGTCTCATTTTTTTTCCTTAAATCTCAGATGAATTGACCTTTGTTTAATAACATTGACCATTTCTCTGGCATCATCCATAATTTTTAAATTTCATTTCTAAGAGATTTTGACACGATCACTTCCCTGTGAAGAAAGCAGTGTGTTGTGAAAACAAAGCCTTTTCTCTTCTTACAAGAGAAGAAAAATTGCCATTGAACCAATTACTGCTGGAGCACAGTAGGAATAGATGGCAGCACGGTCTCTCTGAGAGATCTGAATTCTGGGTAGAAGTAAAAACATTACGTAGATCATGGCCTTTTCTTGTTTTAGGCAGCTCTTTGTAGCAGAAAATGTTTTATTCAATTTTATCACCCTTTACCAATCTTACCATTGCTTCAACATAATACATATCATTAAAATATGTTGACTAATCATAACTGAATACAGAAGCTGTGGTTTTTGAGTTTTTACACGAAAGAGCTTTGGCATTATGTGACATGTCATCAATACAGTTGTCCCTCACTATCTCAGGGGATTGGTTCCAGGACATCCAGTGGATATCAAAATTCGAGGATGCACAAGTCATGTAGTATTTGCATATAACCTATGCACATTTTTCCATATATTATAATAATCTCTAGATTATTTAAAATACCCAACACAAAGTAAATCCTATGTAAACAATTGTTATCCTATATTGTTTAGGGAATCATGACAAGAAAGATGTCTATATATGTTCAGTATGAGAGCAATTTGAAAAAAATATTTTTTTATCTGTGGTTGGTTGAATCCACAAACGTGGAACCCATAGATACAGAGGCTGGTTGTACATTAACTTACTGTACTCTTACAGAGAGGATCCTGTTCTATTTATTTTTTACATCCTGTTCAAAGATTTTATTCACTATAATTTGTCATGTTGACATTATTAGTTTCTCACCAATATTGTGAGTTTTCCTTTTCTGAATAATAAGATATACTACTAAAAATCTTGTGCCCTGAACCTTTTGTTAAATGTTCTTTTTTTTTAAATGAAAGCTTTGCTCCATTTGTTTGTAAGTGGTAATCACCTTTTAATATAACTCTCAACGTTTCTTATCACATAATTGTGCAGGTGTCTTTTCAATTTTGCTGGAACCATTGCTGCACTTGAATCTGCCACAAATGATGCGCAATAGAAGAAAACAGGTTAAGCTACCAACTTATTTAAAGCCTGTTAATATTAATAGGTGACATTCATCGCATAAATAACCTTCGTCTACACCCCATGTTGCATTGATGCAGTGAAAGGATCCACAAGATGGCTTTTCTCCCTCATCTTTAACCTTATCAGAATTTTCCTTCAACCCAAGCCTAGAAACTTTTCATTTCACACCTCATCCTTGAAAATAGCTACATTGGGCCATCAGATATGTTTGTAAAGTACAAACATTGGTAAAATATAAACAGAAAGGTATGCTAGACAACTAAATTTTAAAAAATGCACAGACAATATAAATAAAATAAAAATAAGAAAATATCTTAACACAATTCACTTTGCATCTATTGAATCTATGTTTTGCATGTTTACAAAAATAGCAAAGTGTTAGAAAAGGATCTGAGCCACAACACATAAAAATGCCTTCCTCAGGGGAAAAATTTCCTTCATTTTTTCTTTCCTATGTCAATCAGTGGCACACAAGGAGAAATTAAAAGAGGTAATTTTGGGGAATTGGGGTAGGGGAACTGATGTTATTGGTTTACCATCCCTCTCTCTGTAGTATGCAACACTCACCAATTAGCAACAGCTTCTCCTATTTTGCATCAAGTATTGGCAATGACCTCAACAAAATAAGCCTCGTCCTACAGTGTACTGCTGTACAAAGCTGCAGGCTTCTAAACACGTTGTTAATGAGGCTATCTGATCTCTACCCATCACTGCAAACACTAGTGTCACACACTGTGCATTCACCCACATGGAGAATGCAGTTGCTGCAGATGAGTGGCAGAGTGAGTGTGAGTCACCATGACACAGAGGTACAGATCTAGGCATGTGAGCCCAAGGTCTGCATGATAACCAGAGCTCCCCTAGACCAGAAGCCCCACAGCTCAAAGGTTTCTCAGAGAGTAAGACAAATAGCATATTCTACAGTTATCTTCATTTGGTAATTTCTAAAGAAACAGGACTCTGAGCTCATTTTCTCAGGCAGGCTTGTAGTAGTCATGGCCAGAAATTAACCCTTAACTCAAAGTACTTCATGAAAAATATTATTTCCCTAAAAAATCCTTGTTTACTAGCCATTAGTAACCTGGATAAAAGTCATTACTCATCAAACAAAATCTATGCTTTTTGAATTATAACTTATTATAAGACTTACGTATTTATATGGCCGCTTGACAGAACTGGTTAAAACGTAGCATAATAAACCAAATTTCCCTTGGCATTAGGCTATAAAATTAGGAAGTTCTGCCCTATGTGATAACTACTCATTTAATTTCAATCTGGGATTTGAACTTTATGCCTAGGAACATAACTGTTTCTTCTAAAAAGTTGCAACTCATATGTGATATCTCCTTTATTATTAATAGTGTCAATTAGAATTATGTTGAATATTGATTTATGAAAATCCTAAATTCTCTCCATTTCAGCCATTAAAAGTCTTATTTCCATAATTATCTCAACAGAATTCCTCATAACATATTTCTTCATGATGAGTATACAACTATACACTTTCTAATGTGTTCTAAAACTGTTTACCTTGATTCAAGAATAAAATATTTTCTGTGTAGCTTCTCTGTCATCCTGTGGAAGGATTGGTGGTTACTCACTGGTAGTTAGAGATCAGATCTGTTCTGAGTGCCATCTGTCCAAATAATGGGAAAGGTAGTTTTCATCATTAGATGATTTTGTTTTCTAATCCTTTTTCCCTGCTTATTTTCCCTTCAGGATATATTTTCTATCAAAACTTGAGAAGAAAATGAGAACTCTTTAGTCAGCCAGGCTGCCTGTTTTTAATTTGGGCATAATGTTGCAAACAAGCTAATTTGGGTTGGAAACTCTTCTCTCCTCCTGCCCTGGAACTGTGATAGAACAAAGGAAACGAGGCTCTTCTAGGTCAGAATGGGGAGAGACATGTGAGTGCCAGTGAGAGCCAAGGATGCTGATTTACAGCCTGAGTGACAGGCCACTCCAGGGCAGGCTGACATTGGTTCTTCTGTCATCACCCCAATGCTTTAATGTTCAGTTGATGGACTGAATAACAAAAGCTATTATCCCATCTTCCCACGCATCGTTCCCAAACAATATAAAATTCACTGAGTCTGTGCTATATGGCCCCTGGAATATCCTCTACTTTGGAAATGTACAAGTTAGTGTTTCTCTAGGACCATGTGAAAATAAACCAGGCAGACCTTTGGAGGGAAGAATGGAGTGACAGTTGGAGGGTAGGGGTATATGTAAGGGGCTTTTGAGGTACCACCAATGTTCTTTTTGTTTACCTGGTAGATATGTGCATTTGTTCTGTGAGAAATCACTGATCTGTGCATCTACATTTTGAGGATGTTTCTGTTTGTTTAATAGGTGCATATAAATACACATGTATAATGTATACAAATATATCTTTATGAAATTAAGATATGTTTATGTAACTGCAAACAGTATGTAAAAATACACATATATCTCTAAAGACACATAAATATACATTAATGCACATATATGTGCATGTCTCTGTATGTGTATAGTTCTGCATGTGTATTTGAATATATTTATCTCCCAAAATAAAGAGATAAGAAATAAAATAGAAATTGAAGGAGAGGTTTTATGTTCATTAAATACTAGGAGGATGAAATGACTACATTATATGATGACCTGACAATGTAATGCAGTATATTTTGTATGACCATTTCATCAGGATAACACTGTCACAGAAAATCACAAATGCAAGAAAATGAATAATAACTACAATATCACTGTGAAGAAAGAGTGGTTTTAGAATTAGGATGTATTCTCAGAAGCTAGAGAGCCTAAGTCCTCTTTGTCTCCTTATGTTTTCTCTTATGCAGTGAGTTCAGATAAATACATAGTTTAACTGCTTAATGTTTCAATTTTCTATCTATAAAATGCTATAATACAGTCCTTGTTAATTTTTATTGTTTATAAACCATCTTGATCCAAGAAGGATAAAAATAGTTTTCAAAGTGTCATAAAGAAACAGCTAAAATGTTTTTAAAAGCTTTTTAAAGCTTTAACCTGCAAGTGTATACATTTTCAACAAAACTGCTTAGTCCAGGCAACCAGACCTCCATAGTTACATCCTGCCATGTGCAAGGTGAGCCCAGTGCCATCACAGCCCAATAATGTTTCTGTACTTCTGAAAGTACCTTCTCAATAAGGGTTCTGTCCAGTTAAAATGGAACCTAAATTTGGATTATTTTGAAAACTCATTCCATCACAGAATTTAAAATCTAAAGGTTTTTTTTGTAGAACTTTTGGTTCAACACACCATCCCATTTTATGTATTAATCGAATCCAGGTCACTCTAAGAGCTTCATCTTTAAAGACACACCATTATGTAATGTCATAAAAAGGTTTCAACCCCATCCTATACACTACAAGATGGGGCGTTTCTTAAAGAATTCCTGAAAGGGGTGGAGAACTTCTGATTCCTAGTTCAGTACCAATCACATCTGCTACCAAAACTCTTGGAAACATCTTAGAGGACAAGTTATAATTTGTTAACAAGTTGTAACAAAGGAGAAGATTGCTCTCTTGTTTTCAATATCTTAAATAAACTAGAAAGAGTCATTTGAAGTTCAACAAGTAAAGCGATGAGGAAGGAAATTAAAATTTTAATTGTATGATATAAGCTCAAAGAAGCAAGTTGTTTTGTTTGGATTTTTTCCCATTTTTATTTTAAAGTGGCACTGGGTGGGAGGAACAGAAGTAGGTAGGATGTGAGAGACGACACAGCCTTTACCTAAAAGGGCTTCAGGGGAAGCAATGACTTCATATGTGAAGTAGGAAACAGGAAATATTCAGATCAAGTATAGAATTACAGAATAGAGGAGAAAGGGCTGTTAGGAAGGTGAAAAATGGTGAATTTTATTAAGAGGAAAAGAAATACAGAGGACAATGAGGTTGGTAGTAAACTGAAAGATAGATTAAGGTGCTTAAACTTTCGGTAAATGACTGAAACAGTAAATGATATTGTTTTGAGAATCTCTGAGAAAGGAGACAGCTTGACCCCAGTAGAATCCAGCTCTAGACTGGAGAGGGCTTCCACTAGAAGTACAGGCCAACGCAGTTCTCACAGTTGTTGGCTGTACGTGGTTCTGATAGATAGAGAGGTAACTGTCAAACAAATGTCTTGGATGTACCTGAAAGTAGAGAAGAGTAATCTTAAATACATGTCTTGAAAAGTTTACTCATGAGAGTTTATATATTTTTTTAATTGCAAATAACTTTTAAAATACCATTTTCTCCCATTTACTACTGATAAATGATACATAAATATTAATACGTATACATATATATGTGTGTGTGTGTGTATATGTGTGTGTGTGTGTGTGTGTGTGTGTGTGTGTGTATTTTCAGTTGGTTCTACCGGATTCTGTAGGTAGGCAATTAAAATATATTTTCTATTTTACATACTTACAGTGCCTATTTTCAGTTTTTTCAAACTATTGCATTGTATTAAATACCAAAATAATTTTCAACATACTGTGCAACCTTAATTTGCTGTTGAAATTTAAAATTATAATTGTAGGTATATCATTAATAGCCATAATATGAATATGCAATGATTTTTGAGAAAGATTATTTTTTCATAACTTTACCAAGAATTCTTTTTTCAGTTGAAGATGTTAATTTTTTTTTTTTTTTTTTGCTTTAAGTTCCAGGATACATTTGCAGAATGTGCAGGTGTGTTACATAGGTATACATTTGCCACGGTGGTTTGCTGCACCTATTGACCCATTCTCTAAGTTCCCTCCCCTCGCCCCCAACCCCCAAGAAGCCCTGCTGTGTGTTGTTCCCCTCTGTGTGTTAATGTGTTCTCACTGTTCAACTCACACTTATGAGTGAGAACATGCAGTGTTTGGTTTTCTGTTCCTTTGTTAGTTTGCTGAGGATGATGGCTTTCAGCTTCATCCATGCCCCTGCAAAGGACATACTCTCATTCATTTTTATGGCTGCATAGTATTCCATGGTGTATATATATCACATTTTTTTTTTATCAAGTCTGTCATTGATGGGCATTTGGGTTGGTTCCATGACTTTGCTATTGTAAATAGTGCTGCAATAAACATACACATGCATGTGTCTTTACAGTAGAATGATTTATATTCCTTTGGGCATATACCCAGTAATGAGATTGCTGGGTGAAATGTTAACTTATGGTTCTAGATCCCTGAGGAATCACAATACTGTCTTCTACAATGGCTGAACTAATTTACATCCCCATTAACAGGGTAAAAAGATACCGATTTCTGCATAGCCTCTCCAGCATCTATTGTTTCTTGACTTTTTAATCATTACCATTCTGCCTGGCATGGATTCGGTTTGCCAATATCTCATTGTGGTTTTGGTTTGCATTTCTCTAATCATTAGTGATGTTGAGCTTTTTTATATATATGTTTGTTGGTCACATCAATGTCTTCTTTTGAGACGACATATCCTTTGCCCACTTTTTGTTGGGGTTGTTTTTTCTTGTAAATTTAAGTTCCTTGTAAATTCTGCATATTGACCTTTGTCGCTTTGATATTTGCCTAATCTATGTTGCAACTATTTAATAGTTATTTTATAGCACAAAAGCAGTCATAGATAATTCATAAACATATGGAAATGGCTATATTCCAAATAAATTTTATTTACAAAAGCAGGCATGGGACAAGATTTCCCTCCCAGGACACATAGTCTGTTGATCCCTTATCTAGTTTATTGGTATAAAGTGATTTCAATGCAAATACCATAGGAGTTACATGTAACAACAGTAAAATGAACATTTATTTTATGTTTACTATGGAGCAGGCACTATTCCAATTACTTTGCATATATTCGGTTCTTATCATATCAACCCTATGAGTTTGTCACTATAATCATCCCTATTGACATTGAATGCACAGAGATATAAAGAGGTTAAGTAGCATGCATGCTTTCTGCTGTACAACTAGCAGTGATTGAGTTAGGTTTCAAATCTAAGGAGTTCGCCATATTTGAATCCAAAGGTCAAACTCTTAAGAACCATTTCCATGCTTCTATCAACCTTACTAGTTGGAATGCATCAACTTGTTTTTTTGAGTAGCTAATTACCTAAGCTTTAACAAATTTATTTTTGAAAGTAAAAACTCTAAAAGTCACATATATATATGTATGTATATATATGTGTGTATATATAGATATACTTTAAAAAATCAGAGTGATGAAAAAAGTGCTCAAAATGTAAACACAGGATCATTGAGTTATGTTATTTTAAATGTTATTTCTCACAACACAGTTTTTCTTAGGGGTCTAGTCCATTATCATGAGGTGTTTACCTTTGTTTATATACTCAATGATTGGCTTATAAAATTTTCATTCAAGTAAAAATAAGGGCAATAGAATAATTACTGGTAAAATTGACATTCAAGGATGAGGGGACACATTTAGAAGGTAATTAGTAGTATTTTTCAATAGCTAGTATGTAAAAAATTTTGACTCAATAACTTTACCTACTATCTGACAGAAGCATGTACCAAGATAAAACTACAAGAATAGTTCACATAGCAATATGCTGAAAACTTGGTGACTACCTAAAGTTCAATCAATTTGAGAATGGTAAGAACAGCAAGTTTTGTAGCATTTTAACTTTCCTTATTCCCATCCCCCTTTTCAGCTCTGAGGTAGCCTAAAAAACCAACAGCCTTGCAACTCTTGTAGCTATGAAAACCATCAGACTAGCTACCACTCTGGAAGGCAGAACTGGTATACAACTTTACAAAAGTCCCATCCTCAGAAAATTGTGAGCATTTTATCTACCCGGAAGCTACCTGAGTTGTTTTGTTCTCTGGGATTCTCTTCATGTCCTGATTTGACCTAAGAGCTCACTCCATGCAAAAGCCCTATCACCAGGACATTTCTCAAAAAAGTCAGTGGTCATTATTTAGCATCACAGCTGCCTGACACAGTTTACCCATTACAGCTAACAGGAAGCTGGACAAATTTAAAAATACAAACAAACAAAGACTTTAAAAAAACCCTGGAGAATAAGAAGTCTGTAGGAACTTGTAACATATTTCAGAGAATGCAGAAGGTTATGCACATGTGCAGGACTGTGTACATGCTCAGTAAAGACCTGAGAAGACCTTATCTCTCCTCTCACCTTTGATTTTGAGACTCTGCATAAACAGGACATGAAGGCTAAGGCAGAGTTACTGACTGCCTGCCAGAACATTGAAGTCATGCCCTAACCCACACATACATCCTTCTCAGAACATGCTGGGACACTTATTGCTTCAAATAATTTAAGAAAATATTTTGTTTACTACACTCTTCTGTTTTATTTGAATTTATTTTAAATAATTAGCGTATGTTATACTGCCTGAAATTGAATTCCACTTAGTCACTTACCGTCAAGTGATATAATCTCTCTACTTCAGTTCCATCATTTATAAAAGAAAGTCGGTGACATAACCTACAACTCATGAAGTTATAAGGAGAATATATTAAAAGGTGTTTGGCTCACAGTAAACACTCAATTTAGAAATTATTTCTATAGAATATAAATAATGTAAAGTGTATTTTAAAAGGATTTAATACTAGATAGTCACATGAAAACTTCACCTCCTACTATATAGGAGTAAAAATAATTTTAAAATAAGATAAAGATAGAAAAGTAGGATTAACTTCTCAGCCTTAGTCACCATTTAAAAAAATCAAACATATGCTTATAGGTGTTAATGGTTAGCCCATTATTTATGAGTTACAAGCAAGTCTTGCAAAATACTTTCAACTCTTTTCAACTCTTTTTTCTGGTTCAGACTCACCAACTCTGACTAAAAATGCTACTGGAACATGCAAAGGTTTTGCGTGGATAAGAAATAAAACATTATACTCTCAGTGGGGTCTCTAAAAATGCTTGCACTTTCCATCTCTTTTCCCATCTCTATTCTGTTTAGAGCAACTGATGTTGACTTAAACAGCATGGGAAAAGATAAATCAGGTACAAACCATGGGTGCTTTCTCTCAAATGTTACAATAATATAGAGTTTGTTTTCTTGTTCACTTATTTAAGAATAAGATGGTTTGTAATGTTCTACTGATGACAGACTCTTATAGTCTATTTGTAAACAAAGTCCTTGGAGACATTTTTAAAGAAAAGTCCCAGACAATATTTTAATGCAACTGAGAATTATATCTATATATTAATCAAGCTTTGGTAATTTATTTTAAAAATTACTTTGGAGCTAATAACTAAAACAGAAGATACAGTGATACAGTCATTGGAGAATATGAGAAAACAATGACTGAATATGTTACTAAACCGACATTTGCTGTACTATGTTCATCGTGTCTCAATAAATAGCCGGTTTTTAATGTACTTACATATTTTTATTACAAATCCATCATCTGCTACAGATTTTATATTAATTTACTTATTCAACATGAAAGTTGGCATCCTTCAAAATCATTTTCCCCCCAACCTCTGAGGTATTAGAAGGAAACTACTAGTATGTTTACCCCATTATTGTCTTTCCTCTTTAAATTAAGATAAATAATTTGGGGATTGGTGTAACTGGTGACTGCCAACTGGACCAAGATGGAGAAAAAAAATGGAATTAAATTATTAAAAATGCAAATAGAAAAACAATTATTAAACTTATAGACTGTCCATTTAAATGTGACATTAGAATTGTTTTGGTTAGGAAAGCACTTTTTAGACTTTAATGTAAATTTTAATGAGATGACCTGGAGATCTTGCTAAAATTCCGGTGCTAATTCAGTAGATCTAATTCAATAGATTTGAAATTTTTCATTTCTAACAGATGCCCATGTTATACTAAGTTTGTCAACCTAAAGATGACACTTTGATTAGCAAGATACTAAGATGTTTGGCAACAGGACAGTACTTAACATGAATTAAGAACTAGTGTCAGGGGGCACAGAGAGATAAAAGAGCAAACTGGAGGGATTACCTGGTGAGGAAAGTAGAAAAGGAGATGACTAAGAGGGGACTTAAGGTCTTAGAGATCAAATTTATTCCTTATTAAAAAGAAAAAAGGGAACATATTACAAAAGTTAAACTTGTATCCATAATGTATTAAATTGTTACCACCAAAAGAAATCAGGTTCAAAACAAAGCCAGCACCATAAAGATTTCAATAGGAAGTCACTGACATGAGCTATTGGAAAAAATCCCTTAAAGACAGTTTACATATAGCTGTAAGTAGTGTCAGCACATAATTTTAACAGAGTTAAAAGAGAAGGCCAAGAAGATCAATGAAGAATAGCTGCTGCTTTTTACAATGTGTTTTATTATAGTAATTATTTTAGGTAGGGAAGCATGACCAGGACATTTATAGAGTCAAAAATCTAAGTGAAGGCTTAGGGCACATGTTGCAAAGTAAAAGGGAGTCTAGCATGACCACACTAAGAATACAAGTCTGGTTTAAAATGTTGGCTGTTGAAAGTCTAGATCTCTGGGTATAATTTTCCATGGAGTTGGTGGTGGAAAGGATTTTTTTCAACAATGGGCAAATTCTTCCATGAATACCATACTGGATCGAATTTGGAGTATGTTAATTTATCAAGTATATAAGATTTGAAGCAGAGATAAAGACTAACACTTCGCCTGACATTTGACCAATGAACATAGATTTAGACCTATAGGCTCTGTAGTAGACTGAATGGTGGCCCCAAAGGTATCAAGTCTTAATCCCTAGAAGCTGTGACTGTTATAGGAAAACGGACTTTGCTGATGTGATTAAGAATCTAGAGATAGGGAGATTATCTTGGATTATTTGGGTGGACCCTAAGTGCCATCACATGCATCCTTATAAGAGGGAGGCAGAGGGAGACTTGAAACAGACACGGAGATGGCTATTTTAAGACAGAGGCAGATATTGCAGTGATGTGGCTACAAACCAAGGAATGTTGGCAACCATCAAAAGCTGAAAAAGGCAAGGAAAATATTCTCCTCTAGAGCCTATGGAGGGCTTGTGGTTCTCATGACACCTTGATTTTAACTCAGTGGAACAGATTTTAGACCTCTGACCTCCAGGACCGTGAGAGAATAAATTTCTGTTGTTTTATGCCATTAATGTGTGGTAATTTGTTACAGCAGCCATAGGAAACCAGCAGGGGGTCCCAAAAGGAAAATATGAGGGCAATGTTCAAGGTGGAAAACCAGAGAGAATAATAAGCTTGATGGGGGAATATGGATCTTGAGGAAATGAAGATCATTGTAAATAGATGAGATAAAAGGGTTAAGGGGAAAATAAAACTGATTTATTTTCATATTATGTGGTCAGTAATGGTTAATGAGAAAATAAAACTGATTTAATTTCATATTATGTGGTCAAAATGATACTGTTTATGAATTTTCTCCCCAAAAGAGCTATGTTCTCTGATGGAGGAATCTGCAGCCTCAGGAAGCTACAGAAACTTTGGAAGTAGTTAAAAGTTGACTTTGGAACAGAACATCAAATGCATAAAGCAGTAGACGAGGCCTGCTGGTTCAATCCAAGAATGGTGAGCCCAGAATCAGGAAGCACACATCTCTTGGCTGTGGTATTTTACCAGGACTGAATCCATGAGGCTGTATTCCAGGGAGTGGGTGTGTTAGTGGGTGGGTTGTTTCTGTGAACAACTGGTACTCAATTCCATGAGGTAGAAAGTTTTGGTTTAATAGAAGTTAGTCTATTTCATTAACACTCCACTCTGGGAAAATGGTCTTCCATGATCCAGCAGGAAGTGTGCCTGGCTTTCAGGGAAGCCTTGAATACCACAGGCACTTTGTGGAGTGTGTTAATGTTTGCTGCTTCTTAGTGGACCAATTTCAGCTGCAGAGCTAATTGCCATTTCCCGTTTACTCACCATATGACTTTACTAACAGTCCGATCATTGCAATGAGGAGTATGTGTGTGTGTGCATGTGTTGTTGTTAAGACCTGACTTGCCTACCTGTTATAAAGGGCAACCTGAATTATATTTTGTTGGCACATTTAGATATTATTGTTACAAGGAAGGAATCACTGACTCAGATACTTAAATTGTGCTTTCACCTCTTGGAGAATTCTGCATATTGATTTTTATCTGCAGATGCATGTGATTGCTCTTCTCTAACTTTATCTTTAATTCCCTTTGACAACAGTGTTTCACAGATTATGGTTTGGAAGTGTGGCTTTCTCCTAATTTCATAGGCAATGTTTATTTTTTTCTCTGTTTTCATTTCTTTTGTTGCATTCGGTTTTTCTCAAGCCAAAGCATGAAGAATTTACTTTTCTATCTTCAACAACAGTCCAAATGTCACAATTTGCCTAGTTGCTAATGGTTCTTGCAGTGGCAACTGAATTATGTGTATCTTATTTCCACTATCGTAAAGATCATAGGAAGGCTAGTGTTAATTCCATGGGCCTAAGAATTAAAGAGCTTTAAATATTGAGTCCGTGGTTGCTAATGAAGAAGCTGTCATCTGATTTATGTGAGAGATAATAGCATCAGTGCCATAGGTTGAGCAGAATCATGTTTTCTGGCTTCTCATCCATAAACTATCCTTTCTTAATGTAAACTGGAATGAAGATTTTCTGGGATCATTTGGGAAGTTAGCACAAGCTGTAATTTTGAAGTCCCAATGTAATAAATATGTAATGCTGGCATTTCATGGGAATATAAGTCATAAAGATTGTGTTTATATCTTTTGGCTTAAAGGTTTGGTTCTGATTCATTATAAGGCAATTTATATCTCTCAGTTTTACAATCTTAGTTCCTTGCTTTGAAACCTCCATTTCTATGATCATTAATAAATTGAATGTCTTTAAAAGGAATACATTTGAAGGGAAAATCTCAGAGACAAAAACCTATACACAATTCACCTCATCATTCTTTCTTTCCTGGGACTAGTGGAGTTAAACAATGTGCTGTTGTCTCCTGCATTCTGTTGATATCCTTATTGTTGGGATGTTAAATAAGGTGTTTTTTCAATGTTATATCAACTTTTATCTGAAATCTGTAGGATTTACCGACTAGATAAAATCTCACAGAAGGAATGAAGTTCAGTAGTCAGTATTTTTGCTCAGAAGAGGAGAAAACATAATAACTGCATATTTTACCTAAAAAACTTTCTTCTAAACATGTGAGAAATATAAGGCCCATGAGGGTAAGAACTTTTCTTTATATTCATCCCCAGTACCTATAAGATCACTGCAGCATTACGTGCACTCATTAAATATTTTAAAATAAAAGAATGAATGGAAAATATAACAATACTTAATACCTAGATAGCATTTTAATGTTTAAAATACATATTCAATAAATCACATTAGTTTGCACGTTTGAGAAACAAAACAAACTTTCTTTCAAGCATTGCTCTCTGTAGGTCACAAGTGTGAAACTCAGTTTAAGTGGCAATACTAACTGGCCATGAACCTAGATGTTCCAGCACCTGGTACATAACCTGGCCACAGAAACATGTTTTCTAAAATATGCTTACTCTGATAAAAGCTAGGAGGTCACATGAAAATAATGACAACTATAAAGATATTTGTCTATTGCGTATGACAAATGGACAGGAAGTGAAATGCACCACATTTTAAAGTGTAGCATCAATAATTGCTATTTTAAAATCACAAATAATAGCTGCTGCTTCTGACTCCTTGGAAATGGCATTGTTTCTTTCTACACAATATGGGCCTTTGACAGAATACCTGAATAAGCAGACACAAGCACATGCTTTGAAAGGAGACAGCAAAACAGAATGATACTCTCACTGTTCACAATTAAGAAGACACTAGGAATAAAGGACAGGGGCTTTGAAAATACAAGAAAAATGAAAGGGAGATGATTAACAACTTGACTGTGGAACAGAGACTGTTGTGCATAACTCCAGAACCCTGTTGGCTATGGCTAAAATATTTTAAAGTGCACAAATACCATTTCTGTTCTATTATACCACGCCTTTATTAAAACCTGCCATGCACAAATGAATAGTGTGCCTTGGTGGTGTGTGGAGACGTGGGAAACCTATACTCATGCTCTATGGCCTGTGTAGCAAGAGAAGAAAACAGCCACACATTATGGATATCAATAAATAAACAAGTCAAAAGCTGCAGTACATCAGTGCAAGAAAAGGTTTTAAGAATTTAAACCTCCTGAAATTCACAGATATCATGAGAAGAACATTTTACTTTCCACAAAAATATGGAATAGAGTATTTGAAATAATTTTATGTAAATCTCAAATGATAGGTGACCCAACTGAGATCTAATTTAAAAAACACAGGTTGTTACATAAGACGGTTTCCAGAGAGCTCAATGGATCTTCAGTCTAATGTAAAGCAGCTGGTTTAAAAAGTATTTGCTTGAGTTTGGGTTTGGAGGAACAGTCTTAAAAAACATGTTTGAAAGCAAAGTGCTCACAGCATCTTTTAGAAGTATGAGAAGATTAGGCTTTTATGTTCCAATGCTATACTTGAAGAAGTTACAATCAGATGGTTTACTTCATCTTTGAGGGAAAACAATTAGGCATTGAATGCTCAGTGAGAACCAATGTGCACTAAGAACCAAGGACATGGGCCGTGAAGTCAGACTGTAAGAGTCGAACTCCTGCCTCTATCCTTTCTAGCAATGAATTCTGAAAATTTTGTTTATTCTGGAATGTCATTATCTTTCAAAGATGTTTTTTTCTGGATAAAACCCCTGGCAATCAGATTTTTATTTTAGCACTTTGAACGTATCAGTTCAATGCCTTGTGGCCTCCATGCTTTAGATGAGATGTCAGCTATTAATTACATCGTTTCCCTTCACATGATGATTTGTTTTTCATTCACTGCTTTAAAAATTTTCTGTTTGTCTTTGTCTTTCATCAGTTTGATTATGATGTGTCTAGGTGTTGATGTCTTTGTGTTTATCCCAGTTGGAGTTCATTGAGATTTTTGTGTGAATAGATGAATGCTTTTCATCAAATTTAGAAAGTTTTTGGCCAATTTTTTAAAAATATTTTTTTCTGCTTCATTCTCTCTTGTCTCCTTCTCCTACTTTATGTGTGATTATATATGTGGCCATAATGAGATACCACTGCATGCCCACTTGAAAGGCAAAATTTTAAAAGGATTATGCAGCATGTTAGCAAGAATATGTTGGACTGGAACTCTCTTTCACTACTGGTTGGAATATAAAATGGTAAAAGCACTTTGAAAAAGAGTTTGGCAGTTTCTTTAAAAAATCAAATGTACACCTAGCACTATATGTGACCCAGTCATTGTACATTCAGGTATTCATCTAAGAGAAAATTAAACATATGTCTTCAGAATGACTTGTCTATGCTAACAAAGAAAAAAAGAGAGAAGATCCAAATAAACACAATTAGAAACAACAAAGGAGATATTACCAATGATCCCACAAAAATACAAATAACCATCAGAAATATGAAAAACTCTATGCACATAAGCTGGAAAACCTAATAGGAATGGATAAATTCCTGGACACATACACTCTCCTAAGACTGAACTAGGAAGAAATTGAATCCCTGAACAGACCAATAACAGGCTCTGAAGTAAAGGCAGTAATAAATGGCCTTCCAACCAAAAAAAGCTCAGGACCAGCTGGATTCACAGCTGAATCTTATCAGATGTACAAAGAAGAACTGGTACCATTCCTACTGAAACTATTCCAAAAAATTGAAAAGGAGGGACTCCTCCCTAACTCATTCCACAAGGTCAGCATCACCCTGTTACTGTTACTGAAACCTGGCAGAGATATAACAAAAAAAAAGAAAACTTCATCCCAATATCCTTGGTGAATGTCGATGCAAAAATCCTTAACAAAATACTGGGAAACTGAATCCAGCAGCAAATCAAAATGCTTACCCACCACGATCAAGTAGGCTTCATCCCTGGAATGCAAAGTTGGTTCAACATATGCAAATCAGTAAATGTGATTCTTCACATAAACAGAACTAAAGACAAAAACCACATGACTACCTTAATAGATGCAGAAAAAAACTTTTGATAAAATTCAACATTCTTCATGTTAAAAACTCTCAATAAACTAGGTATTGAAGAAATATGCCTCAAAATAATAAGAACCATGTACAACAAACACACAGCCAACATTATACTGAATGAGTAAAAGCTAGAAGCATTCCCCTTGAAAACTGGCACAAGACAAAGATGCCCTCTCTCACCACTCCTGTTCAACATACTATAGGAAGTCCTGGCCAGGGCAATCAGGCAAGAGAAAGAAAAATAGGGCATCCAAATAGGAAAAGAGGAATTCAAACTATCCTTGTTTGCCAGTGACATGATCCTATATCTAGAAAACCCCATTGTCTCAACCTAAACACTCCTTCAGCTGATAAACAACTTCAGCAAATCTCAGGATACAAAATCTATGCACAAAAATCATTAGCATTCCTATATACCAACAACAGTCAAGCCAAGAGCCAAATCAGGAACAAACTCTCGTTTGCAATTGCCACAAAAAGAATAAAATACCTAGAAATACAGCTAACTAGGGAGGTGAAAGATCTCTACAAGGAAACTATAAGCCACTGCTCAAAGAAATTAGAGGTGACACAAATAAATGGAAGAATATTCCATGATCATAAATAGGAAGAATCAATATTGTTAAAATAACCATACTACCCAAAACAACTTGTAGATTCAATGCTATTCCTATTAAACTACCATTGAGATTCTTCACAGAAAAAAACATTTTAAAATTCATATAGAACCAGAAGAGAGCCCGAATAGCCAAGACAATCCTAAGCAAAAAGAATAAAACTGGGGGCATCATGCTACCCAACTTCAATCTTTGATATAGGGCCACAGTAACCAAAACAGTATGTTACTCATACAAAAACAGACACATAGTCCTATGGAACAGAATAGGGAGCCCAGAAATAAGGCTGCAAACATACAACCATCTGATCTTTGACAAAGCTGACGAAAACAAGCAATGGGAAAAGGATTCCCTCTTGAATAAATGGTGCTGGGAGAACTGGCTAGCCATATCCAGAAGATTGAAACTGGACCTCTTTCTTACACCATATAAAAAATTAACTCAAGATGGATTAAAGACTTAAATGTAGAACCTAAAACTATAAAAACCCTGGAAACCAACCTAGGCAATACCATTCTGGACATAAGAATGGGCAATTTTATAATGAAAATGCCAAAAGCAATTGCAACAAAAACAAAAATTGACAAATGTGAGCTAATTAAACTCCAGGGCTTCTGCACAGCTAAATAAACTATCAACAGAATAAACAGACAATCTACAGGATGGGAGAAAATGTTTGCAAACTATGCATCTGACAAAGGTCTAATATCTAGCATCTAGAAGGAACTTAAACAAATTTACGAGAAACAACCACTTTGAAAAGTGGGCAAAGGATATGAACAAACAATTTTCAGAAGAGGACATACATGCATCCAACAAGCATATGAAAAAAAGCTCAATATTATTAATCATCAGAGAAATGCAAATCAAAACCACCATGGAATACCATCTCACACCATTCAAAATGGCTATTACTAAAAAGTCAAAAAAAAGAACAGATGCTGATAAGTTCGTGGAGAAAAAGGAACATTTATACACTGTTGATGAGAGCTTAAATTAGTTCAACCATGTGGAAGGTAGTATAGCGATTCCTCAGTAGTGGTGGGCGCCTGTAGTCCCAACTAGTCGGGAGGCTGAGGCAGAATGGGCTTTATTTGTAATAGCAGAAAACTAAGAATAACCTAATGTCCATCAACATATGAATAGATAAACACTTTGTGGTATATTAATGTAATGAAATTCTACTCACTAATAAAAATAAATGAACAAATGATATATATATTATATGTGAATATCTAATTATATTTGGTAATAGAATCCAGACACAAAATATGTACTGTACGATTCCATGTACATAAAGTTGTTAAAAATTAAACTAATCTGGTAGTGACTAAAAGCAAATCAGTAGTGATTGCCTGAGAATTGAGTGAAGTTCATGAGGGACATATTTTGGTGAAGGATGTATTCATTATCTGTCATTAAGGTTTCATGAGCACATACATGCTTCAAACATTTCAACTTCTATATAGCAAATATGTACAGTTTGTTGTTTGCCAATTATACCTCAATAAAGCTGCTTACAAAAGACAGGGCATTATATAACAAAGAACATGCGTCTAGAATATACAAAGAACTACATATTAATGATAAACAACAAATAGCCCAATAAAAATGGACAAAAATCTTGAAAAGTTATTTTATATGTTTAATAGGTGTACTCAAATACAATTATTATTATTAATATTCAGGGAATGAAAATTAAAAAGCACAATGAAATACTACTTCGAATCCACTAGAATGACTAAAATTAAAAAGATGGACAAAATAAAATTATTAGTAAGACAAAATAAAATGTTAGTAAGAAACTCTCATACATTTTTGGTGGCTGTATAAAATGGAAGAACACTTTGAAAAATGCATTTTTTTTTTTTGAGACAGTCTCGCTCTGTTGCCCAGGCTGGAGTGCAGTAGTGCTTTCTCAGCTCACTGCAACCTCTGCCTCCCAGGTTCAAGCAATTCTCTGCCTCAGCCTCCTGAGTAGCTGGGATTAAATGTAATTCTACGTCTACCCTGATACCTAGAAATTTCACTTTTTAATATTTATCCAAGGGAAATAAAAACATATGTCCTCACAGACACTTTTACAATAATATTTCTGGCAGTATTATTCATATCAACATTAAACTGGAAACAATCTAAATATCCTTCAACAAGAGATATGGTAAACAATTCATGGTGCCTTCATACAATGAAATAATACTAAGTAATACTAGGGAGCAAATTTTTGATGCATACAACAATAGGAATAAATCTTCAAAGCAGTAGGTTGAGAGAAAGAAGCAAGATACAAAATAGTACAACCTGTTAACAATGTATGATTCCATTTGAACAGAGCTCAAAAACAGACAAAACTAATTAATGGTGACAGAAGTCAAAGCAGTTATTTCTATGGGCATGGGTATTCTTGAACAAGGGCATGAGGGAACATTTTGGAGTGAAGAAAATGTTCTGTATCTTCATTGGGATCGTTAGCACATGGGTGTAGATGTCTGTTAAGATCATCAAACAGAATGCCTAACATCTGTGCATTTCACTGTATATAATGTATATATTTTATCACGTTTTTTCAAAAAAATCTATGGATTAAAAAATCATTTAATCTTTTTATCAGCCTTCCCTACCTGATGATGCTCTTGAGCGTTCCTCTGATTTTATCTCCTGTCACTCTTATCACTTGGTTAAATTATGCTGGCTTGAGTTTATAGGTTTCTTTGGAAATTTCAAATAAACTACAGGATATTAAAAATCAGAATTGTTTAGTAGACAGCATTATGACCTTCAGTGTTTAACACTGGCCTCATTTGGCACGTTGTCTAGGGGAACACATTGAGGCAAGGGCTAGGAATGCTCATGGCTTCATTAGCCACCATGCATGTCATTTGTTTAGTAAACCAAAGAATGGAGCCATCATGCCACTCTAGAACTGCCATTTCTATCAAACATTTCACATTGGTTCTTGCTTATTACTGGAACTGAGGAAAAAAATTTCCAAGTTGTAATAACTGGCACTGTTATTCAGGATGCTGTATGTATGTTTCTTTCTTCTAAGGCTAATCAGGAGCTTTTAGAAAGCACTTGAAACAAGTTTGCAATAAGGAGAGGATTTTGGAAAGGCCTAGCACTGTTCAATTCATTAGAAGAGTTGGCTAATTTTTTGTGAAGAAAGGAAGGGATAAACTGAACATTTATTCTACATTCAACATTCCCTGCTTAGAAAAGAAAAATAAAAGGTGTGGTTTATATGACTTTTTCTGGAGCATAAAGATCATTGCTATGATGAAATCTTTCAGTGCATAATAAGTTTTAATGTAACATTTCAGTCTTCATGGCTTCAAGAATGCAATAAATTTACTGAGCTTTAGGTATTACAGTAAATTCTCTTAATTAGGTAGTGAGAAATCAAGTAGTGAGAAAGTCTGATTAAGTGAGCATTCTCTCTCTCTCTATATATATATGTAATCTATATATATAATGATGATGATGAAATTAATAAATTTATTGAGCATTTTACATGTGCCAGGCACACTGTTAAGCACTTTACATACATGTTGTCATTACATCATCATGACAGCCCTCGGTGGTGATTGCTATTATAAACCACTTTTTTACTCAGCAAATAAAAAAGACTAAAATTTACAGATTCACATTGCTAGTAAAAGAGGAAGGAAGACCCAAACGCAGGTCTTGGGTTCTTATAATCTTAATCGTTATGTAAATTTTCCTTCTCATTCATTTACTCCTTTTCTCATCAAGAATGTCTTGAGTGCCTACTATGTGTACAGTACTCATATGTAAAAAACTCAGATATGTAAAAATCACAGAAATCTCTTATTATAAATAAAATTATAATTCACTTCAAGTTTCTTACACTTTTTGGTAAAGAAAACTGGAAAGGTTTAATGCAAATTTGTTAATTTACACAAAGTTAGAATATAATGTGAGCATATTTGTTAATAATTTAATAATAAGAAAACTTTGAGTAGTAAAATTACCACCAAATATATCTTAGGAAAGTGTCCCATTGGATGAGATGCCATCACTCAATAAGTTTAGTGCTTCCTCTAGGGCAGTGGTCCCCAGCCTTTTTGGCACCAGAGACCGGCTTCACGGAAGACCATTTTTCCACAGATAGGGTTGTGCGGGTAGTTTTGGGATGAAACTGTTCCACCTCAGATTATCAAGCATTAGATTCTCATAGGGGGCGCACAACCTAGATCTTTTTGCATGCACAGTTCACAATAGGGTTCATGCTCCTTTGAGAATCTAATGCCGCTGCTGGTCTGACAGGAGATGGAGCTCAGGCGATAATGCTGGCTGGTCGCTGTCCTCCTGATGTGCACCCTGGCTCCTAACAAACCAGGGACCACCGGTGGGGAACCGCGGGTTTGGTGGTGGGAGTGGGTAGGGAGTGTCTAGAGGCTGGCTCTCCAGATGAGTTTCAGAAAACGTGCTTGTTTTGAGTTAAGGTGCCACAGCATAAGAAGCTACTAATTACTAATTTTTATACACTACAATCACATTCAGTTTGGCTGGATTCTCGTGTCATGGAAGGTTCTTGGGAAACAATATCCGTGAGAGAATCCCCCTTTTTTTTAACCTCCAATGTCTTGTTCTAAGGCATACTCGCAGAGGATGAAATGTCAGGCAATGTAAAATATTTCTCTTTTTAAAAATAATTTTAAAATTTACTCTATATTTCACTTCCCTACCTACCTCAGTCTAAACAAACTTTTTTCTGATTCTATGTTTGTCATTCCTTTGTAATTTCTTATAGCAGTTAGATACTCTCTGAAGAAGTATATTCTTACTTTATTTTAAACCGTATTGCAGTATATTGATTTTATATTTAGGGATGAAATTTCTGTACCATAAGGCATAGAATGTTCCGGTTTAGGAAAACATGCCAAACTGATTTGCTAAGTGAATGCACCAATTTGCACTTCCTTCGGCAAAATGTAAGATATCCTCCGGTTATACGCCCATTTAAATACTTACTATTGTCTAATTCCTTATTTTTATTTTTTATTTTTTGAGACGGAGTTTTGCTCTTGTTGCCCATAATGCAGTGCAATGGCGCGATCTCGGCTCACTGCAACCTCCGCCTCCTCGCAACCTCTGCCTACCAGGTGCAAGTGATTCTCCTGCCTCAGCCTCCCGAGTAGCTGGGATTACAGGCATGCGCCATCACGCCCAGCTAATTTTGTATTTTTATTAGAGGCAGCGTTTCTCCATATTGGTCAGGCTGGTCTCCACCTCCCGACCTCAGGTGATCTGCTCGCCTCGGCCTCCCAAAGTGCTGGGATTATAGGTGCCTTCTTTTTATTTTTAAACAAATGAATGTAAGTGGTATCTCAGCAATTTTGATTTTTATTTTTGCAACGATTAATAATTTTAAATATTTCATTATATGCTTATTGCCATTCATGGATTTTATTTTTGAAATTACCATTTATAATTTTCTTTTTTCTTTTTTCGTTTTTGAGACGGAGTCTTGCTCTGTCGCCCAGGCTGAAGTGCAATGGCACGGTCTCGGCTCACTGCAACCTCCGTTTCCCGGGTTCAAGTGATTCTCCTGCCTCAGCCTCCCAAGAAGCTGGGACTACAGGTGCCCGCCACCATGCCTGGCACCCCATGATCCTCCCGTCTTGGCCTCCCAAAGTGCTGGGATTACAGGCGTGAGCCACCGTGCCTGGTGCCAGTTATAACTTTCAATAATTTTCTGTTTAATTTTTACTTTGCTTTTCTTATTGACCTATAGAAGCACTTTATTATCCATACCAATGCTTTGGCACTTGTCTGTAATACAGATATCACCTCCCAATTTGATCTATTGTTTTGATTAACTAATATTAGTTTTAATCCAAATGCATCGTTTTTTTCTTGTACAGTCAATGCGTTTTGTACTTATTTAAGAAACTTTTCTCACTCTAAAATCTAAAAGGTATTTACCTATATTTTCTATTAAGAAGCTTAAGTCCTTAATGCTTTTGGAATCTATTTTTATATTCTATGAGGTAGAGATTTAATTTTCTCTTTATTCCCTTGGCTAACCATGTTTCTTAATCTCTATTTAATAATTTCAACTTATCTATTTATTAAATAATTTCAACTTCACCCAGCCATGTGGCATGCTATCTCTGTCATATAACAATGTTCCATTAATGTTTGGGTACTTTTTAGCACCTTTATTTATCAGATAAGCTGTATTTTCTATCCCTGATGCTATAACATACTATTTAGATTATTGCAGATTTAAAGTATTTAGTAGGACAAATTACCCATCCTTCACTTATTCAGATTAGTCCAGGGTATTTATTAGCTCTTTTTGTTATTTTATATAAATTTTATAACAATCTGAACAAGTTGCATTTAAAAAAACAGAAATTTCTATTGAAATTTTATTAAATCTGGAGTTCCATTTAGGGAAAATTGATTTTTCTATAATATAAAGTTTTTCTCTTTATAAATATGGTTTCTCTGCATTTTACAGTTATTTTTCATAGCTCTAAAAGTTTTATAATTTACCTGTAGAGATTTTATATATCTTATGATATATTTATTCTTGCATTCTTGTAAATAGTGCTGTATTTAAATTGTTGAAAATTTTTTCTTCTCTTTGTTTTTGTTTTCTAGGTATTTGCTTCTGGTGTATATAAATGCTATTGACTTTATATTCTGTCCTTTTGTAAGATTTATGGATTCCTTTACATTTTCTATGTAAATGATAAAAATTATCTCTAATAATTTTGCTTTCCTGTCTTATACCCTTGATACCTTTTTTGTTTCCTCTTATACTACTTAGGACTGCCAGTAAAATAGAATAGATGTGGTGGTAGTGTATATCATTGAGTTTTCCCTTATTTTTAAGGAACTGTTTTCTTTGTTACCATATTTAAGATGTTTGCTCCAGATGTTTACGGAAATTTTTTGTTAGGCCTTGGAGGTTCTCATTTATTTCTAACTTAATAAATGTTTACTTTTTTTGAAATTATAATTGCATACTGAATTTACCAAATGCCTGCATCTATTATGCTGACCAATTCCCCATGCTCTGAGAGCATGAAATGTTGTTGATTAGAACTCAGTTTGGCTCCCTGAAAATTGTTCTCCAGGGCTTTTGGCCCTGCCTGCTGTAATCTTGGTCCCATTCTGTGAGTCACTGCTCTTCTATGAAAAATGGCAAATATTTGCATTTGAGTAGTTCCCTCAGACTGCTTAGGGAAGGAGTCCTCTTTTCATTTTACACAATTGCTATCCTTTCAGTACAAGATGGCACAAATCCTTTAAAAGTTGCATGGAATTCTTGCAGATTAGATTATAAACCACTCTGTTACACAAAAGCCACACCTATGTATACCTTCAATCCAGGTTCGTTTCTACTCTGGGCTTAAAAATCAAAGAGCGATGAGAAAATTCCATTCAACTTCTTAGAAAGTCTTTTGCCTAGCTGAGAACTTATAGGAGCCATCTCTTTAAATTTTTCCATTGTCTTATCAGAGAGGCTGATAGTTGCACCTGTAGTTGGGATCTCATGTAGATTTTGGAATAAAAGTCCTTTACAGCTCATACTTAATGGACTTAAACCAATTTCCATGACTAAATAAGTGAAAAGGCAAGAAAATCTGATTCTCAGGGAAAAAGAGGGGTAAATATTTTAAAATATCAATAGCAGAGTATATGAAAAGGTAAAATTAACAATATATTTTATTTCATTTAAATGGCAATAATTATGACATATTCCTCAGGGATTGTCTAATTTTTCCTTAAAATTTTCAAATGTTTAAACATTTGGGTAAGAAGACAGATAACCTGATTTTTTGCCTCTTGATTTGTAAATCATTTTTAAGGGGCCAAGCCACTGTCTTCATTCTTCCTTTCTTCTATCAGTGTATTAGTCCGTTCTCATGTTACTAATAAAGACATTCCTGAGACTAAGTAATTTATGAAGAAAAGAGGTTTAATTGACTCACAGTTCCACATGTGGGGAGGCCTTACAATCATGGAAGAAGGTGAAGGAGGAACAAAGTCACATCTTAAATGGTGACAGGCAAAGAGAGTGTGTGCAGGGGAACTCTCCTTTATATAACCATCAGATCTTGTGAGACTTATTCACTATCATGAGAATAGCAGGGGGAAAAACCTGCCCCCATGATTCAATTACCTCTTTCCAGGTCCCACCCATGACACATGGGAATTATGGGGGCTACAATTCAATATGATATTTGAGTGGGGACACAGCCAAACCAAATCTTTCTGTCCCTGGCCCCTCCCAAATCTCATGTTCTTACATTTCAAAACAAATCATGCCTTGCCAACAGTCCTCTAAATTCTTGACTCATTTCAGCATTAACTCAAAAGTCCACAGTCCAAAGTCCCATTTAAGACAAGGCAAGCCCCTTCTGTTTATGAGCCAGTAAAATCATAAGCAAGTTAGTTACTTCCCAGATATAATGGCAATACAGGCATTGGGTAAATACATTCTGAAGGGGAGAAATTGGACAAAACAAAGAGACTACAGGCCCTATTTGAGTCTGAAATCCAATAGGGCAGTGATTAAACGTTAAAGCTCCAAAATGACCTCATTTGACTCCATGTGTCACATCCAGATCACACTAATGCAGGGAAGTGGGCTCCAATGGCCTTGGGCAGCTCCACCTCTGTGGCTTTGCAGGGTACGGCTCCCCCCCAGCTGCTTGCATGGGCTGGCATTGAGTGTTTGTGGCTTTTCCAGGCACACGGTGCAAGCTGTCAGTGGATCTACAATTCTGGGGTATGGAGGATGGTGGTTCTTTTCTCATGGCTCCACTAGGCAGTGCCCAAGTGGGGACTCTGTGTGGGGGCTCCAACCCCACATTTCCATTCCACACTCCCCCAGCAGAGGTTCTCCATGAGGGCCCTACCCCTGCAGCAATCTTCTGCCTGGACATCCAAGCATTTCCATATATCCTCTGAAATCTAGGCAGAGGTTCCCAAACCTCAATTCTTGACTTCTGTGTACCCACAGGCCCAAAACTACATGTAAACTGCCAAGGTTTGGGGCTTGCACCCTCTGAAGTAATGGCCTGAGCTATACATTGGCCCCTTTTAGCTGAGCTGGGGCTGAAGCAGTTGGAACACAGGACACCATGTCCCAAGGCTGCATAGAGCAGGGGTCTCTGGTCCCCATCCATGAAAGCATTTTCCCCTCCTAGGCCTCCAGGTCTGTGATGGGAGGGGCTGCTATGAAGGTCTCTGACATGCCTGGGAGACATTTTCCCCATTGTCTTTTTGATTAACATTCAGCTTCTCCTTACTTACGCAAATTTATGCAGCTGGCTTAAATTTCTCCCCGGAAAATGGGTTTTTCTTTTCTATTGCATCATCAGGCTGCAAATTTCCCTAACTTGTATGCCTGTCACCTCTTGATTGCTTTGCCCCTTAGAAATTTCTTCCACCAGATACCCTAAATCATCTCTCTCAAGTTCAAAGTTCCACAGATCTCTAGGGTGGGGGCAAAATGCCAACAGTCTCTTTGCATAGCAAGAGTAACCTTTACTCCTGTTCCCAACAAGTTCCTCATCTCCATCTGAGACTGCCTCAGCTTGGATTTTATTGTCTATATCACTATCAGCATTTTGGTCAAAGCCATTCAACAAGTCTCAAGGAAGTTCCAAACTTTCCCACATCTTCTTGTCTTCTTCTGAGCTCTCCAACGTGCTCCAGCTTCTGCCCTACCCAGTTCCAAAGTCACTTCCACATTTTTGGGTATCTTTACAGCAGCACCCCACTCTACTGGTACCGATTTACTGTATTAGCCTCTTCTCATGCTGCTAATAAAGACATACCCGAGACTGGGTAATTTTTAAAGGAAAGAGGTTTAATTGACTCACAGTTCTACATGCTGGGGAGTACTCACAATCATGGTAGAAGGTGAAGGAGGAGCAAAGTCACATCTTACATAGAGGCATGCAAAGAGAGCTTGTGCAGGGGTACTCCCTTTTATAAAACCATCAGATCTTGTGAGACTTATTCACTATCACAAGAATAGCATGGGAAAGACCCATCCCCAGGATTCAGTTATCTCCCTCAGGGTCCTACCCATGACACATGGGAATTATGGAGACATAATTCAAGATGACATTTGGGAGACATAATTCAGCTGAGCCATATCAATAAGCTTCTGAAATGAAATGACCAGTTACAGGACTTCTATATTATAATCAGCTCTGTATGGATGGAGATAGCTGCACTCTTCTTACCGTATTTCTTCCCGATGAAATGCCACTGGACCAACTACAGAAAGGAATACGATTTTATGTAAAAAAAAAATGTGATCATTAGCTGCTCAACTAGATTAATTAAAGTGGGTCATTTTACTTGCACTATTTAATTCTCATAATAATTACTGATACATTTTAAGACTCAACGGATGGCTTTTAAAGCTAAAAGAAAAATCAATATTCATTTAAAGCAATGTAAAGAAAGACTGTTTCTGGATAAATTCAATATTTAAGGAAGAGACTTACAAATCTATTTAAGTGGAAATATCAGCTATAGAAACTTAAAGTAAATCAGAAGCTAACTAACCATGGCTGTTTCATTATCTTCAAGTGAAAGGCAATCTCTGGAAATTGTGTGCTTTTGATTAATATAATTTACATGGGTTGTTTTCATTTCCCTGTAAATGTCTACAGAAAAATGAACAGCAACCAAAATCTTCCTTTCATAATCCAATAGGTAGCAAAAGACAAAGTTTACATATTTTTTCTCAGAAAAAAATTTATTTATTTAACTTATAGGGCACATGCTGTATGCCAGACTAGTCACTGAAAATACTAGGACTCTGTCTGAGTGGAAGGCTTTTCTATGGGAGAAGAAATGCCAGTGAAGACTTTGTCATTCAAAGAATACATTTTTATTTTAATCAATGGTTATGAAACATTTCAGAAGCGCACCAAGTGTGTGCCATGTGTATTCAATTACGAATACCATTAATGATGTAAAACATTCTGACTTTTAATGATAAAAATCAAGTGAGATATAAAAATTTGTTCTAAATGTGGAATATGTGAATTCTATTAAAAAAAACCCTTTTTTTTTTTTTTTACTAATTATTAGGGATTCAAATTTGTGATCTTTAAAACTATATTAAAATGCTTGTATCTTTTACATCATAAGGGCTTTATTTACTCAGTTTTTATGAAGTCCAAAGACTCCTTCCAAACCAAAGTTTAGTTAATTTGGGTTGTATTTTTAGTATGCCATTAGTTAGCATTTTCATCTTGAAATTCCTCTACCAGATGTTGACAAATTTTTTCAATAAAGGCCTAGATAATAAATATTTTAAGCATTGTGGGCCATATATTATCCGTGGCAACTATTTAATTCTATCTCTGTAGGGTAAAATCAGCCATAGACAATATATAATGAAGGTATTTATGTTCGCATAAAACTTTATTTCAAAAACAGGAGGTGGCCTAGATTTGGTTTTTGGGCCATAGGTTGCCAACCTGTGCTTTCTACAATAGGTTTAATTTCTTTATTGTAATTGTAAGATCTCTTTCCCTGTTAGCCTTTATTATATGTAATAACTTTTTATTCTATTTAATTCTTTATTATTTTCACAAAATAACCTTGAACCTCAACTACAATTGATATTATAATGTGTTTTTTCACCCTACATGAACAAATATGTATTTTAACTGTTAATTCCATGCAAATTAATGATTATAGCACTTTCTTAAGCTGTATTTATTACTACATGACAGAATACCTTCAAAAGTTTATACAATTTCCTTATGGTGACACCCACTGAAAAACCTGAAGTTTGGACTAAGTTCAATAACTTGGAGTTACGTAGGAGCATGCAATTTTGGAATATGAGACTTGGGAAAGTTGAGAGGTAAAAGGATTTATCCTATGCTTAATTGTCCCAAAATTCTCCTAAAAGAACCTCCCTAAATTCTCCTAAGTTGTAGACTGTTGTTTTTTCTACTGTAGTATGATAATTTTGAACTCTGACCTTATGTGCTTAATTTCCAGTTATGTTCATGGCCATCTTCAATTCTCAGTTGGATTGCTATGTCCTGGCAGTAATTAATGAGAACATTTCCCTTGATAAAGATAGAAAATATTATTTTTTGTATTATGGTCTCTATGTGCCTATACAAGTTGCATGCTTCATAAGAAAGATATAGAAATATAAGATCGATGAGAAAAATATATAAACTCTTTGATATAAACAGGATGTTAGATAGATTTCTTGACCTTCACATAGTAAAATGTAGTGCTTGGTTGCAATAACTGAGGACATATTCCTAGACTCAATTATTGTTATTTATTTTAAAGATTATTTTCTTTTGGCAGAATGTTTTTAAGTTATTTTGGAAACAGAGGAAGAAAGAGTGAAAAAGAATGCTTAAATGCAAAGGAGATCTTTTAAAACAAATTGTTCTTTTTCTTTTTTTAAAATTATACTTTAAGTTCTGGGATACATGTGCAGAATATGCAGGTTTGTTACATAGATAGACATGTGCCATCGTGGTTTGCTGCACCCATTAATCCGTCATCTATGTTAGGTATTTCTTCTAATGCTATCCCTCCCCTTGATCCCACACCCCAACAGGCCCTGGTATGTAGTGTTCCTCTGCCTGTGTCCATGTGTTCTCATTGTTTAATTCCCACTTATGAGTGAGAATATGCAGTGTTTGGTTTTCTGTTCCTTTGTTAATTTGCTAAGAATGATGATTTTACAGCTTCATCCATGTCCCTACAAAAGACATGAACTCATCCTTTTTATGGCTGCATAGTATTCCATGGTGTATATGTGCCACATTTTCTCTATCCAGTCTATAATTGATGGGCAGTTGGGTTGGTTCCAAGTCTTTGCTATTGTGAATAGTGCTACAGTAAACATACGTGTGCGTGTGTCTTTATAGTAGAATTATTTATAATCCTTTGGGTATATACCAAGTAATGGGATTGCTGGATCAAATGGTATTTCTGGTTCTAGATCCTTGAGGAATTACCACACTGTCTTCTACAATGGTTGAACTAATTTACACTCCCACCAACAGTGTAAAAGTGTTCCTATTTCTCCACATCGTCTCCAGCAGCTGTTGTTTCCTGACTTTTTAATGATTGCTATTCTAACTGGCATGAGATGGTATCTCATTCTGGTTTTGATTTGCATTTCTCTAATGACCAGTGATGAGCTTTTTTTCATATGTTTGTTGCCCGCATAAATGTCTTCTTTTGAGAACTGTCTGTTCATATCCTTCGCCCACTTTTTGATGGGATTGTTTGCTTTATTCTTGTAAATTTGTTAATGTTTTTTGTAGATTCTGGATATTAGTCCTTTGTCAGATGGATAGATTTCAAAAATTTTCTCCCATTCTGTAGGTTGCCTGTTCATGCTGATGACAGTTTCTTTTGCTGTGCAGAAGCTCTTTAGTTTAATTAGATCCTATTTGTCTATTTTGGCTTTTGTTGCCATTGCTTTTGGTGTTTTAGTCATGAAGTCTTTGCCCATGCCTATGTCCTGAATGGTATTGCCTAGTTTTCTTCTTGGGTTTTTATGGTATTAGGCCTTATGTTTAAGTCTTTAATCCATCTTGAGTTAGTTTTTATATAAGGTGTAAGGAAGGGGTCTACTTTCAGTTTTCTGCATATGGCTCACCATTTTCCCAGCATCATTTATTAAATAGGGAATCCTTTCCCCATTGCTTATTTTTGTCAGGTTTGTCAAAGATCAGATGGTTGTAGATATGTGGCATTATTTCTGATGCCTCTGTTCTATTCCATTGGTTTACATATCTGTTTTGGTACCAGTACCATGCTATTTTGGTTACGGTAGACTTGCAGTATAGTTTGAAGTCAGGTAGCATGATGCCTCCAGATTTGTTCTTTTTGCTTAGGATTGTGTTGGCTATACAGGCTCTTTTTCCGTTCCATGTGAAATTTAAATTAGTTTTTTTTTTAAATTCTGTGAAGAAAGTCAATGGTAGCTTAATGGGAATTGCATTGAATCTATAAATTATTTTGGGCAGTATGGCCATTTTCACGATATTGATTCTTCCTACCCATGAGCATGGAATTTTTTTCCATTTGTTTGTGTCCTCTCTTATTTCCTTGAGCAGTGGTTTGTAGTTCTCCTTGAAGAGGTCCTTCACATCCCTTGTAAGTTGGATATCTAGGTATTTATACTCTCTGTAGCAATTGTGAATGGGAGTTCACTCATGATTTGGCTCTCTGTCTGTTATTGGTGTATAGAAATGCTTGTGATTTTTGCACATTGATTTTCTATCCTGAGACTTTGCTGAAGTTGCTTATCAGCTTAAGCAGTTTTTGGGCTGAGACGATGGGGTTTCTTAAATATGCAATCATGTCATCTGCAAACAGAGACAATTTAACTTCCTCTCTTCCTGTTTGAATACCTTTATTTCTTTGCCTTGCCTGATTGCCCTGACCAGGATGTCCAGTACTATGCTGAATAGGAGTGGTGAGAGAGGGCATCCTTGTCTTGTGCTGGTTTTCAAAGGGAATACTTTCAGCTTTTGCCCATTGAGTATGATATTGGCTGTGGGTTTGTCATAAATAGCTTATTATTTTGAGATATGTTTCATCAATACCTAGTTTATTGAGTGTTTTTGGCATGAAGAGGTGTTGAATTTTATCGAAGGCCTTTTCCACATCTATTGAGATACTCATGTGGTTTTTGTCATTGTTTCTGTTTATGTGATGGATTACATTTATTGATTTGCGTATACTTAACCAGCCTTGCATCCCAGGGATGAAGCCGACTTGTTTGTGGTGGATAAGCCTTTTGATGTGCTGCTGGATTTGCTTTGCTGGTATTTTATTGAGGATTTTTGCGTCAGTGTTCATCAGGGATATTGGCCTGAAATTTTCTTTTTTTGTTGTGTTTCTGCCAGGTCTTAGTATCAGGATAATGCTGGCCTCATAAAATGAATTGAGAGGAGTCCCTGTTTTTCTATTGTTTGGAATAGTTTCAGGAAGAATGGTACCAGCTCCTCTTTGTACCTCTGGTAGAATTCAGCTATGAATCCATCTGGTCCTGGGCTTTTTCTGGTTGGTAGGCTATTAATTACTCCCTCAATTTCAGAACTTGTTATTGGTCCATTCGGGGATTTGACTTCTTCCTGGTTTATTCTTGGGAGGTTGTATGTATCCAGGAATTTATCCATTTCCTCTAGATTTTCTAGTTTACTTACACAGAGGTGTTTATAGTATTCTGTGATGGTAGTTTGTATTTCTGTGGGATCAGTGGTTATATCCCCTTTATCATTTTTTACTGTGTCTATTGGATTCTTCTCTCTTTTTTTCTTTCTTAGTCTGGCTAGCCGTCTATCAGTTTTGTTAATCTTTTCAAAAAACCAGCTCCTGGATTCATTGATTTTTTTGAAGGATTTTTTGAAAGAGTCTCTGTCTCTTTCAGTTCTGCTCTGATCTTAGTTATTTCTTGTCTTCTGCTAGCTTTGGAATTTGTTTGCTCTTGGTTCTCTAGTTATTTTGTGATGTTAGGGTGTTGACTTTAGATCATTTCCACTTTCTCATGTGAGTATTTAGTGCTATAAATTTCTCTGTAAACACTGCGTTAGCCGTGTCCCAGAGATTCTGGTACATTGTGTCTTTGTTCTAATTGGTTTCAAAGAACTTATTTGTTTCTGCCTTAATTTCGTTATTTACCCATTAGTCATTCAGGAGCAGGTTGTTCAATTTCCATTTAGTTGTGCGGTTTTAAAACAAATTGTTTTAGATGTGCCTAGAAAATTATGACTATATGGTCTATAACACTACATTTTGTAGTGGAACACTTGTAATGAAAAAAAATCATTATTTCCACCAAAGATCCCTCCTAATTTTTGCATCAACAATTTTCAAATTAAAGCAAAAAATTAATACAATTATCCTTGAAAAGATATTTTTACAAAGCTCTCAAATTTTTGCTTTTTTCTATATATTTTTCATGTTTAACTTTTTAATTGTATTTTTCCCAAGGAAATCTACCAAGATTTCATTTTTAAATCAAAGCTAAATTTTATGTGTTTTTATCTACATATTTATATGTGTACACTCTACATATTTTTATATTTATATATTTAATCCATTTATTTTATAATTGCAATAGACATTTCCACGATTCTGTCTGAATTTTAGTTGTTGATTTTTATGGCATTTTGGCTTTTTCCTCTATAAGCTATTTTTGTTTTTATTGCTGTAAGTATTCAGAAAATATTCTTGTCTTTTCATGCTTAGTAGTTGGCTTTATTTTTTTAAGAAAAATAGATTTCACTAATTAACAATATAAAGAATAACTTATCCATTTATATTTTATTTAAATAAAAGGAAGAATCAAGCATGATTTTATTTGGCCTCACTCACCCACTTCACTCTACATTTTGATTTAAAAAATCTGGGATTTTATACACAGGTAAGTATTATATTTTATCACTATTATCTTTATATTATGTTTAAAAAAATTATACAGTAATTACTTAGATGGAATTTTTATTTGCTAGGTTTTGTTACTAGGTTTTATAATTATTGTCCAGATCCCAATTTAAAGGATGCTACTGTTAGTTTTTCATCCCTGAAGCACACATCTCTCCAAGCGGTAGTGGAAATGTTTTATTTCTTCTTTGTTTGAATTCTACAGCCTCTTTGTGATTTGCTTAGTGATGATCCCTTTGATATCTTTTAGATAATTAAATCTAAACTGAATTTGTAGAACTCTAATAATGTTGCATATATATGTCCATTTTTATGAATGTTACAATGGGAAATAAAGATGACAATTCAAACTTTATTAGTAACTAGCTGGTTCTGTATCCTAGAAATTTGTGCTTTTATATGGAATAGCTTAAAATATCCTGGAAGAGTCATTATGAGAAAATATTTTGAAAATAAACCAAAAAAAAAGCCCTCAACTGCAATAAAAATAGTATGGTGTTGTCACTATTAACTTTACTCTTACTTCAAATAACACAACTCTTTTTGATCACATTGTTTTAAGTAATAGATTACCTTTAAGGTAAAATCTTCCTATTAGGAAAATTTTAGGGTCTATTTTTCTTCCTTCAATATTAAACAACTTAAGGAATATACTTGAGAAGTTACTCCCTGAAAAATAAAAAAAATTGCTGTGTTTTGAATTATCTGATAATTGTATCAACAAACACACATAACTTGTATCAACATTTGGTATAACACAATGAGTAAAGCTTATTTGAGAATCGTATTATTTAAAAGGCCAAAATTTTCAATATGAATTTTGGAGCTGTATATAATAAATTTGAACTATGTTCAACATATTGTCAGCTTTCTAAGAACACAGCTGCTAAGCAACAAACTAAAATCTAGTCAAAAGATAGTCTAGAGAAATAGCTACATAACTAAAACAGCAGAAACATTTCCCTAAAGTATAACTTAATGTGTTTCTTTTAAGCTTAGGAATCCTAGTCCCTGATCCTTTTCTTTGCAGCTAGGCAGCATTGATGCTGTGCAGTGGTTTAATTCTTTTGGAATGTTAACTTTGAGGTTGGATACAGAGAGCACTGCTCTGAGCAGTGGGTTCCTTTTATAGATCCTTTCAAATAAAGGCAGTTGAGTGTATCTGTTGAATGACCCATATGACTACTGGGCAAGTTAGCGAGGATCTAGAAAATCAACGAATATCACTAAGACAAGGAAAACTACTTTTTACATGAGTGATTAAATTTAAAAAATTATTTTTCTCATTTAAAACCATTATTTCAGGCATACAGAGAATAGAAATATAAAGATAAAAATTTTGAGGAATTGGTAAAAATAGATATTTCTCATCATGAGGAGTTATACCAGAATCTGCAGTTAAAATAAGATCTAGATAAATTCCTAGTTCTTCAGTGTTCTTATCAGCTACCAGTTGTCTATGCCTCAAACATCCTGAGAGCTGGGGGATTTCTACCCACATTCAGTGCGAAAGAGTATCTCATCATGCCCTTTACTTCAAAGTTAGAAATCACCTTGTTTATAATTAGTATACTGTCCGTGTTCAGGACAATGACATAAACAGGAAATTATAGGAGAACTAAGTGTTTGAGAATCAATTAAATTTTCCACAGGTCTTGTACTGTGAATTTTCTTTAAAGAGAACAAAAGCTAAAAGCTAGCAGGTAATACTGAGAGGCTAGAAATCTGTTGCAATTAGAACACTAATGATAATGCCACTTAAATACTTTTTTTTTTTTTTTTTTTTGAGACGGAGTCTTGCTCTGTGGCCAGGCTGGAATGCAGTGGCGTGATCTTGGCTCACTGCAACCGCCACCTCCCAGGTTCAAGCAATTCTCCTGCCTCAGCCTCCCAAGTAGCTGGGACTACAGGTGTGCGCCACCATGCTCGGCTAATTTTTGTATTTTCAGTAGAGATGGGGTTTCACCATGTTGACCAGGATGGTCTCGATCTCTTGACCTCAGGGGATCCGCCCGCCTCGGCCTCCCAAAGTGCTGGGATTACAGGTGTGAGACAACTGTGCCCAGCCTAAATACTCATTTTCTTATGATGTATGTGACGAATACACACACACACACACACACACACACACACAATTTTCCAAGCATTGTATCTTGTCATTACACTCAGTGACGGTTAAGCTCTCTCAAATCTCAACACTTTGAGCTTCCAAAATGATTTATTGCTATTAAATGGAGATACAACAATAAGAAGTAGTCTGTGTACTCTATGTATATAGATTTCAGTCTATAATAGGCAGCAGAGCCGAAATTTTAAAGACAGATTATAAAGTTTCTCAGGAAATCCAGGCCTATTGAAGAGAAGTACAAAGCCATATGCATTATTCTTGTTTTTGCTTTATTTTAAAATCTTATTTATACTAGGATTTCAGAAAACCAAAATTTGATTGGCAATAGAATTGTGTTTTTATGCCAGTTCCTTAAATTAAGGGAAAAAAAGAAGTGGCAATAAGATTACGGATTTCAGTGTGTGATCAGAGTCAAATTCTAGGAAGTTTAAGTTGTAGGAACTTGGAAGTTCTTTGATTACACATGGTTTCTGAGGAATGCAGATCATTCTCCATGTAGTGGCTTCATTCAATTCCCATATTATAGAGCTTCTCATTTTCACTTATATAAATATTTAGGTTAGTTGAAATAATGACAAACATCAGTAACAATTAAGTAACAGGTAGTATTATTTATATTGCATATAAAATTTAAGGAAGTAACATGAACAAAATTGTAGTCTAAATCATATAGAAATTTAATGTAAAGCATCCTTGAAAAATTCCATGGCTATGCTAATCACCCAAGAATCAATGCCCTTTGATGAATTCACTCTGTGACTCTGGAAAAATGGGAGATAACAATGACCTTTAACCTAAAATCTGGGTAGCTGATGAAACCTGTCATCTTTAATTTTGCATGATAACTTATTTTGCATATATTTATTTACGGTGTAATACTGTCGAAACGTAAATACTTGGCATTCTGTTTTGTCCATATATCCCTATCTGGTACTCACTCAACACATATCCAGTTCTTTATCTGTTCTGCTTCCTTCTACGTCACAATATGTTGAAAATTTTTCATGAGAAAAGTACATTTTTCTCAAAACCATCATCACCCATGTTCTTCTGTGCAAACATCTATTGAGAGAATAAGGGGTGAGTCTTGCTATCAAACCACTTGGGGCTCTTTGCTCCAGAGATTAGTCTTTAGTTTCAAGGAGCATGACTATTTTCCTCAATAAATCTCATTGGGCTCAGACATAAATAGATTGAACGAATTCACAGATGACCTTAGCTGTTCCCTCTCGTATTCTCTTTCCAGACCATGTGTATCAATGATGTTCACATGAGAATGTATGGACCTTGACTTTGTGAAATAATTTAATATATTGAAATACAGGTGAGGCATATAATGGAAGCCAAGAAACTGTTCAGCACTTAAGGTCTAGGTTATGTTTTAGAATTATGTTTTTATCATTTTTTAAGGCAAAAGTAACAAAATTTGAGTGAATAACTATGGATTACAACACATGAATAGAATTAAACAGTAGAAAGCTTTTGGAGTTGTGAGTAGGGAGAAAATTCTATTATTCATTTGTGTTAAGAAAAACTGGTACACTGAAATGAGTTTATGGAACTTCCAATGTCTGCAACTCTAAGTACACTACACATAAAAAGTATGGCTAACTAAAACACATTATTATTATTATTTAGGATTTTTACTATATTAATATCATCATAAGCAAACAATTCATCAGATACATTGAATCAGAGTTATGTGTTAAACTGAAATTTTATTAAATATTTCATTAAATTGGATAACAGTATCAGTGTAAGAAAAAAACTTGTTAAAAAATAAACTCATTGAAGTTGAATAAAAATATGATGGCTTATTTATAGTATTTTATTTTTTTAAGAAGGAGTATTCCTCTGTCACCCAGGCTGGAGTGCAGTGGTGCGATCTCAGCTCACTGCAACCTCCACCTCCCGGATTCAAGCAATTCTCCTGCCTCAGCCTCCCAAGTAGCTGGGACTACAGGCCCCTGCCACTACGCCTGGCTAATGTTTGTATTTTTTTTTTTTTTTTTTTTGAGACGGAGTCTTGCTCTGTCGCCCAGGCTGGAGTGCAGTGGCGCAATCTCGGCTCACTGCAAGCTCCGCCTCCAGGGTTCACGCCATTCTCCTGCCTCAGCCTCTCCGAGTAGCTGGGGACTACAGGCGCCCGCCACCACGCCCGGCTAACTTTTTGTATTTTTAGTAGAGACGGGGTTTCACTGTGGTCTCGATCTCCTGACCTCGTGATCCGCCCGCCTCGGCCTCCCAAAGTGCTGGGATTACAAGCGTGAGCCACCGCGCCCGGCCTAATGTTTGTATTTTTAATAGAGACGGGGTTTCACCTTGTTGGTCAGGCTGATTTCGAACTCCTGATCTCCGCCTATCCACCCACCTCGGCCTCCCAAAGTGCTGGGATTACAGGCATACAGGCGTGAGCCATGGTGCCTGGCCTATGGTATTTTTTAATTATGTAAAATAAAGTAAAACTTATGTAAAAATTACCTAAAATTTTTCTTTAAAAATTTAAAGTAGTAGATTACAAAAAGACATAAAGTAGTGTTACAGCTCTTTTAGAATTTGTCCAGCAGGTTTTCGGTTTTTTAGCAGAAACCTTCCCCAGCCAATACACACACAAAGACGATGTGACTAATCCTCTCAGAGAGCTCTCTGAAGTTTATAGAGCAAATCTCTCTCTTTACATGCATTCTTTTTCTTCTAATTTTTTCTCATTTGAGCCTCTTAGAAGTTCTATATTTGCTATTTATCTTTCTATTTAAATTTCTCTATAAAGTCATCCAAATTCTCAAATTCATAAACACGAAGGAAAATGTTTCAGATCCTCTTGCTTGACCACTAGGTGACATTTCACACCATTCATCACTTCTTCCTTCCCATAAACCTTTCCTCCCTCAGTTTCTTGATTTTCTCGGGGATCCCCTGCTCCTCAGCTTGTTGTTTATGTGATGCTGATCCTCAGGCCTTCTGCTTTCTGTTTGTCTTTGCTCTTTGAGAAACATTAAACTTTCCTTCTGCTTTAGCTCTCACAATCATGGAAAATGTGTAGCAGTTGAAGATTCTTGCCACTTTATCCTGTGCTACATGCCCATGAAATAAAATAGAATGCATTTATAAGTCTTTCCTGATTTATAAATTCTCAAAATCCATCACATTGTGAACCGGGAATAGGGTTTAATTCCCCAAGTAAAGTCTGAAATCATGGGCAAATCTCACCAAGGATGTGGGAATAAACCTAATGAAATGTAAACTGTGTTGCCTCTCACAATACCTTTTGCCAGGACAGAGCTCATAGATGGTTCAGCAGCTTCGTTTTAAAGAATGGCAACCTAGTGCTGCGTATTATTGCCAGGAGTTCTGGGCCTTCACATTGGCAGTTAAGCTAAAAGGGAAGCAACATAGGGAGGAGGGTATAATGAGGCATGTTCGACTCCCACTTCCTGTCAGGGTCTGAATGTTTTTCTGTTTTGGGTTCTTTTTGGCCAGGAGGTGGGTTCCATTCAGTTAGCTGAGGGGCTTAGAATTTTATTTTTGGTTTACAGTCAGAAAAGTAAATGCCAACTGAGAGGACAAAAATCCTTATAGATATTACATTGGCTGGGCTTCTGTGATTATTTGTATCAAAGTAAAGATAAGGTTGTTTATTAGGGGACCATGAAATTTTATCAGTGAAGACATGTTAGAATTTTCACTGAAGAAAAATTATAAGAAATTATCATTCGTAGAGGATACTATTGTGTCAAGGGAATATCTCTTTCTTATGCTTTTATTTTTCTCAGTTAAATTTCTTATTAACATGTTTATCAACTGAAGTTATGGCAAGAATTACATTTCTACAATGGGTAACAATGCTGCAGGAATAAGACCATGCTTAATGGATTATTCCTATCTCTGTTAAGCTTTCCTCAAAATAATTAGAAAATACTGCATTCACCCGAGGATAAAACATTCAAGCAGAAATGACAAGATAAATATATGCAAGAAAAGGGGACGGACTGCTATGTAACTCGATTAAATTGTCTGGCATATTTATTTGTTTTCCATTATGTTTAAGGTGTTTCAAACGATTATGAAAATAAGATAGAATCAAAATGAGAGTTCTCCTCTTGTAGCAAGTGACTTTTTAATACATCACTTAATTGAACTGTTTTTCCACAAAGAAGGACACAGACAGTATCAACTATCAAAACTTTTAGAGAAAAATCTTGTATTCTTGCTAAAAATTAGGAAAGAACATCTTGTTACGTTTAGTTTTATTAAGTTACAAGAGGAAACGAAGCATTCTTTTTAAAATGAAGATAAACTCCTGGCAAAGCTACATTCTCTTCACTTATTTTAAATAATTTTATTCATTCTTCCTTGTCTTAGTGAGGCAACTATCATTGATCATTCTATTATGGAGAATACTGTAACCAATATTAGCATTTGAAAAAATATCTTGAGGATTGAGAGTCTGAATTTACACCAATATATCCCATAAGCAGAGAAAGTGTTGGCAACTGCAGCCAGTATCACCCTTAAGTCAGGGCAAGAGACAAGCTCACTGGGATAATGTGTGCCTCCCCTTTCTAAACCATGTTCCTGGCTCCAGAGACCCTGCAATTCCTTCACTATATGGTGCCAACCCAATCCAAGTACTGTACCAGCCTCTTCCCAGTTTCACCTTCATGAATTTAGATTACATGTTCAATGTGACTATACCTAGCTCATACGAGTGGCCAAAGAAGAGAAGTGTGAGAGAATGGAGCTTGGGAAGAGAAAGTAGGTGGCCCATGGACCAGCTTTCCTCCTGTGGTCATATCTGCATTTTTGCTCACACTGTTTTCTCCATATGATATTCTCCCTAGTCTGCTGGTGAATCCTGACTTATCTTTCAAGGCTGGTTTCCCATCTGTGCCTTTGAATGCTGACAATTTTTTTTTTTATTTTTTGTATCCCTACTGACATCTCCAGTGCATAAAATAAATTATCATATGATGAGTGTTAGTAAATCTTTTTGAACTAAATAATGATAACATATTATCTATTCAAACAAAATTTGGGATTCTAATCAGCTATTCAGTTTGTTACTCAAATGCATTTATTGTGTAATATTCTTGTCATTGTGGAATTGCTATTTTAAATGTATCTCCTGGAACAAGTGGTATTTTCATTGACATGATATTCTATCCATTAAATTGTCATCTAAGTACAAGAGAAAATGTTAAGAAGTATGATAATATTTATAATTTCAGAAAGTTCTGATCAATTGTTGAACTCAAGTAGTCAGAAATCAAAAGGATGAGTGCTAACACAGAAATAAATGCAATGGTGTAATGAAAGTTTGTCTTGTAGGCTAATCCATGGAGACTTCATACTTGATGGCATGATTTGACCATTATAGTAAAAGGAAAAATTTCATTAGTGTGTGTCTTATACTATTTTGTGGAAACTGTGCCTTGTATTATTCTGTATAACTCTGTGTAAATTTGTTCTTGTGAAAATGCTAAGTAACCACAGATATAGTTTTTCCTTTTATCTTTTAAGTTCATGGGTACATGTGCAGGATGTGCAGGTTTGTTACACAAGTATATTTGTGTCATGGGGGTTTGTTATACAGATTATTTCATCACCGAGATATTAAGCCTAGTATCAATTAGTTGTTTTTCCTGATCCTCTCCCTACTCCTACCTTCTACCTTGTGATAGGCCCCAGTGCTTGGTGTTCCTGTCTATGTGTCTATGTGTTCACATCATTTAGCTCCCACTTAAAAGCGAGAACATGCCATATTTGTTTTTGTGTTCCTGTGTTAGTTTGCTAAAGATAATGGTCTCCAGATCCTCTCATGTCCCTACAAAGGACATGATCTAGTTTTATTGAGAAAGTATCAAGAAACCTATCAGTCCCTAAATATTTCTTCCCACTAATTATAATTATTTGAATTGTGACTGGGGCTGTACTTAGTCCTGAACATATGATCATATTATCAGTAGAAAAAAGGGTTGTCCCAAATAAAACCCATGCATGGATAATATAAAAATATATATTTATAGTCCAAATCTCTCCTCTGTGTTCTAAATTCCAATTTGATTCTTAATACACATAATTGGATACCTCAAAAATGCCAAACTCAACATGCAGAACAGAACCTTTTATTTTTACTCAAATACCAATTTTCCACATAGCAGTAAATGTTCTATCATATACCGAATTTGTTAAGGTAGAAACCTAGAAGCTATTTTTCCTTCCAGTTGGTTCTTGCCTCCTGCTTACCATGATGTCCAATTTGTCAGAAAGTTTCATTGATTCAAGTTTCAGTCAATTTTCTACTAACTGTATTATGAATTTATCTTCCTTTCTTGTCTAAAGCTACCACATTTGTCTATCATGTCATTCCTCATATGGACTTCTGCAGCAGTCTCTCAAGCGATCTCCCTGCTTCCACCCTTGCCACCTCTAATCCTTCCTTACACATCATCTTAAAATGTGAAGCAGATCTTATCCCTTCTCTGCTGAAAGCCTTTCTGTTGCACTTGGAATAAAAATTCAAGTGCCTTCCTGCATCTGATCCTTCTTGCTTTCTCCCTGGTGGGTTGTTCCAGCCTTATAATATAACAATACCTTCATTGCTCTTTATACTTCTACCACATTTTTCTTCACTGAATTCTTCTGCTTGTCATTCACTTTATTCCAGTTTTTATGTGGCTACCACCATTTAATTATTCAGTTCGTAGTTTCAATATCTATTTCTCAAAGAGATGTTCCCACATATAATGTGGCTTCATTCCTCTCACTCACACACATTTTTCTCCAGTCCTTTTTATTTCTTTCATAGCATTTACCCCAATTTACAGTTTATTCTTCTACTAGCAATTATGTTCATCTCTCTTATTCTGTCAGAATGAGAACCACGTCTGTTTGATTTACTACTGGATTTCCATTGCCTCGCATGGTTCCTGTTGCATAATAGTTAATTAATATTTGTTGAAAAATAAGTGTATTTAGGATAGATTTACTAATATGTAGCCTACTGAAGCCCCCTGAAAAATATTTTAATGTAAATCATATGGATGTTTTCCCCTTAAAACCTTATTAAAATAGGATGGAATACAAATATATAAACAAAGAAACAACCAGGCAGTGCAGTTTTAAATTTAATTGGTAAAAGTAATAGGTTTTCCAAAATATCTGTCCATATGGATAGTGAAAGGCTTTTGCTATTTTCAAACTACATTGGTTCTTATCTTTATATTTGAGGAAGATGAAACTCTTAAAATGTCAAATTTTATCTATTAGTTTCACATTTTACCTTATAATTTAAAAGTGACTTCCATTGTCACTGGGGTATCTATCAAAAACATGTCTATAAGTATCCTTTGCTCATTTTCTTGAAACAAGGTGTGAAAGAATATTGTAATTCTTTGCAATTGCATAAAAATAATAGTCAATCTTTTTTTCTGAGAAAAAAACTACTATATCCATGCTTGCTTTTTATAGTTTGGTTTTGGCTAAACAACATAATTGATTAAGTAAACTATGTTGTGATATAAAGACAGCCAGTTTTATATATTAATTATGTGCTAGATTTTCTCATGTATCCATAAACAAACCGTGTGCCCAAATACTCAAAATGAAATGGATATTTAAAATGACAATCATAGATGGCCAGATTAAATGAGTTAACTCAAATCTTAATAAAATTCCCTTTTTTGCTGAAATGGTTAGGTAATTACAATAGAAAATGCATTTTAAGCCCAGATAGCTCCAATATTGCATGAGTTTGCTGTGTTTTGATTTAGACACAGTCTATATTTTACCATTATTATAACACCCAAGAAGCTGTCTTTAAATATAAAATAAAAATCATTCCATTCTGTGTTATCTCTACAATTCAATCTCCAGGGGAAAGAGTTCTAGTAAAAAAAAGGGCCATGTTTGTAGTAATTTGAAAATAAACCATGCTAGATGAGGTATGAAATGGGACAAATCTTAACATTTATGTATTTATTTTTCCTTTCTTCTGAATATTCTTAGTGAATAACTGTATTCCTATGAGACAAAGCAGAGTTTACAATAACTGAATTACATTATAGAAAACCATGCACTTGGGGTTTTAATATTTTTGTTTTGAAGCAAATCTTGTGATTTTTCTATGTGTTATGAGTCAAAAATTTTGAGACACTAATAGGTAGGAGGGAACAGTTAAAGGATTTTTATAGTTCTCTTTATTCCCGATTAAAATAAAAGTATAAACAATTTTCAGCTATTATTCATAATGCTGTCCACCATCTCTGCTTGGTAGCGGCAAATTCAACAGTCTATGAATCCTTGGAGCCAAGCTGTGGTAGTTTTAATATGTTGGAGGCAGACAAATTAGGGAGAGGGTGGTTTACAACCTCCACTTGCCTGAATAATTGAATACAACGTGATAGTTTATTTTTATAAGTTGTCCGTGGTCTAAGAGTGCAGTGGTTAGAGGTGAAGCAGGGGATAGAATTTATCTGCTACCACACTATCATTTACTGCAGTCTTCAAACAATTCTTCAACAGAGGAACAGACCTTTTCTCTAATGGATTTAATAAGATTTATCATGCAGTCCATGAAGTGAAAAATCTAAAATCCCGGGGATATATATAAAATATTCAACTTTTCTGAGTGAAAACTTGTACGTATCTTAAGAAAAGGGAATGCCTTTTTAAGGTAATTTTGTAATTGTAAAAAATATTATCTTTTCCTATATGGCGGGAAACATTGTGTGACAAAAGAAGAAACTAAGGTTTCCCCCTAAATCTCCCATAGAAACACCAAACTATAAAATAAAAGCTGGCCGGGCGTGGTGGCTCATGCCTGTAATCCCAGCACTTTGAGAGGCCGAGGTGGGTGGATCACGAGGTCAGGAGATCGAGAGCATCTTGGCCAACATGGTGAAACCCCGTCTCTACTAAAACACAAAAAAATAGCCAGGCGTGGTGGTGCATGCCTGTAATCCCAGCTACTTGGGAGGCTGAGGCAGGGGAATCGCTTGAACCCAGGAGGTGGAGGCTGCAGTGAGCTGAGATCGTGCCACTGCACTCCAGCCTGGTGACAGAGCAAGACTCTGTCTAAAAAATAAATAAATAAATAAATAAATAAATAAATAAATAAATAAATAAAAATAAAAGCTGCGCCAAAATATCAGCTGAACCTCTATTAAGTCTAGGATACATTTTATCATATTTAGAAATCATTTTACATATAAATCATATGTAAAGTGACATATTTAAGCTATCAGAAATATTAACATCACAGATAAGTTTCTAATTTATTCTGTACATAGTAAGATATTACAGATGGAGAGGGAAAAGATATACATTCAAGGATCAGACATTTTTCATGACTCCACATGATTCAAGTGATTGACAGTTACAGAATTTTTAATATCAAAGACAATTGACAAAAAGGTTAAATTCATAAGACTAGATGCAGCTTGTCAAATAGGATTAACAAAAACATCTAGTAATCCAAAGTAAGAAAAGAAGGTGAAGTTTAAATGAACAGTAGAACACTTGAATTTAATCAGCATCTCTCTCTGTGAATCTAATGAGCTTACATTATGAGTATTCTTTTTTCCATTTTAAACAAATTTATTTTAGAGAGCTAGAATAATTGATAATCACTGACGTAATTGTTACAACCTTGATGACTTCAAAGAGAAAAAAATACATATACTTATAATAAAAGATTTCAGTTAAATAATTAAATTCTCACAAATTATGAGCAAGAACATTGTTATTCCTGAATGATCATTTTGTTTAGAGTTTTATGATTTCTTGAATCATTATTATCACCACCTCTGTTTACTTTTTTTTTAATTTTATTTTTTATTATTATACTTTAGGTTTTAGGGTACATGTGCACAATGTGTAGGTTTGTTACATATGTATCCATGTGCCATGTTGTTTTGCTGCACCCATTAACTCATCATTTAGCATTAGGTATCCCATTAACTCATCATTTAGCATTAGGTATATCTCCTAATGCTGTCCCTCCCCTCTCCCCGCCACCCCACAACAGTCCCCGGAGTGTGATGTTCCCATTCCTGTGTCCATGAGTTCTCTTGTTCAATTCCCACCTATGAGTGAGAACATGCGGTGTTTGGTTTTTTGTCCTTGCAATAGTTTACTGAGAATGATGTTTTCCAGTTTCATCCATGTCCCTACAAAGGACATGAACTCATCATTTTTTATGGCTGCATAGTATTCCATGGTGTATATGTGCCACATTTTCTTAGTCTATCGTTGTTGGACATTTGGGTTGGTTCCAAGTCTTTGCTATTGTGAATAGTGTCACAATAAACATACATGTGCATGTGTCTTTATAGCAGCATGATTTATAGTCCTTCGGGTATATACCCAGTAATGGGATGGCTGGGTCAAATGGTATTTCTAGTTCTAGATCCCTGAGGAATCGCCACACTGAATTCCACAATGGTTGAACTAGTTTACAGTCCCACCAACAGTGTAAAAGTGTTCCTGTTTCTCCACATCCTCTCCAGCACCTGTTGTTTCCTGACTTTTTCATGATGGCCATTCTAACTGGTGTGAGAAGGTATCTCATTGTGGTTTTGCTTTGCATTTCTCTGATGGCCAGTGATGATGAGCATTTTTTCATGTCTTTTTTGGCTGCATAAATGTCTTCTTTTGAGAAGTGTCTGTTCATGTCCTTTGCCCACTTTTTGATGGGGTTGTTTGTTTTTTTCTTGTAAATTTGTTTGAGTTCATTGTAGATGCTGGATATTGGCCCTTTGTCAGATGAGTAGGTTGCAAAAATTTTCTCCCATTCTGTAGGTTGCCTGTTCACTCTGAGGGTAGTTTCTTTTGCTGTGCAGAAGCTCTTTAGTTTAAT